>NC_142622.1:14925000-15250227 GCF_059453375.1 Lepisosteus platostomus
TGGCATGTTTCAAAGACATCAATTAGCCTTTTCTGAGCCGAATTATGAACTGGTGCAGTTTTATTTCAAATCCACAGACAACTTCAAAGAGTTCTCAAATGAGTTTGATTTTCCCCTGCAACTTCAGGTTTAGGTCATTCAGGTCTGCAGTTATGTCTGTCAAGAATGCCAGATCAAGAATCCAGTCACTGTCTTCCTTGAAAGACATGTCCATTCCCACAGACAAAATCTGATTTGATTCTGCAGAACATAAACTCATCTCAGAACTGCTCAGCTATTGCAGTATGATAGAGAATGCCACCTTATGGAACACTGACGCTCTACAGAAAAGACTGGAATTCTCAGTGGTTAACAGATTGCACTTGAGTGAAGTTAACAGTAAATACAGGGAAGTCCATTTTTAATTTCAAATATTTGAAATGTAATGCCTCCTGATGGATTATGCAGTGATACAGCTTTACCAATGGAACACGATCATGCCTAATGTTTCTTTAAATTACCAATTAAATAATTTCTCTCACCAGTTATGGCTTGTATGCTGTCTGTTGTCACAGCAACCATATTGTCCCATTGCAAGTTCAATTCCTTGACAGTTTTCTTAAAAGCTTTGAAAATGTCTGACCCAGATATTCTGCCATGAAAAAAATAAGAGAGTTCTTAATTACTTACAAATGTTTCAGTAACTGCACAGATTTTAAAACCTATGCCATAACAGTGTCCGCATTTTCATTCAAGGTTGCTGGACAAACAATGTTTTTCATATTGCTTTTTAAATTATTATTACCTGAATTATTGGACAATGTGTCATTGCATACTCATGCTGGGGAGGCCAACATTTTTAAAAGTATGTTTAATTTCTGTAAAAACCACATAGAATATCTGCATCAGACTACATCAGACAGGTCTTTCACACTAACCATCAGTGAAAGGGAAAACCTGAAGACGCAAACAGAGAATTTCTAAACGCAAGATAAGTTACAGGAAACATAACCAAAAACAAAATTTTAAAAATGAAATATGTTAATTACTTAAGTATTTAGACATACTGTATGAACTCAGTATTAGCTGGACCTGCACCTACAGTATTTCAGTATTACCTCCACTAGTACCTAGCCAGCAATTACATCCACACATCTTTTTACTGATTACTTACAGTATTATTTATTACATTTTTTTAAAGATTTTGTACAGATTCTCAATATAATTGTAGCCAGGACTTTGACTTGTCCATCAAGGACATTCTTATTTTGAAGCCATTCCTGTTGCTTTACCTTGTGCTTTAAATTATTGTTCAGATGTAGTATGATCAGGTGGGTAGCTGCGTCAGCATGCGTAGGCTGCAAAAGAACAAGTAATAGGTTTATTCCATGCTGTAAAAAGAAGAAAGAAAACACAATGTTTCGGCTGTGGACCCTTACACCCGAAGAAGGCTCCACAGCCGAATCATTGTGTTTTCTCTTTCTTCTCTTTTCAGCATGGAATAAACCTAGTACTTGTTCCTTTGCAGATGTGGTATGATGTTTTTTTCCCAGATTTAGGTGAGAAGCAGGATTTCATCTACTTTGAGCCATCTATGTTGCCATAAGTCCTGATAAGTACAGTATTCCAGTTTATGCTGAAGTTAAGAACTATAACATAATGCTTCCACCACCATGTTTGACAGCAGATATGGAGTTGGTTGAACAATGCACTTTGTTGGAATTTTGTCAGATGTCAGATTTGCATTCAGACCAAAAAGTTCCGAATTAGTTTTGTCTAATTGTAAGGCATTGCCACATGTTTGCTGCATCAATTAGGTGCTTTGTTGCAAACCTCAAAGTTATTTTTTTACTTTCATACAAGCCCCCTTTGTGGGCTTAGTGAGAAATTGTTAACCTATGGACAGTCTCTCCCTTCTCAGACACCAAACTCTGTAACTCTTTTTAGTCACTACTGGCCATACATGGCATGGCTAATTGGTGTCCTTCTTGTTCTTTTAACAAGGAGTAAAAGGTAAAAATCTTGATGTGACGTTATTCTGGCAGGACCAAACACATCCTCATCCTGCTTCTGTAATACTGGATCTCTAGAGAACATGATAGTTATGCCATGGATGCCATGCTCCACAGACTTGACTGTATTGTCAGAACATTCCTGGTTAAATCTCGGATGACATGTGGCATCTTGAGCTCAGATACCAGTGAACAGGCATGTACCAAGGTTCTACAAAAGGGAGACAAAATCTCTGCAACCTGGTTCAAAGCAAACATAAAAAATGTTAGCCATGTATTAATTAACAAAGTCATACTATTAACCCTTAAACTCCTTGTTGATCAAAATCATTAACAGCAAATGATAATCAGCATAATGAATTTGCCTGTATAATGGCTGTTTAATAATACTGTATATCAGTACATCCAATACAAAAATGTTATCATTTTAATTATAATAACATTCTGAACTAGTTGCAGTTGTAACTGAAAGGTTTCATTTGATGTTCTGCATACATAATATTAAGAAAACTTTGTGGTTTCCTTACCATGTCCCTTCTGTACATTTTTAAAAGCAATTAGTCTAAGGTTATGTCCGTCTAACAGAAATATTTAGTGTAATTAGTTGATTGTCTACTCCATACATGAAAAGAATGGGTTTAAAATTGTTTTCTGAATATATGGATTTTTTCTACATCATACAGTAGATACATTTTAAATTCATTTGAATGTTAATCATTATGAAACTGTAATTCATAACTAGACTAAATAGGCTAAGAATATTTTGATTTTTTAGTTATTAAGTATTTTAAGATTGAAAGTGGAATGGAAACTAAATGAGTTAAAAGAGCAATTAAATGTCAACATCTGTGAAGTTCAGTGTACATTGATTATATCTACCTTAACATGCCAGGTCCTATAATATGATGCATATCTAGGATGATGAAAGTTTATAAACACTAGTTTTTGAAGGTATTTTTTCTGAGTGTAAATACGTTGTTTCAAATTAAGTACAAACAGTGTTGTTAGCAATCATTTTCCCTTTCTGCATTTTCTAAGACAATAGATCTAAGTTATTTATGAAACCCATCTGAACCCAAGCACTCAAACCTAAATAAGAAACAAAACAAAGTCTAGAAGTCTGGGTGAGAAGTCTATTCCTTTTGATTGTTGTCTCTTGCATTTTTATGTTCTGGAGAAAAGAGCTATAGCTTTCTGAGTCTCTCAAGGATTTTTAGATGAAACAGGGGTTTTATCTTTGCATGTCTATAAGCAATGAAAAACTCTCGGGAACCAAACCCACAGGCAATTCAAATAAACTAAATCTGATCAAGGTAATATCAATGCCAGAGTTAGAAAAAAACCCAGAGAGAATATCAATAACAACATTAAAACAGCAGGTTTCAACTGGAATCAATAGTTGGTATAAACAGAAAAAATTAAATCACAAAGTGATAGTAGATAAAAGCTTCCCACTCATTAAAATTCTATTTGTCTTGGTGTCTGTTTATCATTTTATCTATATGTCTATCCATCCACCACTATCAAAGCTTGCAGTTTCAAAGAATATTTGAATATACAAAACTCTGTGCCACACTGTTTTCTTAAAATTCAATTAACTTTTTTACAAATTAAAGTACTAATTATATCATCTGAAAGCAGATTTGCATACTTGCTTTTATGCATTCCTATGAATTAATAAAAAAATTAATTTAGATTGTGTTCAACAATTATTTTATGTTACTTTCTGATATTGAAATTTGTACTTTTTAAATAATAGACCTTGTATTTATGTTGACATTTTAAGCATAGAATCCAAGTGCTTGATATGCTACATATGTAATGCATATTAAATATACAGCACTGCAAACACTTATGAAAACAAAAGAAAATGTGGTTATAGAATTCAATTTATACATTACAAATGGTGTGTACAAACCTTTAATATCTCATATATGTGCATTTATCTAATTATTAGTGGGGTTATTGAACAGAAATTTGGTTGGAGGTCAAATTCTAATCTCACAATCAACTTCCCTGTGCATGAAAGCTCACTGGCTGAACATACTGAGCGCATTCTCTCCAGCACTTGTGCATCTCGCTTCGTCACAGACAGTCATGTCTTCCATTCAGCATTGCTAGGACCTTGGCTTCATTGTATTCATCCAGGACTGGAGCTACTCTCGCCTCTCCAACCACAACATTCTACTGAAAACAAGTGGCTCTGTGCCCAACATGCCATCTGTGGTTTTCTTTCAGGTCTTCTGATGTCAGCAAACCTCTCAGAAAGTCCAAGCAACTTCGGCAACTGTCCCAGTGGCAGTTTTGTTCCTTTTCTCCTTCTCTTTTCCTAATCTCACCTGCTCTGTTCTCCTTCACTTCATTCTCTCTCTGTTTCTGGTTAAACAGCCAACCCACTGGTACTATGGCCCCAGGCTACATGTGTTGTTTTGCCTCTACACTCTCCCCATTTCTTCTTTTCACTGTCCACAGCAGGACCTCCCAGTCTCTGACCCCATGTGTGCGAACGCTCGACTTCAGTCTGACCAAATCCGGGCTTCCTTGTACGGACCTAAACATGGGCTTAAGCAGGTACAATCATGGGATCCCTCCCCCATTTACGCTTCCTGTTTCTGCATCAAACTACTCTTCCATTCACCTAACGTCTGCTATAACAGAGATCCAATCCAAGGTAGCTTATCCTACTACTGCTGTTAGCTTCTAGTGCAGCTACCTGTTTGTTAACTCACATTTTGTCACCTGTGGCATACGTCCTTGTCAGGAGCTGCACCTGAATCCAGTGGCTCAAACAAGTCCAAGCCTAAGTAATACATGTTTTGTGTTCGTTACACACACATTCTCCTTGGTTCTGGTGAAACCACAGCCGCAGCGACTTGCTCTTACATCAGTGTTCGAAATAAGCCTCAGTGTTTCGGGGATTCCTTTAGGGGGGAGTGGGTGTTAAAGCTCTGTTCTCTGGCCAGTTTCCTATCTTATATATGTTAACTCTTTTCACCATTATTAGAAACTGAACGAACAACTGAGTAAATAATGATAGTTAATTTGGTTAAATCTGTGCAATCCATATACTATAGGCGGTAAAATTCATTGTGTAAAAAATTTAACTAAATACAGTATTGCATTGATATATTGCATTATTGCATTGTCACAGGCTGTTAGGAAGGGCCGCAGTGACCTTTATAAGGATAGGCAGAAATACCATTACAAACTTTTTAATTATGTGGTGAACTCGGAAACAAATCTCACAAATCTTGAGGAGCGAAAACATGCTTAACTCTTTCCTGAAGAACCAACTACATGAGGACACCAGACACAACATATAATAAAGTAATTTAAGTAATTCAAACCACGTTTTTCAGTTTAAGCTGTTCAAACTAAAAGATGTAAGTATGAAATCTTGATTTTTTTCTTTCCATGCATTCAGTTTATGCCAATTTAATTGACGAGTCTGGCTTAATTCCAAGTAAATAATAAGCAATTGATTTGAACCATGTTTACTTGGTGGTTATGTTTCAGTAAAAAACTATATATTGTTTTGGACATTGAAAATGTAAGAAAAACTGGTATTTTCAAAGGTGACAACTCTTTTTATATGTATATTCTGAGCACAAATGAGAGAATGAGAGACATGGGGAGAGAGAAAGTGATTGACGAAGTAAAAATGAGATAGTGAAAAAGATAGATGTCTTTTAGTATACTGATTGCATTTTCTATATTAACATAGTTGAACTTGAAGGCAGCTCCACTCATTTTTCAATAAAACCATGAGTAAGGTCATGTTGTTATGATGTAAAAAAGTTATTTAAATAAGTTTGGTTCGTTTTAGTACAAAGTTGAACGTGCAAGACTTAAAGTCTTGCACATACAAAATCAGTATTTAACGGTATGTATCAATTAAGAAAATCAGCAAAGTACAATCTGGCTTTGTCTATCCCTATTAGATAAAATAAATAGCTTCCCTTTCAAATAGATTCCCTCTTAAACTAGCATTCCTTATGTTGTCCTCTGTCTTAAAAAGTCTTAATAAAAAATGCTAGTGTAGATTTAATTATGAAATAGCATTTCCAAGTGTGTTTCTATGATTTCTGTAATGAGACATTTTCCCTAACTTTTAACGCCCCTATTACTGTAAGTCTGCGCAACAAGAATCCAAGTTAATAAGGTTTGGTTGTTAGATGGTTAATTGTTAAGCCAATTGTTATATTGCATGACAATTAATTCATGTGAGTGTTCTTTTTGTGTTTTGTCTACGTGACTTAATTGCAGTCTTGACATGTACTGTTTCACAACAATAAAAGTTATTAAATATTGTAGCAAATTAATGAATCATTGAAAGTATTGCCAATGCATAAATTCTAATCACCACTATTCTTTAACTACACTTCCAAGATGAAAGATGTTTTTAATCATGCTTTTTTCAATTTACCTCACTTATATTTATCCCCTTACCTAATCTATTCAACTCTTTCAAGTCAGTCTGGACATTGGGATGTAATCTGTTAAGTACTTTACTATTCTGCAGTATGACCTCAACTTAATTAAATCCCTGGTGACTTTTTATCTATAAAATCTGATTTATTTACAAATCCATAAACCTATTTATTTTTAAAATGGTCAAATACCCATAAATGAAAAATGACCTGCAGTGAAAAGCAGAAACAACACACTAAACCATTAGTATTTTTAATACTTGAAAAAAGAAACACTTCTATTATTTCAACAACTAAAATCCTTGGGGAATCTATTTTTTGCTGGTGTGTTTGAAAACATAAGCAGAGAAAAATGGACGCAATTACTTATTTATTTTTTATTTAGTGTATGTAATCAGTCAAGGCTGCCATGATGATGTGGGACTGCCCCACAGAGGTTCTCAGTTTGATTCTGCCCACAGGTGTCTGTTCTTGTGGAATTTGCATGTCCTTCCCATGTTCACATGGGTTCTCTACAGGTATTCCAGTTTCTGTCCACCTTCTTGACAAGGATTAATTGGATTTTCTAAGTTTTTCATGTCTTTGTGGCACTGTAATGGGTAAATGTCCTGTCCAGGGTCCTGTCTTAAGCTCTGTGCATCCAGGATAGGCTCCAGCTGGTCGGATTGCATCCTGAAAATGGATGGATTTTAAAAAGTAAGTAGAACTGAACAAATATGTCATTATAAAATAGAAGAAAGACATTTTTTTCACAGCAGAGCTTTGCTGTTCTTTCTCATACTGCCTCCTAGACTCATTTTCATGAATACTGTAAACCAATCAGGATTATATTTATATATCCATCATCAGATGTATCTTATTCCTGGAAAGGACTATATCAACCTAAAACCTGTCAGAATCATAAATCTTTGAAGCACACAGTGCAATGCAGGACTATAGTCTGTATGGGACGCCATGCCATGTATTTATGTAATATATACACTCACAGTGCCTTGCAAAATGCTCAGAGCCTTGCAGAGTTTTCACATTTCATTGATTTAAAGCTTGCTGTCATGACAATTTGAAGTAGCAATTTATATTTGTTATATACACAACTTACTCCATACATTCAAAAAAAAAAGAAAGAAGTAAATTAAATAATGTTAAAACTGATTTTATAAGTATTCAAAACCTTTACTGTGGCAAAGCTAAATTAATTCTACTGCATAAAATTACCTTGAAAAGCCTCACAATAAATTTAGTGGCCACTGTCTGTCTGCAATAATAGCAGTGCACAGGATTTCAGAATACCCTTAGATTTTTCAGTATTGACTTCTTGCCACTTTGACTAGAGAATATTTTCTCCCATCTTAGCCATTGAACTCCTTTTAAGTTCCTTTTGGCCTCACAGTGGTATCTCTAACTAGTTTCCTCCTTGCCTGACTGCTCAGTTTGGAGGAACAGCTTGATCTAGGCCATGTCTGGATATTACAACACACCTTTCACTTATTGATCAACTTTACCATACTCAAAGGGATATTCAGCGTCTTTGAAATATTTTTTATACCCTTCTGTAGTGCTATGACTTTCTATAGCTTTATCCCTGAGGTCTTTTCCTAACTCCTTGGTTTTCATAGTTGGATCTTTGCCTAAAAATAACTACCTGACTGTGGGACCTTACAGAGAAAGGAGCAAATATTTTGAAAATGCGAATGATTATTACTCTACACAGGAGGTTCTGTTTATTGTCTGGTTTGTTAAGGTAATTTTGTGCACATAAATTAATTTAGGTTTGACAAAAAAAGGGTTTGAAAACTCATGCAATTGTGACTTTTCCATTTTTTTCATAATAATTATTTGTGTAGTTGAATGTGTGGAGTAGCTTTCATATTAAATGCTTCTTCAAAGTGGCATGACAGCATGCTTTAAAGCAAGAAAATCTCAAAATTTAACTCTTTAAATCTTAAAACTTTTGAAAAGTGATGTATATATATGAAATACACAAATCTATAGAAAACATTGGATCAAAAACATGTAATTAGACACTAAATCGTATCTTTTTTTCACTACACCCCTCATCCCTTGTTAAATGAGAATTTACATGTGTGCTCAATAAAAAGCTATACATACAAATATTTGTTAGACAAGTGAAGTAGCCTGCAGTTCTTTGGATATTGTTGTGGGGTTTTTTGTGACCTCTTGGATGAGTCGTCGCTGCGCTCTTGGGGTAATTTTGGTCGGCCGGCCACTCCTGGGAAGGTTCACCACTGTTCCATGTTTTCGCCATTTGTGGATAATGGCTCTCACTGTGGTTCGCTGGAGTCCCAAAGGTTTAGAAATGGCTTTATAACCTTTTCCAGACTGATAAATCTCAATTACTGTGTTTCTCATTTGTTCCTGAATTTGTTTGGATCGCAGCATGATGTCTAGCTTTTGAGGATCTTTTGGTCTACTTCACTTTGTCAGGCAGGTCCTATTTAAGTGATTTCTTGATTGAGAACAGGTGTGGCAGTAATCAGGCCTGGGTGTGGCTAGAGAAATTGAACTCAGCTTTCCAAAGATGTGATAAACCAGAGTTGATTTATGTTTTAACAGGGGGGGGGGGGCAATCACTTTTTCACACAGGGCCATGTAGGTTTGGATTTTATTCCCTTAATAATAAAAACCTTCATTTAAAAACTGCATTTTGTGTTTACTTGTGTTATCTTTGTCTAATATTTCAATTTGTTTGATGATCTGAAACATTTCAGTGTGACAAACATGCAAAAAATAAGAAATCAGGAAGGGTGCAAACACTTTTTCACACCACTGTGCATAGCAATTTATGGCTCTAAATTTTTCAAATATATAAAAAAGTACCTAAGCCCAAATAGTTTATGTACAGTTATGAACACTTTGAATGAATCTGAAAACATTACATGTATTTTAATGTGAATGTAGTGTTTTATGAGTTTTCAGCAGAAATGTTGAAGCCAACGCTTCTAAAGCGAGGGATAAGTGCATTTTGTACTAGTGCTCTACAGTATGTTGCATGGAAATAGGCAATGTCTGAGATCCAACTGGTACTTTCTTGTCACATTTAGTACATCATTTTGTATTTATTAGAACATTTTTATGCAACAGAAAGCCTGTGTATCAAAGAGTTAAAAGGTATTGAATATGAGTTAATTAGAAAGTTTCCAAATGATGGCATTCTGGCTCATTTGAGTATTGAGCATTTACAGTAAGTAGTTTAATGATTCAGGTGTATCATCATGCCATTTCTTTAAGTATCTCATTAAGTCAATATTATCAAAATAGCTATGAAATTTGTTCTGGACTACCTAGAGGCATAAAGACTTTATCCTGTTATCTGTCCTGAACACTCTTTATTTCTACTTGTGTCCCTTTGTCATGGTATCATTGTTCATTTCAAGGATATAAAAAGTTTGCTATAAAGACGTTGCCACCTAATGTAAGAAATGTAAGTTCTGTCTGATATACTTCAATGTTCACCAGTAGATCCTTCTGTTTGTCTCTAATAGTGTTTATATATTCACAATGTTTTCTGCAAGATGATACCTCAGCTTCAAACAGCTCACAATCATGTACAAAGAAAAATAGTAAGGAAGTCATGTCACAGCTCTCCCCTGGCAGCACCATTGCCACCTTGGAGTTTGATCTTCTCCATTCTCTACATTATCTCCTAGTATTCTGAGTTTATTTGATCTCAGAAGCTTAACAAACTTTGGGTCTGCTCAATGGTGCAAAGGGAAGCACTCAAGAAAAATCTAGATTTCCACTGCTGGTGTTATTAGTGTATCTGTATGTGGCACTCTTTCCCCTGGATCAGAGAACTTTAAAAATCAATATCCCAGTCTGATGGCCACAGACACGTTCCTGTAGGAATTACACGCCAATGTCTCATGTCAATTAGATTAGACATTAACCCAACATACTGACTACTTGTTTATAAAAAATCTCATGACACTTTTCCAAAGAATAAGGATGGTCACCCCATTAAGTATATTCTGGACTTGAACAATCTTCCTACAGTCCCCCCCTTAATTCAATTGGTGAAGCTATTTCTCTGTTCTTTACTTGAACTGCTGTGAAGTGGGGCTCTTGGTTTATAATGACTGCCATATGTCTCTCAGGTGCATACTGCACTGTAGTAGTGGATGTACCTATTATTGTCTATTTATAGCCATTCATTCCCATAAGTGTGTCGCAGTAACTCATTTCTCAAGTTTCTGTACTAACACAGACTCTGGATTCTACAAACCCACAGGCAGAATTGTTGATCTGACTATAAAAGTTTGGGACCACTATGTAGTGCATGATCTTATAGTCTCGCATGGTCCTACAGGTTGAGTAAGAAATGTCCATGAACATCTATGAATGTCCTACTGCTTGACTAAGAAATGTCCATAAAGATGCATAGGACAATGAGATCTTCCAGCCTGAACTCCACAATGCAAGACATTTTCACAAAACATGATTCTTCTTTAGAGAAGGTGACACTTTTTTCTAATTAATTACTTTTATTTGTGTTTTGCCTAAACATAATTTCTACAGTTTAAATTTTACATGAACACAATTTATAATTCAGTAAATTTCAGAATTAAAAAGACTATATTATCCTTTTTGTTAAAAATGCAGACCCCATCATACAGTTTGTACAGTAAGTCATATACTCTGATCGTTCCAGTGGAGGTTGTGCCATCCTTGAAGCTGGTACCATATAGTGAATGTGAATGCAATAAAGCTATTGAGTAATAGAATTCATGCTCAAGACCATCTTCCCCTTGTACATACTATAGGTACAGTAAGTTGCAGGATGAAGACAGTGAAGGTGTCTGTAGTTGGTGTGTGGAGGAAATAAACAAACAACAGTGGCTCAGTGGTTTGAGAAGTAGTGGTTATACAGTATACTGAATCACTGCTTACATGTTTGATAGATTAGGGGAGTCTCCTTTTACACTACTTTCTATGCATTTGGATCAAAGTTGTGAACTGCTTGCAAGTACCAGGTCCATGTTACTTCCCATGGTTTCTTGTTACCTTTATATACATAAGTGCAGGTAGTTTGTGGGTTTGTATTCAAACCATGAAAAGGTTAAATGTAATACTGCTCAACAACTGAGCAGATGTACCCATGACCTCATTTTCTTAAACCCTTCACTCAGATTTTGATATTAATGCGAACAACAATTATCATGAATAAAAATGTATTTAATACCTAACCGAATGGTTGAGCCTTAGAGCTTGTTGTTTAGTTTGTTTAGAATTGGAAACACGGTTACGCCTATATTTTAGCGTCAAATCTTTTGCTTATGTACTAAACTAAAGTTCACTACTTAATCAAAATCTCATATAACCGTGGAAACACACGTCCTTGCCCGGTCGCATATGATGAAGAAGGTCATTACTGGTTAAATATAAACCTGGTGTTCACACATCGAGATATTTAATTATATGCTCAATAATTTGCATAACAAAGGTAGGTTTAGTGGGCAGAAAATATTTTTAAACACTGCTATTTTTAGTTTTTATTTCTCCTTTTGTAACGATGTTACTTTTGACACTACAAAACTAAATACCCCACTTGTGGTATTTCTGTTTTATCAACAGGATTATTCAATATTTGACATAGAAATGTGTTTACAATGTATCAACTTACTCAATATTAGCTGATATTTCACGGTCTAAAATAGCCTGAATTCGAATCCAGTTTATTATTTACATGTATCGAATTCACGCAAAAAAAAAATATATATATAAAATTAGGAGAGAACACTCCAACAAATGAGTTATTGATTGCAAATGAATATCCAAATCTTTTCGCTACTATTCCTCGCAGTCAAGGTATGTGCAGCAAAATTTACAAGCCAGATGTGATAGGAACATAGATTTATCACAAGAACGGTGATAAATTTCTAACCGATCAGCCACACATGGACGCACGAGAGAACACAATCTCTAGTTTATAAGAGCAGTAAATTAGAGGAGTCAGGTGTATCAGAAATATGACTTGGACTCCCTACTTTGATGAGCCCAATCCCCAGAGCTTTCACTTACGGTCTTCTCACTCCCTCTTTGGTTAAAAACTGCCCAGTGTTAGCAGTGCAAGTATTCAGTTTAAACGGAAATTTAAATATTAATCAGTTTAGAGTACATACAAAATTAGAAAACTATGTTCGCCTGTGATGTTAAATTCATAATGTACAGTTAACTACCAAATCTGCCATTCAAGCTACTATCTGCTTTTACAAAACAAGGGAAATGCTGAGATGTTTTTATGTGAGGAGGGAGGCTTTGCAGTAAGCCTTAATATATAAACAAGATAACTATTATTATTACTAATTACGGAGTAGCAGTTGTTTTTGTTCATGCGTGTGTACATTAGTACACATTATCGCCTCATCAAAATACTTCAGCGACATTACAGAAAATTGTTGTTGTATCAAAAGGAACAATAATTCTGTAGAACTGGGTTTGGCTGAAGTTCAATTTATCTACACTTAATAATAAACGAGAGAGACATTGAGAACAAATACTATTCCTGGTACATTCGCACAGATGTTAAGTCACTATTCAATGTTTGTAATGAGCCATTTCAGAATTATATTCTGATCAATATGAATAATATAAATTAAGTTTCCCATGGCGTAAACCGTTCTTTTATTTCAAACACTGATCTGTACAGTTGTTAACGTACTACAGTATATTTCTTTGCATACATAGGCTACTTGGAAAAAAAAACCGACCAAAGGGCCAAAAATGGCTGGAAAGCGTCCCTTAGTGACTCGAGACTACTGCCTAGTGGTGTTTGGCACTGTGAATTCCACTGAGTAACTAAGGATGTACGATGTGTCCTGGTTCCTTTTAATAGCATTAGGAGTTCAAACCGTAAAGGCTATAATCTAGGGAGAGAAGAGACTCCCACTCTTTGCTTTGATCTCCTTCCTCTTGGCTGTTTAAAGTTGACAGTCTGGTTGAATGGCATTCAGTGCTTTCATTTGTATAACATGAGTTTCCTAGTGTTGCAGAGCTCGCAGCTACACCTGTACTGCAGGAATTTACATTGCATTGCTCTAGGATGGCATTGATTTGGGGAGGATGAAATCCAAACACAAACTAATTAAAAACTGCATAATGCGTCCCTTCCAGGAACAAAAGCACAAAAAAAAAAACAAAACAAATATATACAACTGCAGCTGGCACAGCAATTGTGTCACTGGCCTCAAGCTAAATTCTGCTGACATACAATTATAAACCCTTTAAAAAATCTCAGATAAATATTGTTAATTGTATTAGTCTCAAAATGGAATTTCTACTGTTACTGCTACGGACAGGAAGGATTGTTTTGGCTGCCTATCACACCTATTGTTTCCAATTACTGTAGAAAAATACACATTGAAAATAATCGTCCTTGTTCCGTTAATGCTATATTCAGTAGTTCAAAAATACACTTTGGTAGCAAAACGTTACATGTAAGTTTTTCGCAAATTATCTTACTTTTCTAGATTTCAATGTATTCGGGAAAAAAAAACAAACCATAACGTGTTACTATATTTTTTTTTTTCAGGGCTAAAGTTAAAGAATATAATGGGAACGCAACCTACCCATTGAAAAGTATCATAACAATTTACACAGATGTGTTCGTTTTGGAGGCTTGCGTGAGAGTATCGTTACAAAATACTCCGGATGCTCATTGTTCTGTATTTGGTTTGTTATTGTAAGAAATTACGATTAACAAAAAAATAATCACAAAGATAACTGGGGGGCAAACGTTATATATATATAATTTGCTTTTCTAAACCCAGATTCTACTGTTTCAGTGCGGCTGTGGGAAAGGTGTGAAGTACTAACGACTGTCTGACAAGGATCATAAATCAGTGAACTCCAGAGCGAAGAACTGGTGATTGCCCATATGAGGCACGTGGCATTTTTTGGCCACAGTCATAGACCACCATTATCACCTTAACCAACAGTACTTTGGAGAGTTCATCGATTCTAAAATGCTAACATAATACTTAGCCATTCGATTTATCATCATTATCTTTTATATGCTGTGTACAGACAGCGTACACATATATACCATTTTAAAGTTTGCATTCTAAACTAGTCAGAGTAATGCCACCTATTCGTACAGTAGCTAGACTTTTTCTCTGTTTAATTACAGGAGAAAATATAAGATAGTGTAAACGATTTGTATTGCAATACTATGTGTTTATTATAATATAGTGTGAATTCCTATATTATATTGTAGTTTTGTGATTTACGTCTTTCCTTTCGTTTCATTAAACTAATTTTAAAGGCGAGTTTGCAATACAAAATTCAGGAAGACCCATGTAGTTGTTACATCTTAAGTTTGAAACGATTGTATTTTTTAAATTATGGTTCGTGTTAATTCAGTCCTTCAACTTAAACATGTACTGTACATATGATCTATTTTGAAATATTGTTAAACTGTATTAACGTTTCATTTAAGGACCACACACACTTTTGCTCAGTCGGTTTCAGGCAGCTCATCGAAGCAAATAATTTTTCTACTCATTATTTTCCCCCCGTAATTTTACCCTGTTTTCCTCAGAACCGTTGTTTAGTTTTAAGGTGTCTTCTTTCATCATCTCTGTCATATCCATTTGGAGATATTTTCATTCTTTTATCACTGCCATCACCAGCCCTGCACATTTCCAGCAGGTTATCACAATTGCCATTCCTCCTTCTTTCTGATGTGTTCTGCTGATTACCATCAGTGCCCTCAGATATTTTGAACAGATCCTGGCGTTGCAATATCCACTCTCAACCATCTGGAGCAGATCAAAATCACTGACTTCATCTTAGCAGTTAAGTATTAAATCTACAATATTATTTCAACAACCACGACTTCCAGTCTGCTCTTTGGGAACCCAAACAGATCTAAACCCTGAAGAACAGCGACACCATATCAGTTATTCCACACACCACACACACTATTTCATTAAAAGTTGCATGGACTGTTTTTAGAATAAAATATGTTGCGATTGACTTACTGATTTAGTCTGGCATATATTACAAACGTAATCATTGCATTATAAATATTGCATTCTGGCATCTATACAGTATCATTTTGTGTAGTTTGGTTTAATTTAACAATAGTATAGCGACATGGACGACAAGAATAATGTTTTAAAAAATTACGCAACGTGGTAAAAGTGAATTTGTTCGCCCCACATTCTGCCTTCGATACATGTTGCAACATTTATAAAACTGGCCATGTTGCCTGTAAAATAGGAAGTACCAGGACGACTGCCGCTTAGTCTCTAGATTGTTAACGAAAACAGCACGGGATCATTATTCATTAAAAACATGACCAAGATAAAGGGGGGTTACGAGGGGTCTGTTTTCTCACATGTGAACAGAATGAGTTTTGTGAGCAGAAAAATAAAAATAAAAATCCACAGACGCGCAAAGCCCAAGCATAGTTCTCAAATGACCTCATTTTGAAAGCTGGTAGAAAAAAAGCCTAACGTTGTTTTAAAACTTTTTTAGCAATAGTACGCTTTGGACAGGTATGCCTACAGCGAAAAAAAAAGTAATGCTACGCTTAGTTTGCTTTGTCTTCGAGAAATTGCTTAACCACAGAGATCTTAAATCAAAACGTTGAGCTGTTAGACCACAGGTTGTTCGTGATATGCATCCTCAGTTTGGTTTTCTTTTGGTTTTGGTTTTCAACTGAATTATTAGTATGTGTTCTTGAATGCGTCAGTGTTTCCGATAATCGTCTATTTTTACAAATTTAAATTAAAAAAATATTTCACGTATTATTAATTCGTGTATGTTTTAATATTTAACAAAAAATAAAAAAAAAATCACGCTAGGTGTTGTGTGTATCGACCGATCAAAACACTGTCTTGACCTGCTTCTTTATCCCACTTCTAAGAAGAAACACACCGTTTCCAGATGCATTCAAAGCTAATACACGCTGCAAGTAAATCCAGTTTTCTGGATATTTAAGTTTTTTTCAGCTACAATCTAAAAAAAAACTTAGCTCAAGTTACACACCGATACTTAAAACTGCAGTTTCTATCTTACCCTTTTTCTTACATTTAAAGTTACGGCAAGTCACATTCGTATTTACCGAGGTTTCTCACGCTCACACACCAACAAAAAAGTAATTCCAAACAACGTGGACATGGAAATGTAGTTTGATCCCTCCGTCGCACCCCCCTCCCCTTAATAAAAAAAAAGTGAATATTAAAAAATGCAAAACGTTTGCATACTAAAACGTAAATACTAGGCCCTCAGAACAAGTGCATTTTAAAAGCATTTACACTCTTCCTTATGTCACTCACGCAGATACTTAAGACTACTTATACAGTTCAATTTGCAGAGTAAAAAGAAAATTAGATATTGTTTTACAACTAGGCTGATCGTTTGTTTAAAAAGCCCTTAGTTTTACCATTGCGAAAGTATACCCCATTACGTACAAATACAAAAGCAGTAGCAATAATAATAATAAAAAAGAATAATAGTGAAGGTGCTGCTGCTGATAACGACGTACCTGAATAACACAGGTCTAGGCCTGCACAATGTCTAGTAATTACCGTATTTCTAAAGACATTTCCGCAGAATGGGGTCATTTTAATTTTTAAGATCCATGCTAACAACATTTTCTTTTAAAACACAAATTGTTAAAATGAGTGAGACAACTTCACAGATATTTTCTTTTTTTTCCTTCTATTTCTTAAAACAGGAATAATTAAAAGGAGGCGCAGCACGGCTATCAAGTTTATTGCTCCAATGTTGGACAGCTGTAAAATCGTGTAGACAGGTTGTCATACAACAGTGAGGGCTTCGGTGAATAGAATCTAATGCTAAACATTTAACATACAATACACCAAACACACAAAAAGTGGCCCCAGCCAATGCTTTAACCACATGCTCCAAACTAGGAGGGGCTTGCAGCTCAAGTGGGATGCCAATCAAGGCATCAACTTCAAATTGTATCTGAGAGATCAGCCCAAGACCTAGGGGCAGACACATCAGTTGGAGCTCAATTGTTGATCTGATCACATCCAGGGGACTTGCGGCAAAAGAAAGGCTGAGATTTGAGAAGAACATCATCTGTTTTTCCTTCTCGTTTTTGTGCTTGTACTCTTTCAGCTTGACTTTGTGAGATTCCTGTTGTTTTCTACGGTGACTTTGCTTAAAGATCCGGTATAGGAGATGTCTTTTCCCCAACTGGGTTACCCTCAGTATTTAAGTGCCACCCAAGCGGTGTATGGAGGCGATCGGCCGGGAGTTCTGGCTGCCTCTGCCCGAGGAGGAAGCACCGATATCGGTGCAAATCCGACAGCCACAGCAGCAGCAGTCACATCGGTGTTGGGCATGTACGCAAACCCTTACGCAGCCCATAACTACAGCGCTTTCCTGCCTTACACCAGTGCCGACTTGGCTCTCTTCTCTCAGATGGTAAGTTGCTGTTTGAATTCTAATATTTGAAATATTAGTATATAAAATAAAGAACTGTGCAGCCTGGCAAAATTCTACACAATAATTTACTTTAAAGCTAGTATTTAAAACTGCGGTCCAGAACTGCAAAACTGGAAGGGAATGTGAGGAACTAACGAGTGAAAAGGAAGAATGAATTCGGGGATAGAAAGCATAGAATAGAGCTGAAATGGGATTTACGTGAAAAGTTTACTTCAAACCGTTGGTTTATATATATCATTTTTCAGTCTATTCTAACAAAATTATTAATGGAATGTAACTATTTCACACATTTTATTAAAAGTACCGGTAAAAAAGTTTCATTTTTGAAGTACAAGGAATCCGTGTTTGTGTGTGAATTAGTCATTATTTAAGAGCTCTTGTGGAAACGTAAAACTATACATTGAAAACCATAATAAAAGTTTGAAAAGACGGTCGAAGGTTTCATGTTATATATGAAATAAAGTCCAGGTAAAAATATATGTTTGAAAATAAATCATATCACGAAAATTTGAAATACGAATGTTAATTTCCATTTTAAAAATAATTTGAAATAATGGTCATTTCTGGCCTATAGACGTATGTCGGGGATTGAGCACGCAAAATAAACTGAGATTAATTATATATAAAATGGTTGTATACACACACTGTCTCCTTTCTAAAGAAATCAGAGCTTTCCATTAAAGACACCAAAAAAAGTGTAGACTGAATGCATGTAAAGCATTTTTTTTTTGTTTGTTTTCAGAAGATGTTCTGGGTAATTTATTATCATTGTCATTTAACATTATTTTAATCAACACGTCTCAAATTTAGGAATGGTTAATGTGTTGACATTTTATTAGTGGCAATATTATTGAAACAATCATTTTGGTTGTGCTCTTATGGAAAGCTGTAACTTTACTTGTAACGTAAAATTGTTTTCTAATCTGTTCATTGGAATCTCCTTGTTTCAACCCCTAATGTTCCATCAAAATCCTTT
Source organism: Lepisosteus platostomus (assembly GCF_059453375.1). Taxonomy (NCBI): domain Eukaryota; kingdom Metazoa; phylum Chordata; class Actinopteri; order Semionotiformes; family Lepisosteidae; genus Lepisosteus; species Lepisosteus platostomus. The sequence continues at coordinate 14,943,840 of NC_142622.1, forward strand.
CGATTTATTTTAGCACAATCGCTTTTTATTTCGTTCTTTTCTTTTCGATCTGAAAAAAATGACTATTCATACATAAAGTTTTTTTGGCGAATGTTATGATGAACGTTTTGTTAAAATAAAAAAAATGAAAGTGAATGAAAAATAATGTGTTTAAAAAACCTGAAAATGTTAATGATGAGGCCTAATTAGGTGGTTAAAAAGATAAATGTTATTTGGTGGGGGGACCTAATTGGTTACATTCAATTTAATGTGCTTTATAACAGACGGCTAAAATATTGATTGCGTCTTAGAAAAACAGTGGAAACTTTTTGTTTAAAAAATCATCACAATTCTGGATTTCTTTTCTAAAACATGTTATGTAGTATAGATTTATACGGGAGGCAAGAGTCATACAAGTTAATGAGTTATCCTCTAGGATAAAATAACATTTTTTCGCTAATTATTTTAACTTTAGCAGTATACTGATATTACAAGCTTTTAACTTTCAATAATTCAAACGTTTTAAAAATATTAAACAAAAACTACACCCTACTTTGCATACATTTGAATTTCTTTTACCTGTTTCCGCGGTATAATAGATACCGACATGAATTTATATAAGAAACAAAGTTTTTTTTTTTTAATGACAGCCGGCATAGGTGAAATTTACAATTACTGTGATGGCACCCGAAGTTAAAATATATATTTATTATGAACTTATAATGAAGTGTTTTAAATATTGATTTTCCATTCTATGTACTTCTTTGATTATAAGTGAAGGCTAACTAAAATAATTTGTTTTTGTTCTTGCTATAGGGTTCACAATATGAACTGAAAGATAATCCAGGTGTTCACCCAGCCAGTTTTGCTGCACACACTTCTCCAGCTTTTTACCCTTATGGACAGTTCCAGTATGGAGACCCTGCCAGACCAAAAAATGCCACCAGGGAGAGCACAAGCACTCTCAAGGCCTGGCTTAATGAACACAGGAAAAATCCTTACCCAACCAAAGGAGAGAAGATCATGTTGGCCATTATAACAAAGATGACCTTGACCCAAGTCTCAACCTGGTTTGCTAATGCCAGGAGGAGGCTCAAGAAGGAGAACAAGGTCACCTGGGGTACAAGGAGCAAAGATGATGAAGATGGCAACATATTTGGCAGTGATAATGAAGGTGACGCTGAGAAGAATGAAGATGATGAAGAGATTGACTTGGAGAGCATAGATATTGACAAGATTGATGAGAATGATGGGGATCAAAGCAATGAGGAAGACGAGGAGAAATTAGAAACCAGAGAGAGAAGAGAAATAGACAGCATGGAGAAAAGACGAGCATTGCCTCTTCAAGCGCATGAAGGTTTTGACAAATCAAAAGACACAATCTCTACAGGCAAAGACCCATCAGAAAGCAATAACACAAGAGTTCTTTCCCCTGGCGGGCAGAGTAATTTACAGCTGCCAGCAAACAATAAACCCAAGATATGGTCCTTAGCAGAAACTGCTACTACTCCTGATAGCGCTCAGAAACCCACGTCACCCTCTGCCCCAGTCAGTCACGCATCACCCCAGATACAGCACCCAGCGTTTCTTCCAAGCCATGGACTATACACGTGCCAGATTGGAAAGTTCCACAATTGGACAAATGGTGCTTTCCTCAGCCAGAATTCCCTGTTAAACGTGAGGTCTTTTCTGGGAGTAAATCAGCATCACCATCACCATAATCACTCCCTCCATGCACAGCAGCAGCAGTCCTCTGTAGTTGCTTCATCCGTCGTAGCGCTGAACAGTGAGAAGTCTTCAGAGAGTCTCAGTCCTAAACACATAGGTACATTTTCCGATTTTTATTCTACATAAAGAATTTCAAATATCAAACAAAAATAGATGAAAGCATAATTTACATTAGATGATGTGATGATGGTTGAAATCGCTGTTTTACTTGTACATTAAAATGAAAGTAGAGGCTAAATTCAAGAAAAAATAGAGAAGTAAAACGAAAGAGAAAAAAAAAACAACGATTCGGCTATGGAGCATTCTTCAGGTGTGTAAGAAGGCTGCCACAGCCGAAACGCTGTTATTTTCTTACAGTATATCTGTTTACCTTTTAATGTGGGATTAACCTTGTTTCTTTGCTGCTTGCAAACTAACGCACCTACTGTATCCCCTTCAAACCAATTAAACAAAAAAGCGCAAAATTAACTCACTTTAATTCAATGTTTATTTTCAATTTGCCCAGAACTAAAAATCTGTTATATCGAGTGAATTTATTTACTGCTGGGTAAATTTCTTTGTATTAAACCTAGAAAAATATTCTGGAGTGTAGTTTTTATTAGTTCTATATGAAGCTCAGCCTGTGCGCAAAGCTACAATGTCAGTTTTGCATTGTTCTAATATGTTTCTGCTTATTTATTTTAGAACGGGAAAACGTTCAAAGGACCGAATCTCCCACACAGCCGTTGAAGTCCTCCTTTCAGCCAGTCCACGACAGGTAAAAAACTAAGTTTCAAACTGTACTTAATTTACCGTTAAACTTTATTTTTTACATATTTGCACCTTATAGACACAGGAGGTCTCAAAATTATTTGAAACAAGTTGCAGGATTGAACGTTTATGTATACGCGAGGCACAGCTGTACAGAAAATTATTGTTTGTGTAGTGGTAGCAGATTAACCTCTAAGGCTGTTTCCATCACACATACATCCTTTGCATCATAGCGACTCCTACTGGGATGTGGTGTGTTAAAATTAAATCGTCCAGGATAAAAAAGGACAAAACCCGTTCCAGATTAAAATGTAATGTAGCATTTTTAATGATGCGTATGATCCACGTTTATTTGCCTTCCTTTAACAATGACTATACAGTACCTTGACTCACTAATGTAAGGCCTTGTGGAAGCATAAATGTTTGCAAATCTTGAGATAAAAAGAAAATAAAAATCCCAAGGGACTAGTTTAGTAAAATGTTTATTTCCTTAGGTATAAGAAAGTTTCGGCCTTCTTTCTGGGATTTGCCACATTCAAATGATCCATATTGTTTTTGGGGGTGGTGGTGGCTTATTATAGGAAGAAACAAATATTTTCACGCTTACAGTGATCAATATGCATTTATTATGAAAATAAACGGCATAGTTAAAATTACTTTAGCATTAATAATTGCTTATATTTGTCATCATCATCTTTAGCTGTAATTTAGATTTACAAAATAGAGGTCAAAATGGTATTAGACAAGCTATTACCAACTCAGCATCTGATGATCATTCTTATTCGAATCGATTTCAAAGTTTATTTATTGCGAAAAGTGAACTATTCTTATTATTAAAGAAAGACTCTCGTTGTTTATCTGAAACATTATATCTTGCTCGTGAATGGGAACGTTGCGAATGCTTCCTTTTATACTTACGATTGATGTTTTGTTCTTCAGTCCCAGGAATCAACAAGATGCAACACAGCGAGTCTTAACAGCTCTGTCTTCAGCCTGATCAAGAATTTATTGGTTGAAAAAAAAACGGACTTAAAAAACAGTAAAGGACTCACAAAATGAAGTTTTCTTCCTTCACGTAGCATTCAGCCGAGCAGAAAATGGAATCAATTTGATTAAACTTGTGGATGGATTTTCCTTTTCATCGTATCATTACCACACACTTTGTCTTATACATTTTCCTGAACATTTGGTATTTTGTCTTTTCAGTGTTTGTGTTTTACTTTCTGTAAATACGGTGATCTAAATTTGTAAATAGCGTGTCAACAGAATTTGTCCAAATCATATATTTTGTCTAATAAAATAAATGAAATTATAGAGACATTTAAAGGTTCGTCTTCTTTGCTTTTTACGGCATACATGGAAAGTAAGTTGGAACTTGCATTAAGAAGCTATAAAAAGTCAAAGGGAATAAATCTGTATTTAAAAATAGGCTGTAGTAAATATTGAAATGAAAAGATAAACTAGCATTTTTATTATGATTATTACACATTTAGTGTTACTGTACTGTATTTTAATTATCTCGTGTACGGCATTTTAACATATACTCATCAACGTAATAAACCTTAATGCTAAATAAAACGTAATGTTGTTTACAAAATGGAAGAAAAAGGTTTGTGTTGAAATTAGCAGAACAAAAAAATGCTTACGTTTTTATAACAGATTTACAATATTTTAACACCTTCTCTATTCTATCCACCCGAAACAACGCAACATTAAATGCTTATCGTTGAGATCCCTAAATGTAATCAAACGATTCTTTGTACAAAATACTTGATTTCTCGTGTCTTACATAACACACAGAAAGACACTTTTATTCAAAAAATACAATTTTAAAAGTGACTGGAGTACCGCGAGTATTCTTTATTTTACCCCCAGTGTTAAATGAATCCACTATAGATGCATTGAGGTGCTAATAAGAGGCCAGATGGTTGTTGGTGACAGAAAATGGACAGAAGCAGCTGGGAAAGCCATTAAGAAATAATGTGGGGACGCCTTATCCAAACAAAATCAAATCCTAGAATTAACTCTTGTCGGAAACAAACACTAGATTTTCAAATAAAATATTAATAGCGAAAGACGTGATGGGGTACAGTATTGATTAGTTCAGGGCGCTGGGACTTTCCTGAAAAAAGAAACTCATTTTTTATAACTAAACTCTTTGTATTTTAGGATCCGCTGAAGAACTTTAACAAAATACTACATTTACTAATCATTTTGTCATAATAATCATTTTTATCATCATCAGTTTTTTTTACCCTCACTGTTTTTGTTACCTACTACAATATGCGGTAATAGCACCATTACAATTTTTAAATGGACTTCTTACAGTGTAACTTAAAACTTGCTTATTTTATACATAACGTCAAAGGACTTTAGGATATTAAAACACTCAAGTATTTCCAATACGGGTTAATTTAAATGAGGGAAGGTATTCATTCAGTCTTGCATTTTCATAAATGTGAATAACATATGCTTTTATTCACATTTTTATACATTTGTATTAAAATATGATTATGTTTTCCTATGTAATAGAAGCATAAAATTCTGAGGTCAATAGTATTCCTTGAATCAAAGGATTATAGCGACCTCTGCAGGAATCCATATGCACTACTTTACAAAGTACAATCCTTACAGTAGTTTTGTTTCACAAATACAAGTAAATACTGTTAAGCTAAAATGTTTTCTGAAAAATACTCCGCCAGGGGGTTTTGGTTATGTCAGTGCTCTCACGATTTTCCGTGCAAGTTTTTCAGAAAGTTTCACTTCGAAGGAGTTTCAAACCAGAAAGATTAGAGGCACACGGCACAGACTATAGACATAAATTTGCAATAATTGTCTAATTCGGAAGAAAAATCAAATAAAAGTGATGTTACACAATCTTTCCCTATATTTAAATAGCGGGGTTAATATAGGTCTTTTAATTTTCAGGCAAGGTTTACAATTAGTGTACACGTGCACTTCAGCGGCATAAAAATGCTATTCATACATTAAACAACTCGTAAAGTTCATGCAAGTGGCCAAGTGTAATAATATTTGGAAAATTATACACAGCAGCTTTCTTACAGCAGTTACGTGGACGCTGTTTGAGAAGGATGAAAAGTGACAATGTAAAAAATAATTTACAGTTCTAAGACATCGGGATTAAATAAAAGTGAAGGCAAAAAATACATTTTATGTCTTAATTTCAAATCCCACAAAATGTTGAACAGATTTACGATCTTTGATATAATTGGGTTATAACAACGGGTAAAATATTCCTATGCTTTTCGTTAAAAAACATTTAAAATAAGGCTGAATTTGACGTAGGCCTACATTTTACCCTCTATAAATGTAATTACTTATAGACTCTCTTTTAATAATTACACGATTGACAAATGTATAAATATAAGTATTGTGTTGTAATGTTTAGGCTACTACAAGGTTTATCATATACTTCAGATCTTAAATACACATTTCTGCTATTATTTCTATACTATACCAATACAATTGTATCAAGTTACACAGTAAAGTGTTTTATGCAGATTTAATTTCAATCGTAATTCGAATTCGAATATATATAGCTACAGTATGTTGGTATGTTATTTGTCCCTTCCATCGCACAAAATAACTTAATATGATGTGGGAATATAATTTGCTCCAACCGTAAAATAATCTTAATTTACACATTTTAAACATTTATTTTTTTTATTTTAGACCTAAGACAAAATTCTTCATCTTCTATGCCAATATGATAAAAAGTGAAAAGATACTGTTTAATTTACTGTCAGTATGTAATATTGTGATACTCCAGCAACAATGTCTGAAACATTGTTATGACATTTAGCGGGGAGAGCTAAATATTTGAGATTGTTTTGGTTGAATTTACATTCTTAGCTCAGTTTGGCAGTTATTTTCCTGCTTTCTCGAATACAAACATCACTGACATTCTGGAGTTCTAGTGGAAAATGAAGCCAGGCAGGTAAGCTTCTTACATTGTCCCAACACCTATGCTTATTAAATTTCTCGGTATGCTCTCATGCACAGATTATTTCCTTAGCACGAGTTAATTACTAAAATGTACATCTATCCGCAGTAAAACTGAAGAATACGTTTTCATTTCGCACTGACACAGATTAATGCAATATGCACCTTGGATCAGTGTATCATCACATTGTATGAATCATACCATATAAAGTTTCAATTGTCCTTGTAAATGACTCTTTAGGAGAAAAAAAAAGTCCCCGTAGCCATGGTTTAACGTTAAACAGACTCATACTTAAACAACTGATGACTGATTATTAATAAAGAAACAGCCTCTATTAGTTTAAATACGCGGGATTCTGTTAAGAGACAAAAGCGGGTTGTATCCCTGAAATCAATGCAGGTGTACAAATTGCATTTCTTTTCCTCGCTATTTAAAAATCGTATTTTCCCATGAGCATGTGTGTCTCAAATAAAATAACCTCCTGGTGTCACATTTATTTCTTTTGTAGCGAACCAGCGTGAGGTTAGTTGAGGCTTTAGCTGGAGGCCATAATATTGTGATTCCCTAATATATACAAAATTATTCATTTAGCAGTGGATGTACAGTGAATTGTCTAATGAGTAATAAACAGGGTTGGAACCTATAATTAGGCTGTCACTTCTAGCAATATTCCCATATAGCCTGAGGGGCCGATATGGAAAGAAAAAGAAGGAACTGACATAAAGAAAAAAAGCAACCGTGACACAAATGATAGAAAAAGACCTAAAAAGCCGAATTAAATGCAGAAGAGGGGAAACTAAATTCTAGAACAAGAAAAATATTGATGAATCGCTATACAGAGTCTATGTTTATGCACGTTTGCATGCATATACATTTGCGTGCCGTAACTTGAGTATGGTTTTGTATGCACGTGCGAAATTCGCTGCTTTCCTTTGTGAAATACATTTCATCCAGTGATTTTTAAATTGTTATATTTCTGATGCCCATTGTCAGAACAATATAGCGTAAAAGAGAATATATATATCATATTTACTAACTTAATATGTTTCAAAAGAAATTGCCATAAAACTATAATCGTTCGTGTAAGTAGCCTTTTTCAAGAGGCATAATACTTAGGAATGCATACTGTATATCCATATGCGTTCCATATAGTTTAGGATCGTAAATTCGCTATTCTAAGAGCGCTAATTTAAATAAATCGCTTTTACTTATTTAATAGTATCATATTTGTGACATGTTTACATACTGTATAACTAGAATTAGGAAAGATTTTAAGAATTAAAGATTCAAGTTTTTAAATCTTAATGTTGAAAACACAACAGCACATGAAAGTAAAAGATCTAATGGATTATGCTGTGATTCTTCTCTGTTTATTAAACATAAAGTAGTAATTCGAAACAAGAGATGTCAAATCGAGCACACGAATGTACATTATACAAATATAGGAGTTCTGGTTGATCTGTGGACAATTAAAAGTTTTGTCAAGGGTTGCTGGCCTCACACAACACAATGTCTTATATGATTAGGCAAGTGGTGATTTTCCAATACTGCTTACAACTCAGTCACAATACGGCAATCCATTTATTTTGTTGGAGAATTGCACCAAAGACTGTGATGGCCACTGAGGTAAGTTTATCACTGTCTCGTGCTGTTGGCAGAGGCAGAACATTCACACACCCTCTGCCCTGCTACACAAATGTTTTTTTTTTCTTTTTTTTAGGCTACTGTGTTACTTTTGAAGTTGCCGCTGGTATCTCTGATTCAGTAATCCATTTATCTAGTTTCGTGAGTGCATTGGCTGAATACCTACACAATAGCCCAGCCCAGCTGGGAACAACAAGTCAGGGAGTCCAGTAGTCACACCCAGGATTGCTTGACATCACGTTCAGCTCACTATTTTGCTACTTCTTGTTTCGAAGCACAATGGTCTGAATAGAATGGATGCCTTGGTCTCAGTCCTTTCTTTAAAGGAGCAGTGGGTTGCTCTAAAACATACGACAAGAAGCAGCTCAACTGTTATGGAAGAACTGTCATGGCAGAAACCAAAAACATGGCAAAAAGTGACATGTTGACTTGGTCTAGAACCCTGATGATCAAAATCAGAATAGGAAGAGCAAATGAGGTAAATATTCTGGCTGACACATGGGTTAAATTTACATTTACCACTAAAACAACACATTTTAATAATTCATAATAATTCACATGTTCTCCAAATTCTGGAAACATAAAAGAAAAGAAACATAACCTAACACATAAAACATTGCTACAATAATGTGTACAATTAATTTACTGTCAACACAAATTCTAAAAATCAGTTATTCATTTGCTTAAGCAATTACACATTTAGTAATTCATCTGTATTACTAAAATATTTGTTTAGCCATAGTGCTTGCTTTTTAATAATTCTTTTCATTTACCCCTGGTCAAAAAACATTTTTGCTCTACAATTGGTAACACAAAGTGTTTTTTCTCCTTATTTTGTTTGTTTTTACTATGTATCTCACTATCTTTACGTGTAACATTTCACACATTAGAACAATACATTAAATTATCCAAATTCTTTTTTTCAAGATCTTTTATTAGTTTTACATCGAGAAATAATCCTAGTTTTCCTAAATAGTAATATTACTTTTCATATATGAGACTATCTCGAGTGCAAAGAAAACAAATGGTATATTACCCAGACGTTCCTGCATGTTTCAGAGAAACTCCTCAGGTTGTTGCTCCTGTTTTTAAATTGTTACAATAGAATAAATATCATGCTTTCATTATTTAATTTGTGGATATGGGGTTTCTTGGAGATTTGATTGGATGTATGTGTATTGTGCCCAGTTTCCTCTCTGTAATCATGACACTCAAAAAGCTTTTTAAAATAAGCAAGGTTAAAAAACAATTTTATTAGTAGAAAAGATGTAAGCATTATATATGCATTACTGTTGTTTTCATCTCAGGACTAATTTCATAACATATAAAATTGTCATAGGTTTTGTAATTTACAGAAATAATTGAAAGAATCACAGTGATTAAAAATAATCAGTTTCATATACAGGTAGGTAGACACTTATGGAAACAGATGATTGGAATGCAGACATTTTTTCAAAGTACACTAACACAATGTTATTGAGAGTCCTATTGAATATGAAAGTACTGTATTGTAAAATCATACTGAAAGCTGGTAGCAGATAACAGAGCATTATTTTACCCTCATTATGTGAAGCCATTATCTTGTGCAATGTTTAATAAATAGCAGGCTGCAAGTTGGGAGCCTATCTTCTTTATGAAAATTTCCACTGTGTCAGATAATAAAATCTGACTTTCCTCTTCTTTTTCTGATGTGATGCCATTGTGGTTTTGGGATTATTCCAGTAGGCTGTACAAAGGGAAGTGAAGGCATCTGAAGTGTCATTCTACAGCTGTGGCTGAGTAACAGAATTTCCATTTTGAGGATGCTCCCAGCACATGTGTGCAGCAGAAGGTGGTATCAAATGAGCTGCTCTTCCTCGGTCCTACACGATATTTTTCACCACTGTGGTGAATCTCGCTGAGTCCCATGAACCGATAAAACAACAGCCCCTGTTGGAGTTTATTAATATTTGCAGAGGATTTGGAAGGTCGAGGCTAAATGTCAGCAGATGCCTGGGCAGTGCAATAGGGAATAATTATATAAAAAACCCTTTTCCCAGCAGTTCAGCTGCTTAACATCTTTATTAATCTTAGGCAAGCACTGCACTAAGATTCAGCTCTTTTTAGTCAAAGCAAAGATGCAAGGATTTTTTTCATTATCATTTAAGTTACCAGTTATCTGTATTGGAAAGTATGTGTGCTTTGACATATTTTGACATTTTATTGGCCTGCTCTCCAGCAGATGTTAGTTACCTTAAGGGCTGTAGTGTGTGAATTATCACCAAACTGTTGGAATCTGCACTTGCTTGGATATGTCACCCTGACCAAATAAAAGATTTAGCAACTGATTTCAGAATATTACTTTTAGCTAAACACAAACTACACTCAAATATAGAATTTTGCTTCTCTAATATATTTGTCTTTATTTAAATGTTTTTGTGGATAGAGCATTTACAGTTTATTTATGCATTCTGAAAACTGATAAGCTTGAAGCTTCTACATTAACAATCACTAGTTACAACTATTTCAATTAGATACATTTTCCACCTGCCTAGCTGCATAGATGAAATGAACATATTTTGCTATTTATATTGAATGTTTTTTCTGTGATTCTCTTGCTGGCAGTTTGTCACCAAGTCAAATCCTTTTTTATTAACATTTAAAACAGGAACAGATTGAAATACTGCTTAAGACATGAATAGCAATCCAAAGAAAATAGAAGTACTTAATTTATTTATCATTCTTGGTCATTCTTGTATGAAATTACATTTTTATACATTTCTGTAAAGCAGACAATAGTTCAATATGTGTTACAAAAATGACAGAATGACTTGCTAGAAAATTAAATGCTTTGTGCTTAAATTACTAATGTGTATACGCCACGTTCCAAAATAAATCAATTTTTTACTGTATTATGGGCTATTATTTCTCTATACAAAATGACTAAAATACATTGGTCATTGAACAAAATTAATCAACATGTTTTCATAAACAATAGCTTTAAACGTAGAATCTATTTTTCTTGTTTTACTGTATGCCTTCATGTCTTCCTTTTATGAGGTGCCTTTTTTTGTAGCCAATCAAAATAATGGACAAAGCTATATTAAAAGTATCACCGACTAGCATCTAGCTGAAGAACATAGTGAGCCTGAGAACCACTATATTCCTATCTTAAGACAGAAGGTTAAAAGACTGAAAATGAGAGCTGTACAAAACTTAATTTAAATTATTTTACCTGACAAAACATGAATGCATGCTTTGTACGCTGTATTTTATTACTGTAATTGCAACTGAACACATGATAGAATAAATGGTAGATAATGCTTGCAAAAAATAAAATATCCCAGTAAAAAAAAAAATAGAATGCTGTTTTCAGTGGAAACATTCAAAGTATTTAAGTATACATGTAGTACAATTTGCTAGTAATGGCACTTCTAAATAATAAAGTTGCAGCATAAAAACACGCTTTACATTAAAATCATGAATATGGGATGTGGACAGTTCCATGCTAGCCAATGATTATACTACCAGCGGTACAGGCTGATTTTAAGATGAACTGTTGTATTCATCTTGACATTGCTCAACAGATTAGCAAGAAAGAGTATGATATGTTACTTTGAGTTTTAGACACTTTGTATTTCATATATACCATTCAAACAAAATGCAAATTAGAGAGTTTATAAACTGGCTTGTTGTGCCACATTGTAATGATTTATCAGTATTGACCTTTTATGTCCCTAAGAGGTCACCATGATTGCTAATATACTCAAATGGCCTAATACATGTCTTGATTATTACAGATTAAGTATTTCAATGTAGCCTTAATTGTCAAATTGTATCTTAAAAAAAATCTGTTTTCCAATCCACTACATTAATATCAAAATGCATAATGTCAGTACTGAGGTCTCATCAATATATTAAAATATTTCATTAGTATAATGCACTAGTAGGGCCATTTTTAGAATAGCGTGTACAATTGTGGTCACCACATTATAGAAAATATAGTTTTACTCTAGACCCTGTCCAAAGAAATATAACCAGATGCATTCCAGGACTTGGAATATCCAACGCTGACATAACTGCACCTTTTTTTCTGTCTTGAACAGAGAAGGCTACAATGGTACCTGATGCCAATATTCACAATCCTCAAAGGCATTGACAAAGTCAATGCAGTGGAGTTTGATAGAATCAGCAGTGGAACACAAACCAGAGGACACAAATGAAAACTATGTAGAACAGCACTTAAAACTGAGAACAGGAGACACTTCTTTATGCCAAGTGTAGGAGTATGAAACAAGCTATCGAGCAGCGTTGTTGAAGCCAACACCTTGGCTTCCTTCACAAAACAGCTGGGTGCGATCCTTGGATCAAGTAGCTACAAATTACCAAACAAGCTAGACGAGATGAATGGCCTCCTCTCATCCATTCGTATGCTCTTATATTCAAGGAAAAGTTTTTATTCATGTAATGTATGTCACAATAATCCAAAACTAAAGAGAAGTAATGACCTGAAATGTATTTTAGAACATTATCATGACACCTATAATCACCTGGGCTACTTTGACAAGAATTATTTTTATGATGTCTTTATAAAATTAATTTGACAGAAGATTATTTTTTAATTTGGCATAATAAATGATTTAATTTATACCATATTGGTAACCAATTTGTAACAAAGATTGTATAATTTTTCCTCTGAACCACACCTTCCACTTTGCATTCATACTGTGAGATCCATATTGATTAAAACAAAGTTAGAACACAGGTATTCAAAGAGTGATGTGATTCTTCCTGACAAAAAGTCCAGGTCTCAGGAACCTCTGCTGCGTGGTAGAGAACCCCATCCAATCTCAGTGATATTGGGACAATTTTGTACTGAACATAATTGTCTAGAAACTAGAAACTGGAGGTTATTGAATAACAGGGCCCAAGATGCACTCCAAGTATACAGTATTTGACATTCCATTGACCACATTTCATGTCATAACCTTCAGTAATAATGTCCTCAAAACATGTCTTCCACCAGCTACTCCTTTCAAGCAAATATTAAAGGCTGTGATGCAGATATCATCAGTTTGAGCCTGTGTCATGTCACTTCCCAGCTATGACCTAGATTCCCCAAGCAGAAGTACACAATTTGCAGTTGGGATTAGTTGACCATCACTGGCTCTGCTGTGAGTGAAACAGTGACCCCTGTGACTTCCCAGGCACCTGCAGGCTGTTATGTCCGTGAGATGTGATGCCTATCCAATCATTGTTAACTCTCCTATCAGGTGCTGTGGGACTTACATAGTCTGAACAAATGAATGGATTGAGGAGTGTGCAGCTGAAAGAAACATGTCTCCCCTCCCTCATTCTCCCCATGCGGTACAGTAATCATTGCTGTAAACATAGAGATAAAGAAACAATCCCTAATTAGAGAGGATTTTATATAATGCACAATTACTGAATGGGTCAAAATAAAATGAACAATAGATTTTAAAAATATTTTAAAAAAGACAGTAGACTAATATCACTATACTGCAAAAACTGTAAAATACTCTGAATAACTGTGTTTTTAATTTAACATTTAATCTAATTAGATTTTAGTGTTTGCTACACTTGAAACCAAATTATAAAATGGGTTTTGTCAAGAGACATTATTGGCTTAATCCTACATTTTGTTCTGTTATACAGCATATGCATGATTTAGACTTACAGTATAAGGGAAGAATTCATACATTTTAAAAGACTAAACATTTGTGGTAACTAGTTAAATGTATTGTCTTAAAACTTTATGCAATATAAAAAAATATACTCTTGTACATTAAAAGTATTTATATTTTTGAACACTTAAAGTATACAGTAGTTCCTTACTTTTAGTAAGTTGTCAAAAACACAACTATAACATACACATTAAACATCTTTGCAACATTTGTTTTTTTGCTTACTAGAAGAAAGAATAAACTTGTGATTGTGCCAGCAGCAATCTGTATCAGTTTGTGAACTTAGCAAAAAGTTGTTTATCAAAATATTGTGATTGTCAGAGCTTGTGATCATGTCTGTTACATTAACTCCATATGGTTATTTAAATAGTGTTTAATGTACATCATGAGTGACGATTGATCTGAATACCAATGAGTGGTTTGTGCCTGTTCATGGAAAAGTGAACCCTAACCTTTAAATAAGCAATATTTTTATTCAAGAACAGTTCTTGAAACAGTTCAACACCATGTACATTAAATTAAGTATTAAATAATATAGACATACATTCATTTTCACTCTCAAGATTTGATGAATTTCTTAAGTAAAATTAGCAATAATTGTTGCTGTGGAGTTCAAAGAAATGTATAGGCTATTCCTATGTTTATCACTTTACCATACATTGTGCACAAATGATATGTCTTAGAAATCACAATTGTTATGACCTCCTGATATAGACTGAAATTTAAATTTAATTTTAGATTTGGTTTTGCATTATTCTTACAAAAGCCAAAGAGGAAAAAACGTTAAAGAAACTGCGTGAAGCACTCTATATTTTTTATACAAAGTGTTTCCAGTATTGAGACCATCTGAAAAATCCAGGAACAAAGCATACTTCTGTGGCTAATCATGTTCACATCAAAGTTTAAAATACATATTCCAATCTCAAGGAAATGCCATCACGTCTTGCTATAATCTGGAAGACACATCTGCCACCAATATTGTCCAGCATGTGGTCAGCTCCATCTTCTGCTTTCATCTCTTCACCAAAAGCAGAAATTCAGTCATTTTGTTTGACACATATTGCCAGGTTCAGTTCAGCCATGAAGCTAGACAGGAACTATGCATGTCTTAGGAGTAAACCTATTAATATCTAATATGTAAGTCTTTAAATGGCCATTGACAGTAGTCTTTGTATATAAATACTGAATTATAAGACAATTAAAAGAACACTAAAATACAGCTTTTTATAAATTAAATTTAATTAAAAATTAAAGTTTATAAATTTCCACTATACTATATATACATACAGTATATACAGTACTATATAAACAGAAGATGAGTACTTCTACTCAACTGCAGAAAATAACAAACATATTTAGAGAATAAATATGAGCTCCATCTTTGCGAATTATTTGTTCTGCATTTTAATGTGATGATCTTCCTTTGCTATTTTAGTTTTCTGGGCTTTGTGCAGCAAGAAATTAAAATAGGCTGACAATAAGATAATGATATTAACACAGATATCAGTATACAGACACCACATTGAAATTACCTTTGTATGAGAGAACTGGATTTGCAAATAAGGGTATTGTTCCATGTGATTTTTTTCTTATAAAGTATACAGTATGTTGCCCATGAATATATTGCTCTTTAAAAGCAGTATAATCATTTTTAACATGTTTAAGCTTTAATAAGCATGTCAATCCAGGCACAGCTTGCATGTACCTCCTTTCCAGAGATTTGCGCCAGAAGTCAGTAGGCCACTGCAATGAAATCTGTGTACAGTGCCTTGCCTTTTAACTAAGATTAGTACAGTTCTGATGTGCCGCATCCTTTAAAATATGTATCAAAGCTGTTGAAATGCCAGCAGTTGGTATGTGGTAAGCAGGGGACCAGAGGATTGGACGATGAAGTTATCCTAACTTCCAAGTACCCAGCAGGCTACTTCAGCCTGTTGTTTGCTGGCCCATCATTGCAATCAGTAGTTCCTAACACAAAAAAAGGAGAAAAAATGTTATCTGCAGTTTCTGTGCAAGGTCTGGCACATTGATTGCTTGCTCTCCATCTCTTCTCAGGAAACACTGCTGAGAAAATCTTTATGAACTCCTGGGTCTATCGGCACTGGTTAAAAACCTGCCAGTTTAACAGCTGCGTAGAGCTCGGCCCTGGATAAAACACTTGGAAGTGTATAAGTTACACCATAGGGTGAGACTTTATGAGGCTTCCTGAGTGGAAGCTGCTGCTGAGGGTGTTAATTGGCAGCTTCTGATGTGTGATATACCTGCCCTTCATAATCCAGCACAGACATCTTAAGAAGAAAAAAAGGTTTGTACAGAACCAGCCTCTGGAATCACTTGATGGCTGACCTTTATGACTTTGTAAAAAAAGCCTTTCCAATCGCCTATCAATTCAAATGGAAGCAGGCACAACCAGCTTCTTTTCCCCAAGAGGCTACATAACATAGCCGAAAGCTTACCTCTATAGTCTGTGATTTAGTGACCTGTCCACATTGCTCCCTGGCAAAAAGCAAACAAAGGCAGCAGTTAAGTAACCTTGAAGTTTGCTTTTGTTCCTGAAAGTATTAAGAGTTATTGGAAATACACTGTGATGTAACAATTGAATTGTACGAATGCCAAATATAGCACTACATAAAAAAGAGGGAAATGTCAGTAAAATGAGAAATACTTCTAGGTTAATTTAAACTAAGTACATAAATATTAGGAGCCTGTTCACTTTTACATTCAAGTCTTTATTCCTCATTGCAAAAAAATGTGAAAGACAGAACCTAGTAAGATTATCAAACTAATTAATAACAATAAAAATTTTACTAGTGTGCCATTCCAAATATCTATAATAAATGTCTAAGAAATCTTCAGTAGTTAAGTTCTTTTAGAACAATTTATTTTAGGATTTAACAGTTGGGCAGCTCTGCCAAGTATTATTTCTTTATTTATTTCCTTCTTTCTCTGTGCAGTTCCTCAGATGATCCTACACCTCACCCTTATAAAGCAGATGACCGATTACTCCTACAATGATCCAGCTGTTACAGATTATAACAAAGGAGATGAATGTACACAAGTCACCATATAATAATTAGTCAAATAAAACAAGTCAGAGGATACTAATTAATCAATTAAGCCAAGATAGCAGCTAGATAAATGTAATAGTTTGAACATATACATACATGTGGCAATTAATACAACACAAACATCAAAGAATGTGTATTTATCTTCCTGACCAATCCACATGTTCCACAGTACTCCTCTGCAGTATAACAATCTCCTGGACAACTTTAAAGGAAGACATACTTTATTAGATTAAATAGATAAAAAGAAGGTTATAAATGTTGTAAAATGCTTTTACTCACAATTTATTTCTATATAGTGACAAAATTATTCAAAAAATAATGTTGAGCTGTATCCATATCCAATAACTGAGGTAAATAAAAGTCTACATTTGCTCATTTTATTCTTAACTGAATAAATTGGCTATTGATTTAAAATTTGTATTGTTATTCATAAGAAAGTAAAGGCCGTACTAAAAGGCAATTTACAGAAGCAATCTTTAGTGATGGACTTGCCAAATATACTTGAAGGTAAGACCACGCATCTTTCAGCAGGTTTCAAGAGTTTCCTTTGTTTTCTTTTGTTTTTGTTTGAACCATTTATACAGTATATTGGGCAATTGGAAAACATGACAAGTATTTGCACTTTCAGTGATTTCAGTAGTTTGGTTCTAATGATGGAACAAGCTGTAAAATATAAAAGAATAGTGTATTTCATATTTTGGTTTTAATTTACCTGGATGGAGAAATGACAGTGTTGGTTGAAGATTAGCACTGTCATATCCCCCCAAAAATAATCCCCAAAACACTGCCACAGATTTTGAAACACTGATCTAAGAGTGAATCAGTCTGGTTGCAGTTTCACAAGAACCGAGCAGAACATGAATATAGCATGGAATGAAGGAGAAGTGCATATGATGCAGGCTTGAGATTGTTTGATTGAGTTAATTTGGATGTACAATAGAGAAGAAGCACATATTAGTAATATTTTGCATATGATGCAGGCTTGAGCTTGTTTGAGTGGATTTGGAAATGTCGTGTTTTGGAGGTGAATGAGAAACATGTGTGATGCAGGTGACAGAATGCAAGACAGAGAACAGGTGGCAGCTAGCAACAATATTTGCAGCAGCTAGTTTCAGACTGGACTGTGGTGGGCAGTGGACAATGCTGTAGCAACCCTAAAGAACAGCCTGACACAGTAGGAAAAAAGATACTGTTTGCTGAACTTTGCTAGATGGAATGAATGAGAACATTTTTGTGGTGGAATGCCTAAAAGAATAAGCTTATCATGTGACTGGAAGCTTTGGGAGTGGGAGGAGTTGAGGGCTAACACCACATCAGTTGGAAACCAACAGAGGTGTGGGGCTAAAGAAGAGGAGGGACCATTGATGTAGTAACCTGGGGCATGGAACTAGGGATGGCGTGATTTGTACACAGTGAGGTGTGAATTTGATGCAGACTGGTGCTATGTACTTGCGCCTGCAATAAAGAGTGGGAGTTTGCAGCTGGGGGCTCCTGCAAGAACAAACAAAAAAAAGGCATCGGGAGCCAGCCAAAAAGAAGGTGGGGACATAAGTGGGCTGGATGCTCGACCAGAAAAAGAATGAAATATCAGTTAAGGAGGGAAAGGGTAGTTAGTAGGATTAGGAGGAGATAGAACATAAAAGGAAAAGGAGACAAAACTGCCCAGTTGTTAGGCATTTCTGGAAACTTTGACAACATAAAGAAAAATGTATACTGCATGGCAGTAGCAGAGTTGTTTGTTATTGTTGGAGGGCTGAGGCTAAAGTGGTGAGAAAGTGACTCTGGTCGTGGCTTGTGGGAGACAAATGCAATGAAATTAAGATTTCATCCATACCGAGTGCAAACTGGGTCTATCTGGGATGAAATGCAAAGTCCTAGAAAAGATGATATAGCACAGTGCAACTGTATGTTCAGCCAAGAATTTTACCATTAATTGTGCAACACTATCCTATTTGATTATTATTTTCTGAGAGACAGTGAAACAATTCTAGAACATTTTAGAATTCATCATCCTTTTTAGGACTCTTTGAAAAAAGTATGAATGATAAACAAATGTGACAAAGCATGTGTGAGAATAAATATTTGCAGGAATTTTCAAGAGCCAAGTTGAATGAATGCATCCATGAAAGGAACAAGTTTCACCACTTTTTAATCTCACTGAAGTGATGACATACCACAGAGCAAGGTAATTTGCTATCAGGAATGTCACAGCATGAAGTTATTAGGGGATACAAGATCCATCCACTCTCAATCACTAGACTCCAGCAGCACTATCAGGTGACAGGAAACATGATCAACCCAGGCGATGGCTTCTTGTGATGACATAATAACAGGATCATCACATTCTGACCAACCAACCAAAGTATTACTCTTTACAGCTAGAGAGTCCAAGAATACTGAGGATAACAAACGTGTCATAATCCTGAATACAGCAATAAGGTACTCATAGTATCTGTAATGTTAAGACTAGTCTTCACAAGGTACTGTAACAAGTGTTTTGTTTGCATCAGCATGGATGACAATCCCTGGTTCTCTGTCATACTTGCACGCAATTAAAGAAAAATCACAACAAATTCATTGTTACATATAAATGACATTTTTCCTGTGTGAAGTGCGTAGTTAGTACCCTCATACCTGCATAGGTACCTGCATAGGGTCCTAACTACGCACTTCAAATATATATATTATAACTAACATATTTTTTCTTTATCATTGAATCCAATGAATATAACAAAAGATGGAAAATAAATGAAAAGGGAGTCTTCACATTTATCATGACGTAAGAGAAATGAGAAATTCCTTTAAGTATGTACCTCTCCTCTCTATACGTTGGGACAGACTGCATGGCCATTAGGTTAAAAAGAGTACAGACTAATAACAGACGAAAGCTTAATGAATTACAATAAAGCTATATTTTGTAACAATACACATACCTTAAATATTGAACACAAATGTTAAGATAATCACAATTACAATTATAATTAAAAAGTATATACATTAAAATGAGAAAACATACTGTAATATTAGGGTATCTGTGTCAACATGTAAAGATGTACATTTGGAGCTCAGGTTGATCCATAGCCCAAACACACTGTGTAGAATCAGGGATGACATCAGCCAGTTTTCAGAAGGGATTCCCTAAGCAGAAGTGCAAACCTAGTTGAGCACTTTAAGGGTTGGGTAAATTCAGATTGACAGGGTGTTCCTAGTTTATGTGATCTTGTGGAGTTATCTGCTAGCAAAAACCTAATGTTGGCACAAAAGCCTACATTTTAGAAGCTAGCCATTGTTACAGCAAAATCAAGAATCATGGGTAAACTTGACTTGATATTGAAATTCTGTAAAAACTTTAAAGACAGTTATAAAAATGAGAGGAGAACATTCTGTTTACACGCAAATGGATTTCTTCATGTTCAACAGTAAAACTTGATCCAGAGGAGAGAAGAAGAAACTAAGGGGAAGTGCAGTAAGTCAGGAACAAGCTACCCAGCCATGGGTTTGAAGTTGATACCTTGGTTTCCTATGAAAAATGTCTAGATGGGATTCCTGGGATTCATCACCTGTCAGCAGCCAAACTAACAAGATGGACTTTACTTATTTTTTCATATAAGGACTAACATTATTAAATCTTCATTTAAAAACAAATCACTTAATTTCCTTTTATCACATTGGTATTCACAAATATATGGAATATTTATTATATTTAATATTTATTCCTCCTGCATGCATTTAGAAAACACAAAAAACTTTTTGTAGAATTCTTTGTACAGCCTAACAAAATCCAACACTTATCTCATGTGTGAAACAGAGAAAAAAAAGAGAATATGCTTACCATGAGGTAGCCAGATGTGACCCTGAAAACCACAGTCTACAAAAAAAGACAAATACAATCCAGCACCTTCTCCATGTCTCCCATATCCCCACAAAACACTTGTAAATATTTGTAATACAAAAGCCCCTGTAGGGATGTTTATCAGAATTGACTACTGAGAAGAAAATGAAAACATCTACAGATACATGCAATCAACAGACACAACATGATTAGCACAGACATATTTTATATATTATATCTTAATTAATCACAAAAATAGTAATCTTGGCTTAAATCAGTGTAATCACTTTTTCATAGAAGAAGTAAGAAGTTTTATTTTTAGATAAAAACATGGTTTATTCCTGGGCTGAAACACTTTTTTAATTTTATATACAGTACACCCACATCTGTATACAGTGCCTTGCAAAAGTATTCACCACCCTGCAAAGTTTCCACATTTTGTTGATGTCTAAATTTGTACTCATGACACTTTCAAATGTTGTATTTTATTTATATTTTACTTTATATTTAGAATATAAATATACAAAGCCTATTCCAAACTGATAAAGCTAAAAGTTGCTGATAGTATGTAAATAAATTATATTTTAAAAGAAAATTAGAATACATATTTAACCCCTTTGCTGTGGCAATCCTAAATCATTTCAGATTAAACAGAACAGTTTGAAATGTCTAAAAATTAGTGTAACAGTTTGTCAGTATGGGTATAAAAGTAATTTTATCTAAAATTTAGAGTAAATACATCTGTCTCTGAAAGGTACTGTACCTTGGATACACTGACTTTCAAGATACAACAAGCTGGCCTTCCGAACTGAGCAACCAGGCAAACAGGGAACTGGTTAGGGATGCTGCTGTGAAGCCAGCAGTAACTTTGAAAGACAAAGTCTATGTCTTAGATGAAACTACAAAGTTCTATATCTAAGATGGGTCTCACAGTTCAAACATCAACAGTATCTTGGTCCCTACACAAAGCTTGGCTGTATGAGCCAGTGGTAAGAAAGGAACTAGTACTGAAAAAGACTCATGTTAAATCTCATAAGAGATGCACTGCAAACATGTGGCAGAAGGTTTTGTGGTTAGACAGGACAGAAATTGAACATTTTGGTCTAAATGCAATGCGTTACATCTGGGGCAAGCCAAACAAAGCACATCAACCAGTCATCACCATCCCAACTGTCAAGCATGGTAGTGGCAGCAAAATGTTAAGGGGATGCTTATTATCAGCAGGTGCTGAGAAACATGTCAAGAATGAGGTAAGAAGGTGCAAAGTACAGGCAAATCCTAGTGGAAAACCTCCATGTGTTACCCAAGAATCTAAATGTGGTTAAACAATTCACACTTCAGCAGAATAATAACCTTCAGCACAAAACCAAAGCTGAATTATAGTGGCCTGACTAGAGGAGCGTGAATGTTCTTCAGTTGCCCAGTAAAATACTGACTTGAATCCAATAGAAAGTTTATGGCCAGCCTTCACAATTGCAGTCATCATCTATCTCCAATGAAATGATCAGAATTAAAGTAATTTTGCTAGGACGGGTGGGAAAGCTACACTATCCCACTGTGTAGAGCTGGTAGAAACCAATCCAATAATACTGACAGCCTTAATTTGACAGCATTAATGCTGCCAAAGTTCAACCAAATATTGAATTAGGGCCTGAATACTTACTCTATAATGCATTTCTCTTTGTGTCCTGTATTTTCTTAGTAGATTCTGTTGACATTCAGCAAACATCATGTATAAAAGTGTTTGGTTTGATCATTACGGTTTTGAATTACAGAAAGGTCATTTGAAAAAAAAAGATTACTTGTAATTAATTAAAATGTAATCTTTTTGTCAGAGTGAATACTTTTGCAAGACACTGCAAGCATTAAGGTATATGCTTTCATACTGTGCTTCTTCTCTTTAGTACATATTCATGCAGTACTTTTATGACCACTCCTTGAATATGGTCTATAGTTTTAATATCTCCAACGTAAGGATTTTCTATTTTCTATATTCACCAACTTGGTTTCAGTGTATGTTTCTTTTTCTGGTGCATTAATAGTATAACTAAAAAGCTATTAGTTTATCAGCTACTTTATCTTAGTTTACATGCATGAAAATAAATCATTTTGGCACACTATGTTGGTGTTTCCTTCACAGCAGTTTATAAACTGTATCCTACTATCTGACAATAATATCAGAAAATTATACAGATATATTATACAAACATACAGATGTAGAATCACAGACCAAATTATCTGTGCATTTGAAAAATGAGTAAAAACACAATTTAAATATTTTCTTTATAATCCTCTTGTGCTATTTTCTGTAACACTTGTGTAGAAATACATACAGTATTTAAGATTCACATTTAGAACACAACAAGAATATATTGTACAATATGTATAAAATGAAAACAAGTTCATTATTATTTGTTTATTACCTGTGTTTTAACCAGCCAGACACATTTGTCTGGAAGTATACAGTTAATCATTATAATGCATTTTTATCCTTAGATTCTGTGGAGAAAACAATGCAAGCATCCAAATTATTGTTGTATACAGTAAATTGCATATTCCAGTGAAGCATCACCAACACCACAGACACAGAACATGAACCTTTCCTGGTTAAAACTACAAAAGAGATCTCTTGTATCATATTTAGTACAGTTGCTAGGAAAACTATGAAAAAATCACTGAAAAGGTTTAAACTGGTCATATAGACAACATTTTTCCATTGGCTTTGTTTAAACATATTGTTTATACAATTTTCAGTTTATTATTTGTCTCTTGTGACATTGAATTTATTTTTACTTCCTATCTGCTTCAAAATTAATTATCCCTTTCCCATAAACATGACTGGATAGTGTTGGATTTAAATGAACATGTTAGGGTTCTATCACTTGCACCATTTAAGGTCTGCCTGGAGACTATTTCCCAAAGGCAGTTCCCAAAGGAACAAAACTGAAAACACTAACTACATACACTAGTCTCTATAAAAAGGTCTTTTATTGAAACTCTTCCATCTTCCAACCTCATACACATCTGAAATAAGAAACGTTACAGATTTTTCTTTTACTTTAAATCTCCAGTAGTTTTATAATCATGTTTTCCCTTCAGTTACATACTGGTACTGTAAATCATCACAACGATTTAGGTGAACCCTGGTTTGGTTGCTTAATTACTGTTTTCTGAAAACATAAAACAGATACATTATAGACATTCAAATAATGTAATTGTCTGCAAACTGCCAGCTGTTATTTGATTACATTTCCTGAAACTCACTAACTAACCCTCACCTTAGAAATATTTTAAATCAGTCTTCTTTAAGATAAACTGGATTTTTTCAAAACTTTGTAAAACCATTTGGAAAAGGGAGATATACAGTACTAAAAGTACCCAACATGTATTAAATTTTAGTTTGTTATATAGAATTGACCTCCTGTGGCACTGCTCATAAAGAGTAGAGGTGTTACCCTGGTGTCATTGTTAAATTCCATTTTTAGCTTACACAATCTGACCTACATAATTTCCCACTATTTAATTCAAATGGTGAAATAAATTCTCACTTCCCTACATAGCTGATCATATTCACTAGTCTGTACCTTTTCTTATTTAAAATTCTTTTTGTAAAAATATTTTCAGGATTTTTCATTCTGGCAGTTATTTTTTGGAACATTCAACATCTTCAGTCATCTCTAACATTCGTAATAGAAATGTTACATTTTCTTTTTATTTCTAATAAACACTGTGAAACTGTGTAAAGCTTGTGGATGTGAAACACTGCCTTAATGGTGAAGGTCCAAAAATTGAAATATTTTCTTCTTCGTAAGCTGAAAAATGTTTCTGTACACATCATAATTCATTCTGCTGCCATCACTGGTTACATCATTAACACAACTGAGTGAGTCAGATCCACAGGTGCCCATGCATAACAATACCACCACCATAACCCTATCTCCACAATGTTTTTCCATCCTCTGAAAATTGGAGCCATTTACTAGCATGAGGGTTATAGATCCTGGCTTTAGGTCCTTTACCATAACAATTTAACTGTGCTATCTACAGTAACTGTTTCAAGTAACATTTTTCTTATTTCACAATAGTTTGCTCTTGACTCTCTTTGAACTCTTACATATTTTTCAATAATATTAGTCTACTAAGGAGCATTTTTTAAGGTTGC
The DNA here is from genome assembly GCF_059453375.1 of Lepisosteus platostomus. Taxonomy (NCBI): domain Eukaryota; kingdom Metazoa; phylum Chordata; class Actinopteri; order Semionotiformes; family Lepisosteidae; genus Lepisosteus; species Lepisosteus platostomus. The sequence continues at coordinate 14,968,651 of NC_142622.1, forward strand.
ATTTTAGTATCTACAGAAAAACTGATTTAGAATTATACTTATTCCAGCAGGTATATACCCATGTATCTGCGTATATACTACTGTGTACTCAATGTCAGCTAAAAAACAGTTTTAACTAAGCCATATATTCTTACAAAAACATTGACTCCTCTTATTGGAAAACAAAACAAAAAAATCATATCATATACAGTATAATTTCCTTTAGCTGGAATTGAACCCAATCTAAACAGTTAAGGTATACAGTCCCATTGTTATTTTGATAAACTGGTCTTATTTATCTACTGACATCAGTAGCTCTAGAAAGTATGCGTCAAAATGTTGCAAGGTTATTAAGCCACTGCCTTTAAATATATATAATATTGCTGACAGCTATTTCACCAAACAGATCTGTGAGAAAATCATAATACAAGCTCCATATAAAGTTATGACCAGAATATATTACCTAACTTACTGACCTCTAACATAAGCAAACATTTTTCATGAAATTAGTTGCTCATATGAGTAAAAACCTAATGCTGAACCTACTGCCCCTACAGTTATTTGACAAGGGGCCCCATACAGTGTTACAAATGACCCTTTGTTGAGAAGGAAGCAATATCTCATACCATCATTTCTCACCTGCTTCAAGGCTCCTTTTCCTACAGTTTTGAGACTGGCTCTTAGAAGTTAAGTCTTTGTTAAATTATTGAACAGCTCTCTTTGGCTGCTATGCAGGACATGATAAAAGCCATAGGTGTTCACTCATAGACACACAATATGTGTGTGTGAGGATAAGGTAAAAACATCCACCGGTGCATTGCATCAATTTCAATAAAAACTCACTACGATAAAAACTGAGATTAGACAAAAATTATGATGTACAGTATGTAAAGTTGTTTCTTGGCTTATTCCCATTATAAAGAGTGATTGCAAATGATAGCTTTTAGACTTTTCTTCTCAATTTAGCTTAATCACAATTACTGCTTGTGTAAAAAGGTAAAACTAACAAAATGAAGGGAACCTAAAACTCATCATAGCCATAACTGATTACTGATTTTGCATTCATATTTGAAAGAGAAAAAATACAGTATATTTTGTATTTTTTCTCTTTTCTCTTTATACTGTAAGTGTGGTTTTCAATTTTATTCCTTTAATAAAATTGTGACTGCTGTAATGTAAATTTTGTCTTGTTTTTTTGTTATTATTACAAATTCTTAGATTTTTTTTTGTGTTGAAGCAATTTGAGTGAAGCTGAGTTAAGGAAAAATTGACAAATCTTACAGCAATTATTTTGAAACATGAAAATACACACCAATGCTCTTCATGTTTAGATTGTTCATGAAGGATAACATGTCTTTTTTAAATATCATAGGACATAAAACCTTTTTTTAGGTTTCTTTCGATCATGGAGACCTAACAGCTGAGCAACACTTCGGTCTTCAACAATTTGACACAACTGCACCTTACTGCTCCATTGCCATATATTCTTTAGAACAGTGACATTTAGTTGTTGTGAGTTTTAGAAGGCACCTTCTTCTATTTGAGATATCAACCTCAGTAAATGCTTGAGGATCCATAATGATCAAAGTGATATGGAATACTGAAAGGTCTAAATAATAATAGCATGCTGAAACAGTCAATATCAATTGCGGACAGTGTGCAGTAAGAATAGAGTAATGTAAGTAACAAGGGTGAGACCAAAAAGAAGAAACAGCTTTTGTTTCTGTAATATAAATATGGAAAGCCTCATCTATGGTATGGGAGATGAAACTGAAAATGTCCAAATGTCTAATGTCTACTTTTAATCTGTCAATCATCCCACAAGAGGTTGTGCATGTATTGGTCATTTTTCCTCAAAACAATAAGTACAGTAAGTGAAGAGGAGAAGAGTGAGAAAACAGAAGGGGACTGTAGAGGTAACTGACAAAATAAAGGAAACTAGTAAAAGAAGGATACAATGTATATTGAAAGCAGGTGGTTCCAGACAGCTGTAATTCCTGTGTAGTTAAGCAGTTAACATCCCATCATGCTTAGGAACATTTATTAAAATCCTAGGCAGGCCCAGTTGCCCATTACTTTGGCTACCATGACTATAAGAAGAGATCTCAGTGACTTTGAGAGAAGGGTGATTGTTAGGGCACGATTGGCAGGAGCTTCGGTGATGAAGACTGCTCAAGTTAGAGATGTTTCATGAGGAACAGTGGCTATGATGATGTTGGCATGGAAATCTGGGGGAATGACATCAACTGTGGAGGAAAGTGCATACCCCTCGACTGTGATTTCCTTAAATTGGTTCGAGATGCAAGGTAAAACAGATGAGCCACTGTGAATGAGTTGAATACAAATGTCAATCTCAGTCATGAGCAGGCAGCTTGATTAAGTACAGTCAAGAACTTTACAGAGAGCACTACTATGGTCAGGTTGCAGTGAATAAACCTCGTATTACACATAACAATGCATAAGTCCGCCTTCAAGAAGCAGAGAAGTACATGTGTGACACATGCCAAAAGAAGCCTACAAGTTCAAGTGTTTGTTTCCTATGTTGAAGGGTTCTGGCGACTATGTTATGATATGGACAGGCATGGTTTAGGTCCATTCAACCCCTTAGAGGGAAAAGTAAATGTAAAAAATTACAAAGCTATTCTGAGTGATTACTTTCATTCTGTGATAAGGTATTATCTATCTATCCTAATGGGAGTGGGGTCTTCTAGGATAGCAATGCCCCCATCCACAGGACACAAGTGGTCACTGAATAGTTTGATGTGCATAAAATGATGTAAACTGTATGCCATTGCTGTACAGTACCTGTCACCAGATCACAATCGAATTCAACACTTATGGGAGATTCTGAAGTGGCTTCTAAGATATCATTTTCTGCTACCATCAACAAAACACCAAATGATGAGCTTTCTCTTAGAAGAATACTGTTGCATCCCTCCAGACACTTGTAGAATCTATGCAAAGGTGAATTGAACATGTTCTGGTTGCTCATGGTGGGCAATATGCCCTATTGAGACACTTTATATTGGTGTGTCCTTTATTGTGGCAGTTACCTGTATAAAATCAAAATTAGTAGTCAAGTAAAGCTGTTTTGCCCTTAATAGCGCTCATCAGCTAATCTTTGACCAGTCAGCTTTGACCAACATAATTGACATATATACAGTACTTACACATATACTCTATAATGATAATGTGTTTCAGGTTTATGGTGAACTTTAAGATCATGCAGTTACTATAATTATGGAAATTAATATTAATTAGATCTTGTCATTTCATGATGCTAAATGGAGAGGAACTGCTTAAAGAGACTACTTATCCTGCCTTTTGCATATATTAAGTCACAATTTGCAGCCACAGAAAGCTGCGTTGTCCTTTTTTAGGGATCGTCAATGAGATATAGCAAGTAGTTAGACTATTCTACCATCCCCAACATTATGAAAGGGCTAATTAATATTCAATGCAATGATCAGGAAATGAAGGCAATGCAATAATGCACTGGTTAGTGCCACTGAATGCTGCCTCACAGCTCCAGGGTTCAATTCTGGCCTGAGGCAATCAATCAATGTTTATTTTTTATAGTGTCCTTCAAAACAAACTGTCACAGAATGCTTTATGTACATGCATTTGTAAGAGTTTGCATGCTCTCTTTATATTCATGTTCATTTACTCTGGGTGCACCATTTTGCTTCCACTACACCAACGACACTATGTCTAGATTAATTGGCTATTATAAATTCTCTCTTTCTCTAAGGCTCTACATTTGGCACACTGGCATTCCACTGAGTTTCACATGTACAGTATACTATCAGTCCCACTTTTTGTCGTATGCCACCACGATAGTCTGCTGCAGCCCTCACAGGGGCAAGCAGCAATCTGATAATGGACAAAAAACTAAGAAGTAAATTATCTATGTGATAATAATGGATTATTGCTAGAGGATGAAATGAAAATGATAGATGTATGGAATTAATATTTTAGAGGCGTTCATCAAAGAAGAAATGAATTCTCTGGTAAAAAAATGGTCTTGCTCAGTCTTTACTTAATTCAAGAATTTGTTAGAGTCTAGGAATGCCTGACAGAAATGTATAAATTGTCAGATATGCTCATTGAACATCAATAAGGATTACCTAACAGACAGATAAGGCTGGCATTGCAGCTAGAAAATCACAAAATGTATGTCCAACTATAAAGACCAAACTAAATATTAATCACTGTAACATGTATTGTATAAAAAGGTATGGAAACATTTATAGACTCTAACATTATATTTAAATTATTATTCTAGATAACATTTGGAAAAGGTAGTAGATCTTGTTTAACTTAGTGAATGCTTTTAAACAAGCAACATATACTAGTAAAACATCTGATGTAATTCATTTAGACTTCCAGAAGCCTAATGATAAAGTTCTGGTAAAGTTAAAAGCATTGTTCAATAAAGAATTTAAAATACTGTGTACATGAGGATTGAGAACTGTCTGTTGTGTTTAAAACACAGAGTGCTGGTATGGAAGAAAAAACTTCTAACTGGGGTAAAATAATTTGTGGAGTACCACAGGGATCCTTTTTCAGTCCACTGTTTCTCCTGACTGTATCCACAGTCTAGACACTGTAATATTTCAATGGGGTTAAGGTCAGGTAACTTGGAAGGCAAGCCATGTAATATGAAAAGTTGCTCTTTATTTTTATAAATGCATTTATTTTGATTATGGACCTTTTGTTCAGGATCATTATCAAGTTAAAAATAAACTTTTCCCCTGAAATTGACTTCCTGATATTATTACATGACACAGACTGTTAAATTGTTCTTTTACAAATGTGCATTGTTAGATAAAGATTTTCACTATATCTTTGTCATTCCACTTCCACATTTTACTAAAAGCATTATGACTTATTCTGATAACTGCTTATCAATCACATTGTGTTTCCTTTTGCAACTAAAGTTTTTGTTCAAATAGTTTTTCAACCATCTAACATACTCTCTTCTTTTTGCTAGTCTTTATAGTTAAGTGCCTGTTTTTATGGCATCTTCAACTGAACAATTATCATCAAGTTGCAACATTTGTAATTCAACAAGACAACTCCTCACATTCTATCATTTGACTATCAAATTCCTCACAACTGTTTGATAAAACTTTATAGGTAAGTGTATATTGGATATACTGTATGTTTTGAAGCCACAACTCTTCTGGTTATAAAGCATCTCAAATATATTTTGTATTGTTATATATGGTATTTTGACACCAGAATTGTGATGATAGTGTTTGTTGTCTGGTTTTCTGGTTGTGTATACATGTTTTTCTACACAAGCAGAAAAACATGTATACATGTATACATGTTTTTGTTTTGGAAGGCATTATGCAAATAATTGATTTTTTGTTTTACGAAGAATGTCCTTCCTTGTGCAGGGTAGATTTATAAATATAATCCTGTATTCTATCATCTTCATTGGATGTGTGTAGTATACTCTTACCCATACTCTCATCCTCTGCTCTTGTTATTTTATTTTTGCACTATTTTCCTAAGTTAAGAAAGATCATAAAATTGATCTTTGGCCTTTAGACTGAGAAAATGTGTGCCCTATGAGAATGTGTCCTTAGAAGTAACTGAAGTAAAATCCCCAAATAATGAATGCCACTGTTATATTTGGAAATGTCTACAATACCTAGTACTGTTGTAGGGTCTTCACTTTTCCCTAACTTTATTTCCCACCTTCCCAGACATTCAAGTGACAGGAGAAATAAGGGAATTTTGGACTGCAGATATTTTTCTATTTGTGTGTATAGGTACACACAGATAAGTATGAGCTATGGTAGCTCATTTCAAGTGCAGGACATAAAGATCAGTGAATAATAGCTGTGATTTAATAAGATATAGCTTCTACTGACAGAAAACCATTTAATAATGTTTTGAATATACTGAATGATCATTATGATCACTGTGCACTCATAATGATAAAAAGCATGCATGACCTTGTGTGTCAGTTTTGCTGATTGCTCTCTATTTCTAATACATTTTATTGTACAGTATACAATATATTTTATTAGAACTGATCTGTTTTCTTGCACCTTTTAGGGTTTTTATTTCACTTTATTTTTTCCAGTACAGATGAAAGAAAAAAAACCAAGGATCTGTACTATGTACTGTAATACAATAGCAACAGCGTATGTTTAATAATAGATGACTCTTTTAAAAGAAATATAAGTTATTCCACTACATCTTTATATAGTACTAGCTAAAAAAAGCCACTCAGTTGGTTTGAACAGAGAATTATTTTCTGGAACATCATATTTTGAGCATGAGAATCTGTTCTGTTATTTTACTCCCTTGCAAAAAGTGTGCATTATGTTTTCTGTGGCTTTAAGGCAATCCATTTGAATTTCAAAAAACATCTGATACAAAATAATATTTATCTGGAAATATTCTTTGATCTAATTATATCTAGATATTGTTTTTCCAACACAGGACAATGTTTGTTGGAACTAACTTTTAAAGTAAAAGGCTTTGCACCTAATGCACCACTGTAAGTGGGTCCATGCTTTAGCAAAGCGTGGCTTGCAGGCACATATGTTATTGGTAAACACTTAAGTGCAGCTGAGCATAAAAAAGTAAAAGATCATCAAATTAAATATTTTACATTTCAGCAACAGCCCTAAGCATGTACTAAATTACAAGAAAAGCAACAGCTGAATTTTTCACAAAATGCTTGACAGACCTTCTCTCTTTTATCCCACAGTCCAAAGACCACTGTTGGTTAATTAGAAGTCCGTCTGTCCGTGGGTTTGTGTCCGTGTGTGCCCTGAAATGGACTGGCAAAGGGATGCCTTGTGCCCATTGTTTGCCCAGATAAACTCTCTCTCTGTCATTACCTTGTATTAGTTTGTTGGATTAAGTGGTGAATAAAATGAGGATGGAAAGTTGGAAATGAAGGTTGTATGACAAAACACAGTCCAGTCTAATCCTGACAGTTTGTTAAAAATATTCAAAAAATGCCAGAGGGCATACACAATTTCCAAAAAGGTTGGTGTGTATAATTAATTTTATAATACAGTTTTGCAAATATTTTTAGATCAATGGTATGTTTTTATTTTAAATTACAGTCTTCACTTATAAAGGTAATAACTGACATGAATTAAATAGTTTCTATGGCATTATCTTTTCATTAATTTTATTTAATAACCTTGTACTGTATATATATATAAAGATGGATAATACATACATAATGTATAATATTAGAAAACCACATCTTTCATTAAGTAAAGAGCCTAACGATCAAATTGTTTTATCCATCATTTTTCTATATTATATTTTTATATAAAGTGCGGCCAATTTGTATAAAGTACAACAGAAGAAAAATAAGGGAAGAATGATTTAATGAACATATAGTACTTTAAAGTGGAAATCATAAAGGACTTTCACAGTCATACATTTAACGTGCATTCTCAGCCAAAAGTCGTCTGCATATTTGGAAGAAATGAAAGCCTCTTTGTGAGAATGGGTTTAATCCTTTCTTTGGCACATAAAGGATGTACCTTTAAACTTGCCTTCACTGCAGTGACAGCCATGGAAATTGCTCAGAGGTAGGATGCCATCTCATTGACATTGTTTGTAAGAATAACATACTGGAGGGGAAAGGTCTCATCCAGAGTAACCATCACTCTATGAATTGTTTCTAAGAATTGTCACAGGCTTGCTATTTACTATAAATTACTAATTTTATTCCTTGCAAACACATACATTTGCTTAGGAAGTTCCTCAGCTATCCTAGCAAACTTTCAGAAGAATTTCAGAAAGGCTAAGCAGCACAGCACTAAATAATAACAAATCTTTATTTATAAAGCACCTTTCAATTCCAAGGAGTTTTCAAAGTACAACAGCAACTAACAAAAGTCACTAAAATAAATACAATTAAACAATTAAAATGTGAGTAAATTGACAAAATGTATAATAATAACCTTTATTTTATTACTTTCAAGTACTGTAAAATAAAACAAAAGAGAGAGTTATCCACAAACTAAAAACAGTAAATCACACAAATAAAATCAAGGTATAAAACTGAATTTTAAAAACGTATTTGAGTTCTGAATAACTAAACTCTGATATGGTGTTGTCCCCAACCTCATTTTGAGATTAGATTTACTGTACCAAGTTTCAGGGCAATGGCTACCACATTCCAGACAGCTTTCAGCATCCTCTAACAAAGTCCCCAAAATAACACAACAGCATTGGGAGGACAATAGGAAAGATCTTCCACTTCAACAAGTGATGTTGGGAATAGTTGGATTGGATAGTTAACCAGAAGAACTGAGACAGCAGTGAAACAGGTCTCCCATTCATCTTTTTCAATTCTTCTTCTGTGCTTTCCTCTTCTTTTTTCTGGGGTACAAGATCCTGGCAGACAACTGATCTTTCTGGCTCCCTGGAAATCTGAGTGATGTGCTTCCTCATGAAACATTTCCCCTTACACCAAGTTATGCTGAGTCATGCATGTAACCAAGTGATTAAAATAATGTGATCTCAAAATTCAGAGAAGTTAAGACTTCCCACACTTTTTAAGATTAAGAACAATCTTCATTACCACTTATTCAAAGGATTCAACTTTGCCCATGTCCTAAAATATATACACCTCTACAACCACTCTCTGTCACTGGAGAACGGTTTGAATGGATCACAATGCACTTCAATGGGACATTACCAAAGCCTTTCAAGACCACAAATACTGTATATCCTTGTAACCTTGATTACACCATCAGATATCTGGATGCTACTAAACACAGCTAGTAAATCTTTGATGAAAGAATCCATGTCCTTTTTTCATCAGAATTAGCCTTCCCAAAGAAATGATCACAAAATAAAGTAGCACTTTAATCTAATTAGGTGGCTTTGTATTTGAGAATTTTCTATGGACCTCTGGTTACCACCTGTAAAGCCAGGTATTTATACGGTTCCTTCAGTTGAATTGGTGTATAAAATTGTTTCTCCAGAGAAAATCAGTTGAAATTGAGTCTGAAGATATTTTGCATTTCCTGATCTCTGTTTAAGTGTTCTTCTTTTCATTTACTTTTCATTGTGGATATAACCTCTGCATATATACTATAATTTTATAATTGCTATTTTTTACAATAATTCATTTTTCTAAGATGTATATTGTTTCTTTTTCAGTTACAAAGAAATATGCTTTATTCTTAACTAAGCTGAATATGGAGACATGAACTAAAAGACTAGCAAATGAAATAAAAAAAAGTATAATTACTAATTACGGAAATTTGAAAAATACAGAAAATGATGTTAAAATGACAATACACAGTGGCTGCTAACACTGATATATTGTCCAGCCTTACATGTTTTCTTTTTTTAAAGAAACTTTAATAAGGACATTTGTTGACAAAGCAAACATCCTACAGTATATGCATTCCTGACAAATGTCCATGTCTGCACTCTGTATGGAGTTTTAAGAAGATTTTCCATGTGACTTAAGATCAGAGATCATGAGCAGGTCATTTTCTAATCATACACATATTGAACACATTCCTTTTGTATTCCATAGTAAAAATGATCTTATTTGCACTGATCATGGTGTTATCTTGTCGACAGCACAATGTACTTCATTTGGCCTTAGATTTCAGAGAAGTTATTCAAGTTTTTTTCACCAAATCCAATATGAGAGTCAACCAAGTGACCAAATACCTTTTTTGGACTATTTTATCAAAGATATAGTATAACTACAGAACACCACCATGTTTCAAGGCTCTATGGTGTTCAGTTCCAGAGAGTAATGCCTTTAAAAACCCTCACATTTGGTCACAATCCAGCATGACGGCCAATCCACGTGACCTGCCAATGTAACTTTCACTCTTCCCACAGATCTTTACAACCCTGCCAAATTTCATAACCTTTCATCCAGGGGTTTCGAAAATAGCATTGGAAGAGCATTATGATAATAATCCAAAAAACGATAATAGGTTTATTTTTTGCTTGGCCCCTTGATTTTGCATAGCTTTGTTTACTAAAGTATGCACAGCTTATTTTTAATGTTTATAAAAAGTCATACAAATTTGAATTGTATTAAAGTGCATTGCATACTAAAATATGTTCAGTTGTGTTTCAAAGTACTCATTAAATAATACACTGTCTCTAAATGTATTTAAAAGTATATGAATGGGTGGTCCCTTTAAGGTGGTCCTGAAAGCAAACCATTCAATTAATCTTTAGACATGCTACAATGTTTACAGCACATAATACTGTAGGAGAGTTATTGCCAACTAGAGGAGTGGTACTGTACATCTCACATTTTTGTCACAGCAGGTCTGCAGGTGTGAAGAAAGACAAAGGATTCTCTGCTTCACACAATCTTAGAAAGCCTTTCTGACTAATTCCCATTCAATCAATCGCAAAAAGGCGGTATAACTTAAAGAAAATGTTCATATTTTATAAATTTTTAAACCAAAAAATCAATAATGAAATTAGCAGATTCCCTGAACAGAAAATAACCTCAAGAAGTATTCAGAACCCACATGTACGTGGGTACAAGCAGTGGAAATAAAGTTTCTCCATTTAGCTGCTGGGCTTACTCTCCATGACAGGGTGAGGAGCTCGGGAATTCGAGGGAACCTTGGTGTAGAATCACTACTCCTCTGGAGTGAAAGGAGCCAACTGAGGTGGTTCAGGCATTAGATCAGGATGTCCCCTAGGTGCCTCCCACACTGGAGGTGTGCAAGGCATGGTGCACTGGGAAGTGATCCAGGGTAGACTCAGGACACACAGGAGAAAGGAGCTGGGGAAAGGGAAATCTGGTCTGCCCTGCACAGCCTATCACCATATGCACCTCTCACCAGGAGTAGGTGGTTAAAAATGAGATGAGAGGGGAGATGAGTGTTTAGTATTTCTATAGCAGATCAGAAATACAATAAGTCATAATACTGTACTATATCTAAAAAAGATATTTTTATTAAGAGGTTGAATCCTGCTGAATTTTAAACCATTTGAGTATATGTATAACACGCAGCATATGCTCAAAACCACAAATAATGCAAAAATAAATATAATATTTACTGTATATGCTGGGGATGCATTGCTCTACTGCTCTTCTTTCTGGAACAGTGTTAAAAAAGAATAAGAGTTGGGTTTTTTTCAGGAGAAGAAATCTAAAGCTCATTCCATATGAGCCACATTTTATGGGCAGACAAATCAATGTAAATCAAATGTGAGGCATAAAATGAGGAGTGTCACACAACTCACAGTTCTTACAGCATTAAGCCTCAAAACAGACATATGGGCAAAAGTGTATATGGAAATCCTTTTAATGTATTTTTGTGATTCTACAGATTATGACAAGACCATTTCTTTCTGCAGATCACATCTTTGATGCTTTATGAAAGGACAGTGGTACCATAGGAGCAATATGTGGAAAGAATAATAAGGCAAAGCTGTTTTCTTTGCTTTATATTGCCATGTACAAAAGCTGACCTGTGCAAACCTTTTTTTTAACAGATACACAAATGTTATAAAAAGCGGTTAGAAAATAATTGGATAAATGCCTTGTTACATGGAAAGGTCATCTTTAATTGCCAATTAGGCCATTGATAAAAGTGATTATAAAACTTATCATGGAGAACTCCATCATCTGCTCTTATTGATGTCTACGTTTACCTAATATTACTGTGTCCATAGTGTGAAAAGGAGAATAAACAGATGCTAGTTCACCCACCCTAATGTGTAAAAAAAAGGTCAGTTACAGTAACTAAATTGGTGTTGAGTTACATGTTTCATATACTATAAGTATCCAACAAAGTAAAAGACAGAGGTGTCAATAAAAACCTGCTTTATAATCTTTGACTACATTTTATACTAGCATTTTCAGCCATGTGTGCTGATGTACACTATTACTGGTAATTTGGAATTTTAATTGGTGGCAATTTTTTTCCCAATTAACATGCAAAAATACCTGAAATGGCTGAAGCTGAAATTTTAGTATATGACGGTGTTATTATGGATATTTTTTATGTCTTAGCAACACATATAAATAATACCATGGCACTTTTACATAGTGCTGTCTTCTGTTATTATTGTATTGTTGTCTTATCATAGAACACAGGGAGGTAACTGGCTTGATTAATTATTTTGTTGTCCATTTCCCTTAGTGAACGTAAGTTTTGATCTCTGTCAGCAGTGGTGACCTTGCATCTGGCTAAATGCATTTAATTAACTTGTGTCAAGAGAAATAATAAACCTCAGGTCTATTTAGTTTGGATCATTTACCACACTAAATCCAGTGAAGTTGGAGATCACCATACTGTAAGTATATGTTTGATCATTTGCAGTGTATATCCAGTCTTAATCAGCATCCTCACTTTCAATTGGAAAAGCTGTATAATACGCACTGCTAATATAACACAAAATGATTTAAATTAATTTTCTGCAGTGGTTTGCAAATAAAACTATAAGAAAATAGAATAAATTAGTCATAATATGAATCTTTGTTAAAGTTTATAATGTCTTTACAAATTAGTATTCATATACTGTACATTATTAAATGTTTTTAATGATGAATGTAAAAAAGACAACCTTGACTTGGAACCTCTTTTGTTAGCACATAAGATTAGCAAATGGAACACAAACTATAACAGACATGCACTGCACAATATAATGTATGTTTACGCAATTCAGATGTGCCTAGAATAAGTCAAATGGGCATCAGTCTTGAAAGATCACATTCCAGTTTTTAACACAATCCAGAAGTAGAGCTCTATCTGAGTGGAAAACGGGTAACAAGCAAATCCTTTTGATACCAGTGTGACTAACAGTTTAATTTGGAACAACCACTTCAAAGGAATCTCTGAATGTTTTCTACTGTTTTCCCCATAGGGGTCCATACATTATTTTATAAATGCATTTCTGTTCTAAATATGTTTTAATGCCATTCTGATTGCCTAATTTCTCATGTCAGCAACTCTAGTTTGGAATGAGTTGACACAATTGGACCAGAAGGGCATATGATTATTACTGGATGTAAATGGTAATGCAGCCTGTCTGTTGTGGGATGGTTTTAGTTTTAAATATGCCATTTAGTCATATTTGTCTAGTTCATCTACAGGACATGTCAGGATGTGGCACTGATATACAGCTGTGTGGAGGCAATGATAGCACTGAATTTAAAGTTAATTGAAAACATTAAAATTGTCTTAATGGAGTTTAGTCATTTGTAGCATATTAAATGTGTTCATGTAAAGGTCTGTATAGTATTATTTGTTCAAAAGGTCATTCTATGGCTGAATATTGAGTTTCCACTAATAAACAAAATGATTTATCTGTGCAAATATCTGGTGGCTTAACCAGGTTTAACAATTCACATATATTTGCCTGAATAAAATAGAGCATTAATGTAAAATGTGGCTACACTGGTTAATATCTGTATGCATCTAGGGAAAAGTCCACAGTTGTATCACATCATAAAACTTTGAGAAACAGTTATGTTTTATAGGAAACCAAAACCAAAAATTGGCAATTGTGTGATGAAAACATAGATTTCTGAACATGTGGTTTGGGGGCAAATGAGCATTGCTAAAATTAAACTAAACAGTGCTTCAGTTTGCAGATTTGTATGTTAAACTGCAGCTTTTTTCCTCCTTCTAGCAATAGTATCTACTTTTCACTTTTAATAAATGCAATCAAACAATAAAATAAAGAATATTCATATAGTTCAAATGTACTGTATGAATGTTTATACAAATGAAAAATCATGTTAATAGTACAACTAGGTTTTGTTTTTTTAAAAATAAGAAGAACTATAAATCAGATAAGATCCCTTCGCCAATCAAACTGAATTGGAACGGCAATGCTTTGAGCAGGAATGGCACCCAGGCAGGCAAGAATTCTTCCACTTTTTCCACTTTAACAGGTCAAGAGTATTCTGTCATTGTATGACTTACATGGTCGCAGTTGTTTTTGTTACATATTGTCTTGCCTTAAACCTATTGACATGCACTGCTTTGAACATTTGTAATTTGAAAACAGTATGTCAAAATGTGGAAATATGATATTGTGAATGTGGGATGAAACCCTTCTTCGAATGATGGCTATAGTTTGCAACAAGGTTTAAACCTAAATCAAATGTGTGTAAGGTACTTCAAAAGAACAGGTAAAGAAATAATGTATACAATTTATGCTTTTGCTTCGTCAACCAGTGGAAATTCCTTGAAACTAAAGAAGGACTCAAGGTTATACAACCTCACAAAAGAATGTCTCAAAGGAGACGTGTACATGACTGAGTGTAAAAATAGCATTACCCCACAAGAACCTGTTAAACTAGGGTATACCATGGTTTAAGAACAGCATGCATAGTACATGATATATTCGATTGCATTACATTTGGTTTCAGCATTTTTTAATAATGATACACAAGATGTACATTCACTTTAAATTCACTGCTGCAAAAATGACTATATATTATATGCCTATAGAAAGTAAAAGTAATTTCTGTCAGCATTACTAACAACAAAATAAAAAAAATGTTACTGTCAATGTATTGTTCACATGCTTGAGACTAATAAAATTGATTCCCATTCAAAATAATTTCTTGATATTGTCAAAGTATCTGCTTTCATACTTTTGTAAAGGTTTTATTTCTTAATAACCCTTTTGTTTGAAAGTCAATTCCAACCTCTGACATGAGAAAAGCATTACAAACTAACAGTACTTTGATCTGAAGGATTATAGGATTTATTTTCATGCAAAGAGAAATACTAGGATAAGCAAATCACAAAAGACTTCTTCAAGTCAGCAGTTTTCATGTATGATTCCTTTTTCCGTTTTCATCATTGATTCCTACAGTAGGTGTCTGTAAATTTAGAGAAACCACTAGTGTCAAAGTATGAAGTTTAGCTTGAACTATAACACTATGTCAAAGCACTTAAGAAAATGTGTTGAAAGAACAAATACTTAAAAATGACCCTGACAGTAGAATTTACCTTAAACGGGTAACAGGAGAAGAAATTGATTAAAAAAGGAACAGAATAACAGGAGTGAGAATGCTTCAATTTAAAAAACAATTGGGCGTAGACTGTAATTAAAAATATTATTGTTCTTCCGGGTAGATTATCTATTATTACTGTACGCACTATCATCAACGTTTGCTTAATGATTAAACAACGCTTAAAATATTTCTTATTAAGTTTCCTACTGCAAAAATAGTTACAAAGCAATTCAATTTACCACTTCAGAAGAAGTCTTTTGGAAGTTATCTGCACAAATGGAAGTTTGCACAAATGGAAGTTATCTGCACATTGTATGTGCACTATGTAAATGTGTCAAACGTATGAATGGTCCCTGATGTTCCTCTATTCAGTCTGTACAACAACTGCCACATCAATTTCTGAGCATCTCTATTCCTTTTCTTCCTCTGTGGATCTCCATCTCTTTACCTATTGATTCCAGCCCCAATCTATGTCCCTCTATTGCCAAGAACCTGTCACGATCATCATCCCTCCTTTAGAGGGCGCTCCGACCCTTTTGTATTTTAGTTTTATAACGTACACCTGTCCCTGGTTTTTCCCCTTATTATTTAAACCCTGTGCCTCTGAAGCTCTGTGCTTAGCATTGGAAGATGGAAAGCCGGAAGCCCACCTACCAACAGGTCCAAGAGGGACCCAACGGCATAGGCTTCAGAACGGCATCCTGACTGTCTGAGTCCGGGGCTCGGAGGGCCTGCCTCCAGTATTGTTTTATCTTCTGTGTCCTTGGTTTCCTGTTCCCTGTGTTCGTCTTTGGCTTTGGATCTCCCAGTATTGGATTTTGGACTACGCCCTGCTTTTACCCAGTTGGACTCCCCTTGGAGTCGTTCGCCATGCTTCCCAAGCACCGGATCACTGCCGTCACCACCCCCCTGTTTGTAATCCCATCCTGTTCCAGCTGTGTTTTCCCTGTTGTCCTTCTCCAGTCACTTCCAGATTATCTGCATAGGGTCCTAAACAACACACTTTACGGGAGTCAGGACCAGCTCCCGTGACAGAACCTCACTGTACTATTGACTTTCCCTTTATTACTCAAAATATATTTATTCATTCCCTGGCACATTCTTGCTGGATATTATTGAATAATATTAATCTGCCCATTCCTTACCAAATACACTGGTAATACTGGTAATTCAGGCCCTGGTACTCCCCAGCCCATATGATTGTAACTCTTTTATGGTCAAACTCCCTTCTGATGCTTTCTGAACAATCAAACAATTCAAGAATTATGTGGTTCTTCTTGTCTTTTCTCTTGCTCGCTTTTCTAAAGCTACTCTGTTACTCCAGTTCCACAACTGGATTCTAACTGGATTGCTATAATCACCCGTTTCAAAACACTAGTTCTTGCCTACTCTTTTCTCAGGTTTTTTGCTCCTTGCCAAACTCTTCTCTTTTTCTACCAGACTTTCTGTGCCCCAACTCTGTTTTCTTACTTTCAGAGTTTGTTAATTCTCAATCTTTGCTCCTCAATAGTGGAATGAACTATCAAATCAGAACTGCTTTGTACCTTAACATAATTTGGTATTTACTCAAATCTCTTCTGTATAAGGAACTGTGATCTCTCAGCTACTGTATAATATATATCTTCAGTAATTCTAACACTATCATGTGCTGATGTTTTGAATTCTCATACTAGTAATGTAAACTTGCTAATTGCAGATATTTACTATAAACATGGAACACATACAAACAGGGTGCTTACGTACATTACTAATCTGTATCTACATATGGTCTCTTTTCTTTAGTTCTTAATATTGCATTTTCTTTCAGGGCATTGCATTACTCTTCCTGCTTGTGCTGTCCTTATTTAATTGACTTAATTTAATCTCAGTTTACTGTTGCTGCATGACTGGTATATGTACTTAAATGTGATGTAAGAAATGTAAATTTATAACAGCAACAAACCTCCAATCTAAATTTGTTATTAATGACTAAATATTGTTGCATGTGTACTAACATTTTATAAAACAGAAATAGTTTAGGTTAATCCATTATGCTCATTACCATTTGTCATCCACATGTTTGATCAACAGGAGCTCTACTTTGGACGTCACAGTACCAGAGATCCACCATTGGAAGAAAGCTTTAAAATTTGTGATGCATACTAGGTTGTAAATGTGGTGTCAACGGATTCTGTCCTATTACTCTTATCGAACGAATAAATGTATATGTCAGTTCACTGGTCTCTGAGCCCTAGATGCCACACATTATTCCAGCTCATCCTATAAATATACAATAGAGATCAAGTCAGAGAAGAGGGTATCCACTGCATAATTATCACATTCTTATCTTGCAAGAAACCCTTTGTTACATGAACAGCATGAGGATTCCTGAAGGAATGTTAAGTCAGGATGAGTCAGAAGGTCAAAAAGTGAGGTCCCAGGACTTGATTTGTGTTACGCCATGCAGGTTATCATCAATCATTACAAATGGAATTCTGTAGTGACTAGACACCCCTGTCAGCCTCATCATACTTAGAAGATTGGCCTGTTGTACACAACAATTAACATCTTTCTGCACATCTGTACCACACTTGCTAATGTCCATCTGGGTGGTCTACACAAAACCTTGATTTATTGCTAAAGAGTATCTAACACCACAGTGATAGTGTACTGATTTAGTCTACATACGTATACTGTAGCACAAAGACATTGTTCTCACAATTAGCAGGTAATATTTTTCCCCTTTCAGTGTTTTCCTTTCTTGATTTTCGTCAGGTCAACTGATGAAATTACTTCTTCACCTGTGTCATATCAAGTCTCTCATTAATCCGGTTATTTAGTGCTAATGCAAGAATGACAATTATTCAAGTATATAATGGTCATGATTAACTATCTGATCAATTAAACAAGATGATGCCAAAAACATCTAATCCAGTGATTCCTAATTTGGGGGCCATCTTCCCTAGGTGAATTTGAGTTGCTTCAAAGGTGGGTATGAGGAAATGAGAAAATATTTAATGTCAAATTCAGATAAAAAAACATTACAAAAAGAGTAGATTGTAATATTTGTTAGCATTAATATTCTGCAAATAAAGAACATTGCCCAGCATTATTGTGTTTTTAGAAGAAAAATCATTATAAAATACCACAGAACTGCAGTAATAGACACAAACAGAACATATATTTTCAGATTACTTTTAGGAAAGTTCTTTTATAAAAGGTTCTTTGCCAAATTGCAAACAGTAGGCCCTTCCAAAGCTATCACACATTTTTGACATCTTATTAACAAGAACCCCCACCAAAAATAACTAAAAATGTAAAGAAATCATTATTAATTGCATTCAGCGACATCATTTATTAAATAAAACAACATTGAAAAAAGAAAGCCATACAAAAGATTGATATTCTATTAAATTTGTAGGAAAGAAGCTGTGTTTTCACCATAAAGAAGCTGGTAGTCTATACATATAAAAATCTATAAACTTGTCTCACACAATGCCAAAATGTTCTTCTCACTAAATGGGAGTGAGCAATATTAGAACCAAATGAGCAATGTACCTTGCATGGACCATGCAATGCTCAGCAATCTTAAATTTACAACACTTAAAATCTATCATAAACTGGAAATTCATGCAGACACACATGTAATTATTTCCCTCGACTAGTTGCCTAACTAAAGTAACCATAGGCTAATTTATTTTTCCCCTTTAATCTATATAACACTTGGACACACTGCATGGTTCCATCTTTGCATAATCTTCCCTTAGGAAGAGCCATTTTGGTTTTGAATAAATTTAAATAAAATGTTCATACTATAGTGTTGGAAAAATAAATGTGAAGTACAAAAATATAAAGGAAAGAAATCTGCATTAAGTTATTACAAACACGGATTGAGGGTAACTAAATCAACTCAGTACTTTTATATATTTCTAAATGCATCCTGAGTTTTTTTTTCTTAGGAGACATCATTTATTATTTTTTTCCTATTCCGTCTTCTTTAACCTGAATCAATTGATTATAGTTTCATGCTCACATCTGAGGTCGTCTTGTGTGTTTTTAAATTTTGCTTTAAATCTGTTACTATTTTTCCTAGGACTAAATTGGTGTTATATACCATTGCACTTAGAATAAGGCCTATCTGTACTGTCTCACCAAGAAATGACACATTTGTGGTTGCTTCAAATTTACCACACCCGATTTTCTTTTTCTTGCCAGAAGGAATTCCTAATCCAAACTTGGCATCATTATATACTACGCAATGTGCCACCAGAACTGGAAGCTCGGGATCACTGGATTTTAAAATGGTTTGCAATACACTTTTCCTCACACAAAGAAATCATTTTTTCATCTAAATCCTAATTCCTTTTTCATTTTACTTAGAACTCTTTTAGGGGAGCACCTGTGTAAAAAAAAACAAACTCATGGTGGAACAGGGCATACATTTCCAAATAAAAACGTATTATAACTGTTATACTGTATGTAGTCATATCGAAGCCTTCTCAGTAGTTTTGTGCAGAATAGTTTGAAATATTTCAGGCTCTAGTATTTTTTTCCTTCACGGACATGCATCATTTAAACATATGTGATCTTTCTAGCGTCACTCAAAGGTCAAATTGTAGTTAAGACTATAGTTATGTGTATTAAAGTAAATTAAGACCCTTTGTGTACATAAAGTGACCTATAATATTCATTATATTTAGAAACTTTACACTTAAAGTTAATCTGTGCTCGCATTCCAAAAGAGTTATTAGTCAGTTTAAAAGTTTATTTTTTTAAAGTAAAGATAAACCAAAATGCTCTCAAATTGAGTTCACTTAGCTCTACTTGTGGATTGTTTGACTTACTAAGTGCTCTATTATGAAAAATTGTCCAATAACACATAAAGAACCTCTTAAAAAAATTTAAATCACAACTTCCAGACATTGCGACTGAATATGAAAACAGATGTTTTATAAATAAGGTTGTAAAGAAATAATGGTGTGACACATTTTTATTTAAATCGTCCTTGATAAATCTAGTTGTTCAGACATAAATACAGAAAAATATTTTTTTCATCATAAGATAAAAAGATCACAGAAAGCAGTAGCAATATGACCCCCACCACTTGATTACTTGACTACTTTTGTGTAGGTACCATAAATAAAAATGAATGAAAATGGATGAACATCATTTTGTATGAGGAGACAAATGCAGTTTTGAAAATAAGTTGCAAAATTACTTTTTTAATAATCATTCAATAAAATCCAAACATTTTTAAAACTAGCCCCCACTTCATGTTCAGTTTTAAGGTGTGCATGTGCCAGTATGGAACATAAGTTGGGAGACATAATTCTGCAAAACTGTACTGTATAGTGTAACAGTTATATTTGTATAAAAGAGATCACAGCATTTCATTATAAACAACAAATTTAAACATTTTATGTGCAACATATGCGCCTCATAAAGTACTCCTATTTAAGAAGTGAGCATTGGTTAGTAATAGTCTTTAAACTGTTCAGTCACAACTAACACCCTTAAAGGAGGTTTGTCATTACAAACTCATACATTACAAGCCTATATGATCATAATGTCTATCATTCTGTAAATCAACATCACATATCGGTAACCTTAGTTTCGCCTTACCTTACTCATTGTGCTGCTTCACAAAGTCTATCAGGCTCAGCCATCAAGATTCATCTGTCAGTGTATATCCTTTTGCAGCGTCCATCTTCATACACACTTCAGTCAGACTGTACTTCAAAAATATAGGACAGTTTGTGTCACAGCCACTGTAAATGAGGAAATGTATTACAATATTATTCATGCATTGATAAAACTTCCAGCTCTGGTTTCTTTACTTTTTATGCAGACTCTACTGGAAGGAGCTATTTTTGTGACTTTCTGTGGAGGTTTGCACTGAGGAGGAATGCAAAACTTGTTTATTACATTAAGACATTACATGACATTCATCAAAACCAAAGTAAGACTGTAGTAAAATCTGTTTTTTTAACAAAACATACTGGAATTTTATTTATTTTTCAATGCCCAGACACTTTGGCACACCTCCATGTCACTGTTGCTGCATCTCCATGTCACTGTTGCCAAGAGGACAATTACCCTGTATTTTGGGTTCATTACCAGTAGTCATGAGTAATGTCTTTCTGTACATTCACAATATATTTTAGATGCCGAACACCATTTGTTACACATATATTAAGTAAAATGATGTAAATTTGATGGTGCCATTTTGATTAAATTCAGAGCTCAGGTCAAGAAAGAGAATTTCAGACATTTTCTCCCAGACATGTAGTGTTTTTTGCTTCTCATGTGTACTATGACCTCAAAATAATACTCTGGAGTATTTTTATTTAATGTCGAGACTCCTTTTATGTTATATCATAAGTGTGTTATGTGCTTGCCATGCTAGTCTCTTTAGCAGTTGTATGATGGTTACCTTGGATGCCAAGAGATAAGTGTTTGGAGACATAGCACATACATATTCTAAACAAGCACATTACATGTTTTTTTTCTGAATTCAATAAAAATAATTTTATATCTGGAAGGAAAAAAGAGCAAACAATCTGAATAATAAGGGTAGATCGAAATCTGTTTAACCACGTGTGACCGATTTCTCTTGCATTGTTTCACCATCCCCCTCCTTCACAGCTGGTGCTTTTCTCTGTGGGTAGCTTTTGACTCCTTGTTGTCCTCTTCGGTAGGTTTGCAGTGGTTGTGTAAGATGTCAATAGAGACAGCATTAAGGGGTTCACAGACTAGAAACGTTCTAAAAATATATATTACAGACAAAAATGTTTCCTGACTGAAAATTGAGGCATTATTATATTTAATATAAGTCTTTACAGTTTGATTAAAAGAAAGCTATCATGCAGCAGCACACCACTAAATGATGCAGTATTAATGAATGTTACACAGTAAAGCTAATTGGATTATCAGATTTTCTAAAAGAACAGTGTGCATCAAAGAATAAACTGTTTCTTTTTTAATGAAAAAAGACAGTGTAATTAACACTGATTATAAAATATAATGAGCAAATGATTCTGGATTACTATGGAGAATGATGTATTTTCATTGTTAGAGTATGCTAAGAGTAATTGATGAATAAGTATTAATTTTCTCATGTGTTTTCACTCCAAGATATGTAGTAAGCTGCATCAGAAGGAATATGTAAACTTAAAATAAATATATATGTATACACAAGTGGAGTATTGCATCCGTTTTGCATCAACAGATACAGGTAATTTCTCCTAACAAAGATGCATTCAATCCTTACACAGTAAATGGTTTTATGTCACTTTATGTTATCATGCAGAGAACAGAAGACTGTGAGCATAATGCTGCCTGCCAATTGCAAACAGCTGAGGCCAGAAAGGAGCCATTTTACGCCCAGCCATGGTTGTCAGCTTCTTTGTTAGCCAACAGACTGAGTGATATGGCTTCTCTAACTGAGAGATTTCCCCATACATTGGGAGGAAATCTGCTTAAAATACCATGACTGCGTTTGCTGGGAGAGTTCGACCACCAGTGGGTAGATTTAATAACAAAGAAAAAGTTAAAGACTGTTACCATCTTCAAACCAGAGTTGCAGTCTCTGAGACCACAAGAAGACTTGGGTTGTCAAATGAAGAATATTTTTCTTGTGATTTACAACCTAATTGGGCCCCCTTTTTCCTGTTGCTGCATTGAAATGTTCATGAGTGGTTTGGCAAATTACTTGAAAACTTGGCTAGATTTGTTTTATTTTACGAAAGCTGAGAAAGCATTTAATTTTTTTTTAGCTGAGCTGCTTACTTCAATGATTCATATCTACAGTATCTATTTTTATCTATGCTCTTAACACAGTTAAGAAGAATGTTTATCCTCTGTTTTTTTAGATAAGAGCTCTAAAAATACAGCAGTGCAGTATAGTTCACAACAATACATTAAGCAAAAATTAAATTTTTAATAATCAAATTTTTACCCACATAGTTTCCAAACTGAACACTGAGAACTGTCATTTGTGGTTGAAACCCATTTATTTTTAAACTCCTATAAACCACAGAGAATAAAATAAACAGATAAAGAATGTACTGATCTTGTCTCTGAATGTTTTTACTGACTGTAGACATTTTAAAAATACTTTCCATGCAGCATATAGTACTGTATTTGTTTCTTGGGTCTAACAACAAATTAGTATTGTAGCAATCCTCTTCCCCCTGGTGTTGGACTGTGCGCATGGACCTCTGCCCTTTTTCCTCAGGCATACCCCTTTGCTGTCTCTTCCCCTTATAAAAGTGGTGAAGAATCCCCTGTCTTTCTCTTTCTCTCCTCTAGGACCAGCGGATGCTTGCCCTTTTATCTTCTGTCCTTCCCTGCTTCATGACCAGCACACACCTCACCGTAATGAAAAGGGCAATAAAGCCATCAGACCATCTCCAGCTAGTCATTCCCCATGCCATTCTTGCAGAATTGGGGAGTACAGGATACAGTACGCATAAACATTAAACAATTAAGTTTAGAGCTAAAATTAAAAACTGATCATTTAACATCGAATATAGGGTTATTTGGCTCATTGTTTTTTTCCCAGACCTTAAATCTCCATATGAGAAGAATTTGTCAAATAGCTTAAAAGGTGTGGGATTTTTTCTTTATTCTTTCTCACCAAGGGTTTTTTTTTTCCATTCAAAACAGTTCCAGGGATGAAGAGAGTGTTGATCAGTCAAGAAAGACAGAGATTGTGTTTTGATATTTTGTACAAGAACAATGCATGAAAGTTGCAATAGCTAGACCAACTCTGTACTGTATTTCCAACTCATTGTAGAGTCTGATAACAAAACTATACAATAACTTGTGTTTACTGGGTAAATCTTCACTTGAGTAAGGCTAAAAAATGTAATAACTTTATTATAAATATAACTTAACAAAACAAAGCAATATACATAAACATGGACCATTGTAGGTGTAATAAGCACGTCCACTGGGAAGAGACCCTGGGACTTATCCAGGACATTCTAGAGGGATTATATCTCTTAATGAGCCTGGGAGCCCTCAGAAGGAGCTGAAGACTATTGCTGGGAGGGCAGTATGGTGTGCCCTACTTGGCCTTTTACTATCATGACCCTCACCAAGAGTAAGCAGTCGGAAAATGGATGGACAACTGTTAATGTTATCATCACTGTTACTGAGGTGCATCTACAGAAAGTCTTTGACAGCCCTCAGATCTTTAATTGTGCTTTTTCTGCTTTTAGTTTGATGCAAATACAATGTTTTGTTAACAACTACTATGAAAAATCCTGTGCCTGTATTGTAATTTACAAAATAGTGTTTATGAAGGACTTTATTGAAGTAAAGTTTTACCTATTTAGTTCATCTAAGTAAGAAAAATACTAAGAACATAAATTAAGTATTGAACAAAGTATGCACAATATTATGGAGCGTAGGAAAATAATGTTTATTTACAGTATGTGTTTTTGTGAAGCTCAAGCAATTGTATACTGAAAGGCATTAAAAATACAACAAATGCTATACATTCTAATGCTTATTTGTGGCATTTTAAATAGTTTTCAGTATAAATAATTTGGTATATTTAATTGTTTTTTATCCTTTCTCTGTGTTAAAATGTTCTGGTACTTAAGTTTCCATATATTTTCTAACTTTCAGTAAGTTATTTACTGGAATAGATAAAAAGATTAACTCCTAATGTTGCTCACATTGCCACACCTACGTATCACAAAAGTATCACACCGGCCCACACAATATCATTTCCCACCACCTTCTCCACACCATCATAGCCCTTGCAGCAGTTTCTTGCCTTCTCCTTCATGAAAACCGAGCAGAGGAAACTTATAGCCTCATTCTTACAGGTTATTCCCTCAGGTGGGTTAAGTCTGTATATCAATCCAATTTAAATTACAATTGTATTCTGACATGCTTTAATACAAGGTCTAGCAAAACTATTCAGATCCTTCAAATGTATCTCGTTTTGTGAAATTACAAAATGATGCATGCACATTTCTTAAACTTTATGCTTAACCTAAATACTGAAACTGAAAACGTCTAAGTGAAAAATAAGTGGCATGCATAGGTGACCGCTCACACAAGATTTATTCTTGCTTTGTGCATGACTATACCACCTGGCAATTATAAAGTGTGCTAGGATCCTTATTCTATTTCCACAGGGTTCTCCCAGAATCATCCATGCATGCACAGATCAGCAAAGTTGACTGATACTGATATTTTTTAAGTGCTCTTTTTCTTTTCTAGTGGTTAACAACATTCAACACATTCTACTCAACATCAAAAGCATGTTATATACATGTAGTCCTCTTGGTGGTTCTTAGGAATCTTAGGTCCTGGCTATCCTGAACAACATGGTTACCTCATGCTCCCCTCCCTAACTTGATTCTTTTAAGTGTAGTATCAGGTAAAAAGGGAGGACGATGATATCAGATCCTTCTTCAACTTCTCCTGTAGAGTACCTGGTGTCAGCCTCCTCTCCTGGGTCGAATAGTATGATCTGGCCTGCAAACCTTCCAGTTTCCATTAAACATCAGTTCTGTGTGACTGGAGCTTTTTCAGACCTCTTAAACAAAGGCTGTTGACTTCCCTAAAGGGGTGGAAGTATCCCTGCAATAGTTTGGGCAGAACCAAGTGCCCAGGGCTCATTCAGGACATGGCAGTACACAGATGACCAGGTGTAATGATGCATTGTTCCACTGCAATCTGTCTTTAGGCCCTCCTCCTAATCACAGGCACACTCAGTCCTGCTTTGCAACCCCACACGTTACACCTGAACGGTATGGTGATTGCCTGACAGATGTGCTAAGAGGGCTTTTGATCAGGTTAGTAAATGAAGAAAAGAAAGAAGGTGTGAAACCTCCATATAGCTCTCAATACCTGGTGTCCTAACACCCACTGCATTTTATGTAGATTGCGGATTAATTGTGCAGATTAATTATGTCATTACTGTGTATGGGACAGATACATTCTTAAAATGAATTTATGGTTGTGCAATGAGTCTTATGATTTGCTAAGACACCAGTTTTCATGAGAAATATGTAGCTGCAGCTCACTAAATGTACAGTATAACTTGAAATAATCAATGACATGGTATGTTTATACATTCAATTTTTAGGGGGAGCATTTTACTTCAGGCAAACTAAAAAAGTCAACTTTATTAATGGTTGCATAAACTCCAACTAATTATTCCTGGTATGGGGTGCAGCCTAGAACGTATCCCAGAAGCCTACAATAGAAGTTACAAATGCACAACACAGAATTGAGTAATGCACCATGTCAGATTTGCATCAGATCTAACACTTGGCATTTAGGCCAAAATATTCCAATTTCCAGTTCCAATTTTGTCTTCACTGACCACAAAACCATTTGTGAAATGTTTGCAAAGTCATTGAAGTGCTTTGTTGTTAACTCCATACAGGGTGTGAAATGCTTTCTTTTCAGCTAAATAGAAGCCCCCTTTGAATATGAGCATGATATTCCTGACCATGGACATTTTATCCCATCTCAACCACTGAAATCTCTTACTTTTTTGAAGTTACATTTCGCCTTATGTTGGCCTCCATAACCAGCTTTCTACTTGCCTGGCTGCTCAGTTTGAATGGACAACCTGATCTAGGCTGTATCTGGATCTCAAATCAGTTGTTTTGAAAGCTCCTTGGTCTTCGAGGTTGGATCTCTGCTTGGAATTCACCACCTGACTCAGGGACCATGCAGGAATAGCTGTATTTATTCTGCATTTATGTGAACCACTATTATTGTGCTCAGAGGCCACTCAACTAATAGTGTCTCGTTAAGTTAATCTTGTGCAACTAAATTAATTTTGGTGTGCTACAGCAAATTGAATATACAATGACTTTTCCATTTTGTCTTATAATAATTATTTGTTTACTTCTTCCTGTTTTGTTTTCTGCATTGAATTATGTAGTATGTGGTGTATTTAACAATTATTAAACTTTTTAAAATAATACTTCAAAAATCTACTTGCTTTTTATATTACGGAAAACTTAAATAATATACTGTATATTACTACATATTATTTTTGGTCTCCTGGGTGGCTTATCCATAAAGGCACTCGCCCGAGTGCAGGCTGAGCTCAATGATAATGGGTTTGAGCTTGGGTCATGCCACTAGCCAGATGTGATTCCCCAAGTGGGGGTGCACAACTGATTGATATGCAAAATAATAACTTTATATGCAAAATAAAAGCTAGGATTTCATTGTGCCTCACTATATTTTGTTTCCTGCAACAAAGACGTTTCCTTACAACTCACTTGCATTGATCATTGTCATAAAAGAAATCACGTTTTATTTTTTGTTTCCCTATTTGGTACATTTTATGTATATATTAAAATTCAGAGTAAAGATTTAATCTAGTCAGAGAAATATGATTGTTTATGTCAGTTACTTCATGTGTTAACTGCAATACATTATTTGAAAAGCATTCTTGGTATTGCAGCTAAAAGCCCTCCAAGTTTGTATACCCAATGTTTCTGAGTTTGAATCTTCCTGTGTTTTGTTTTATATCTATATTTTATAAAAAACAGATTCTCTCTCTGACTTTCTGGCACCCAAGAATCGTTTGTGTACTTCCAACACAGATCTGCCAACACGTCCGGCCATGGTCAAACATGTTTGTTTGCGGACAGGTATAGTCATAATATTGCCTGGAGATATATGAACTTGATGAGAAGAACTATACAACTGCAACCAATTATAATTGTTAACCAAGTAAGAATTTGTTGGAGCTTATCCAATTGTTATCCTGTATGTTTTCTACGTAATGAAATGCATGTAGACAACACCTACTGTACTTATTCATCAACCAGGAAATAAATAGGAAATTTAAAGAAATTATTATTGATTAGTAGTTTAATTCAAGTTAAAAAATAAATTATATCTGTAACATGAACATAGAAAACAGCCAATACTCTCAGTATTAAAAGCTGAGATATGAAAATGTTTGCCAAGTCACTATGCATAAACAATTACAGTAAACTTCACTCGCATCACTTACCTTTTTTATTTATTTGTTGTAATGTGGCATGTTTCTATTTTCCACTAATAACAGCTGGTATTTTTTCAGGCTCACAATGGGTTTGCAATATAAAGTATGTGCTCTGCTTATGACTTTCAAGGTAATACTGTACATCTGTATGTTAAGAAGAAATTAATATGAAGAGGAAATAAATCAATTTAACTGAATTGTATTTTAGAAGAATTAAAAAAAAAGATTAAAAGTACTGATGCATCTCAGAATTTCTCTTGGTGCCAAGTGGATACACTGTGGAATGGCCAATGCAATTCTTTTCTTTAGAGTATGCGTGTTTATGTATAGGTGTGATTCGCAGGAAGGGTGAAGCTGGAAAAATGGCAAGGTTGATGATGAGTTCAAAGCAGAGCAGGATCAAAAGAACGTCATGGGGAAAGCTTGAAGGACAGTACACAGGTTTCATTTGAGGCAGTCTCTTCAGTAATCGAATGTACAGTGCAAAAGATTTGAGGTTTACCAGTCCCAATGTTTCTGTTTCTAGTCTTTGGTGACCTAATTCTCCTGGGGCCTTTGCTGTCTGTCAAAGTTTTACTAAAACTTTTGTACAAACAAGAAGTTATGTGTTGCGAATTTCTGATGAACAACAAAGGCTGGATTTGCTGTAGTGTGCAGAGGAGGGGGATGTTTTGTATAAAGAGGAAAAGAGGACATTTAGAGGTCATTGCTGAAGTAGAAATTGACAGAAGCAATAGGTACAATGCAATTCATCAAGGTATCAACCTCAGCTTGACTGTCAACAAGATTGGAAGGCCTTGCAAGTCCCCTAAAAGAAAAAAAATGCCAGAAAAAAAGGTAGAGTTTGTAACAGTTTCTATTACACTGCTCAAGAATTTGCCTGGGAGCTTGGCTTGACAGATTAGCCCTGTACCCAGACTGTGCAGAACGATGGTGAAACAAGAGCCACTTTTATGAGGTACGTAACACAAGAACAGGGTAGCCACAGTAAGACTGGAAAGTGATCCCTTGATGAAAGTGAGCGCAGTGCTCCACCTTTCAAGTTTCCATAGTTTTTATTTGGAGAGCTCACAGACAGAGCTGTAGACAGAAATGACAGACAATTAAGATTGCACAAAGGCAGGGAAATTCAGTATCAGGCTACATGACCCCTGCAAGACAGCAGTATTTCAATGCATATGGTTGGCTTTTGTAATAAAATTCCAAAGTAGTGGCAAAAAATAATAGACATGAGAGCTGCTGGTTGGTTAAATGTGCAGTTATATACCTGGCAAATTCCTGTTTAAAAACCACCTTTATGCATCAAAGGAGAGAAGAAATAGAGAGGGATTAATGTTGAAATAAACCTTGGGTTTTCTACATATCAAAGAATAGATAAAGCTTATGAAGTTTAATTTATATGTTTCATTCCCTGAAAATGGACATTTGTGATGGTTGGCTTGTCCCTGTAGATTGATGACGGTATGATAACGATCCATTTTCAATCCCATATCCTCACTCTATATCCATTTTAAGGGAAGATTCAGGCTTGAAAATATAAATTAACCTTAGCCTGACTGAGAAAGGTTTCTTTCATAAAACGGCATCAACAGGGATTTTTTGACACCATAACAGAGATGTTCCAGTTCAAGCCAAGACATAATACTGAAAGATTCTAGCAGTATGATTGTATACACAAACTACCTTTTGTGCCTTTTTTATAAGCAAAAAAGAATTTCCAGTTCTACAAAGTATAGGTCAGGAATTGGATTTCACTTACAGACAAATACCAAGGGCAATCAGGTGTATAGCTCTTGTCTATTGAGGTTCAATACCCAACTTAAAAAAAGCCTTACTCAACAGAGTAAGTGTGAAAATGTAAACCTATGGCTTTGGGTGCATACTTGCACAGTTATAAAAAAAATCGTAGGTACTAAAACTAATACAGTACATGGCTCACACTTTCTTCTCTACTTTATGAAACATGTCTCTGCTCTGCTACAGTTAATACATTTTTAATTATGCCTGGTTCTTCTATTTTCCAAGGTCTCTAATTTGTCTGGAGCTCAATATTTCATTAAGGTACAGTACCTGTGCATTCTATGCTTTCAGTCATCAATTTTCCCAACAGATACCAAGTTAGTACTGGAAATTGTGGTTGTTCGGAAGCCATCTGGTTGGAAGGATGGATGTAAAGTAAAAAATGGCCATGACAATGTCTCCATAGGTAAGTTAATACCTGAAAGATAACATTTGTGGTAGTTAGGTTCCTGACATACAGTAGCAAGACATACAGTATATCTCAAATCACGTATAATTACAACACCTGCCTTAGAGCCTCCTATTTCCCTCCCTTAAACAAGTGAAATCAAACATAAGCTTATTAGTATACAATATGTACAGTATGTAGTTTAAAGTATTATGAAAACTTTTCTTGACTTGCCTTTCCCCTTCGTACTTGTTCTCGGTTCACGTGCCATATTGAGTGTAATGCACGATAAAGAAAGAACTGGTATCCTACAGTCAGGTGTGTGTCGCTCCAGATTTGAACTTTACACATTAATTTACAGTACCACATTATATGAAAATGTAATAGATAGTATTTGCATTTTTTCCCATCGCTGACCGCGTATACACGAATTTGTGTCAAAATATGTAGTGTATAAAACCCGAGTCTATATTTCACATATAATCTGTATTTCTCATCTTCAGTTTTGAGTTCCTGTGCATTATAACTTTTATATCTTTGTTAATTTTTCAGTATTACTCATCTTATTGTGTAATTATCCAGTTAAAAGATTTTCTGTATACATCTAAAACTATAATAAAATGAACTATACAATAATTACTACATTTTCACAGTAGTCAATGTAACAATGTTACTCCTGTGTTTGTTGGAAAATAAAACATTTAATATAACATGAGAATATGCTTCTGTGCCTAATAAGCAAATAAGAATATAATGTTACATTAACTATAAAATGTCAAAATGTTGTCAGTTTCTTATATCATGTTTTCATTCTTGTTTGTCATTATTTAGTTGTGCTTTTTGTCAACATTAAACATAAAAATCAATAACATACATACTGTATGGTAACATATATTATATTGTATGGTATTGGATAGTCCCCTTGTTGTTGGAAAGTTGTGTACTAATATCTCTAATCAAAGGCTAAAATACAGTAAAACATGGAGAGGGCAGTATATATAAAATTATATATAATATAAACTTTATATTTATCTGGAACGTTCTGTTATGATGTTGTGAAGTTATTTTTGTTGTTTCATTCAGTTTTCAGGTATCTTTATTTCAATTTATGCTGGTCTTCTGTGGAACCTGTGGAACAGAATTGCCCAGTACTGCAATTTTAAAATCATGCATATATATTTTTAAAACTTAGTATTTCAAGTTCAAGGTTTCTGAGGGTAAAATATGTTATAGTAAAAGTCATGAAAAACTAAAGAGGAAAAACTGAAATATTCAGGCCCATGAAATCAGTATTTGGCTGAAACACCTTTGGCAGCAATTAGCGTTGAACACTGGCTCAGTGCAGTTTTTGCCCATTTGTCTTGGCAGATTTGCTCAGGCTCTCTCCAGTTGCTTGGGGATCTCTTACGCACAGCAGTTTTAAAGTCCTTCTATGGGATATCAGTAGAAAAGTCAAAACTTTGATTGGGGAACTCAAGGACATGGACTTTCTTATGAAAGTACATTTTTGTCCCAAGTTCAGGTCTGAAGCAAGTTTTTCAATTTGCAATGCTTGTCAAGATTCCCAGTCTCTGCTAATGAGAAGCAGAGCTATAATATAATACACCCACCCCAATGCCTGATAATAGGGAAGGTGCTGACTGAGGGCAACTATTGTACAGTATGTTGGATTTGCATCAAATGTAAACTTTGCATTTAGACCAAACAGTTCCAATGTTGTTTTCTCTGACCATGATACCTTTTGCTTTATTGATTTTTTTGCATACCCAATGTGGTCTTTGAAGTTTTTTTTGAGTTTCTAATTCCTCTTTGTGAAGTGACTTGGATATTGTTGATTTATGGACATTTTCTCCTATCTCAGCCACTGAACTCTGTAGCTCTTCTAAAGAGCTGCTGTTTGCTTCATGGGGCTGGGCTCTGTAACCAGTTTCTTCCTTGCCTGGCTGGTCAGTTTGGAGAGACTGATTTAAGCAATGTCAGAGTGCCTTCCATTTCTTAATGATCATGCACCATGAGATGTTAAGTTAACATCTTTTAACTTTTAAATATTTTATACCCTTTACCTGATCTGTGCCTTTATACTTTATCCCTGAGTTGCATTGAAAGCTCTATAGGTATTATAAGATACTATAGGTACAGTATATTTATTCTGAAATCACATTAATCAGAATTAATTAGAATTAATAATTAATTTTATTGCACAAAGAGGCTACTCAACAAATTTGGTGTCTTGTCAAGGTAATATTGGGCAATTAAATTAATTTAGGTTTGACACAGCAAGAGTTTACAAAATTATGCAATCATGATTTTTCTATTTTTCTTTCATATGATCTATTTACATCCTTCTTTTAGTTTTTTACTTTGAATAAGCAGAGTAGGTTGTGTGTAGAATAAATATTTACTATGACAGAAGTGTCATGACTGCAACCTTTAATGCAACAAAATGTGAAAACTGCACAAGGGTCTGGTTACTTTTGAAAGCACTATATTTAGTGGTTTCCCAGATAATAGTGTTGTGCCTGTTCTCTTTATTAACTAATATTTACTATATCATTACAAAAGAATATCTTGCTAGCAACATTTCTAAAATTTGCTTTCACTGATTTATTTAATTAAGCTTTTATTTAACCAGATACAATTTATGCTTTACAGTATATGACTTTTACAAGTATAACAAGAAAACATCTTATTTCAAAGGAACAAGTACTGTAATACTGTAGGTTTATTCCATGCTGAAAAGAGAAGAAAGAAAACAACATTTCAGCCATGGAGCCTTCTTCAGGTGGCTTCTAGAAGGCTTCACGGCCGAAACGTTGTTTTCTTTCTTCTCTTTTCAGCATGGAATAAACCTATTACTTGTTCCTTTGCAGCCTACGCATGCTGACGCAGCTACCCACCTGAACTACCCTCTTATTTCAAATTCTGATTTGTTGCTTTGAATAATTATATCTCACTTGCATTGTTGTAAAATACATTTCTATTTCTTATTGTGCTAAAAATAAATAATTCCTTCATCATTAGAATCTGTCAATTTACAATTTTGCATATGATTTTAAACAAGCTATTTAAGTTATTTTTAAATGGGTTCAAGATCTCATTTCTACACATAATGAATGTACCATGTTAATACAGCATTTTCTCCCTATGACACTTCATTACATCACAAAATCTAAAATTAGTTTACAATTCAGTAAAACAAATGCTGCTTTAATAGGGTGATATATATTCCACAGTTATTAAAACACAACGGGTAATTATACTTTAAAAATATCCTGAGGTCATGGTGCTCTAGCTATTACAGTACCTTTCTAAAAAAGAGCTCAGAATCTATATGGGTCAAAAAACAGTTTAAAGGTACATTTCTAAAGGTATTATTTCATGTAAACCACTACATAAAGATGTTTAATAGGATTCAACCCTGGCCCTGATATGAAACAAACCAATAGTTTTTAACTTCTGACTTTCTGACTTTAACTTTACCCACATAAATTGGGAAAAGCCTGTAGGAATGCCAATCACAGAAGCCAACATGGTACACATTGTTAATAACTGCTTTCTTACTAAGTTTGTCAGAGCACCTACAAGAGGAATAGCTTGTATTGATCTAATCTTTTCTTCAAATAATCAAGACAGAGTGAGGCAGAGGTGAAAGAGCCATTAGGGAACTGTGATCATAAAAAGTATGCTTTGAAAATGAACAGTTTGAGTCCAAAAGTTTAACATTTCAGAAAAAATAGACTTTGAAGTAATTAAACAGGTTCTAAGGAGGCAAAAGGGATACAATATATAAGGGATCAGTGGAAAATAGATGACAGCAATTTAAACAGCTTCTGCTTAAAGCACAGAACAGATTCATCTTAAGAATGGCTAAATTAAAAAAAAACAGTATTCCAAGAGGCTCAACAAATCATTTAGGAAAAAGAAATGAGAAAAGGTAGCGCTTTAGATAACAATTAAAAAACACAATCTAGTTAAAGTAAAAGGGTACAATGAGATTAGTTTTTAAAATTATTCATTTCATTTAAAGTTATTAATAATCAATTATATAAATTAAGAAATAAAAAGATAAGTAGGCAGACCAAGAGAAAATATTGCTAACACAGAAAAAGAACAATGAAGGATTAGGTAAAATGTTTCTGTGACAATAATGAAAAATATTGTATCAAGACAATATAAGAGTTGATGTACTAAATGAGAATTTCACTCAGGTGTTCACTAAGGAGAAAGTTAACAACCTGTCACAGGCAAGTGGAAAGGCTTTATTTAACAGTATTAACATAGAAAAGACAGAAATGTTTCAGGTCCAGGACACACTCAAGATTAATAGATCTCCTGGGACATATTATATCCTACCATTAGTACTTGGGGAAAGAAGCGATGATTTATTTGTATTCCTTTAGAATTTTAACACCCGACAACTTCTATGATGAAAGCTGGTGCTTGCCTTCTCAAACATTGCAATGAACCTATTGGTTGAAACAAAATCAGTAAGGCAATATTTAAGAATGGGTTAAAAATCCTATAAGGTGAAATAAATGTGATTTTGTGCAATGTGCAGTTACGTCTCTTTAAAATCCATTCAATTGCTTGGGAAGCTCAATGGGTAAGTCACAGGTGTTGAGCATATAGAAGGTCTTATGTTATATGACTAACATAATTACATACAAAATCTTTAAATCAGACTACCTGCATATTATGGCTAATTTTGTTGAGCGTGTCTTCTTTAAAAAATGTTTATTGAACACCATGCATACTGAAATAAAGGAACCATGCCTAAATGAACAAAGGTGTAACAGGCCTAATACTGTAAGATGAGATGTTACAGTGAGATCACTCCACAGGACTCATAATGGCATTCCAGCCTCTCACACCAGGTCGTGGGCCTTTTTAATATAGTAGGCATATCTGCTTCTTATGTAGGCTGTGCATGCTGGGTCCTTGCCTGAGAAATAGTAGATAGAATCCTGGACCCAATCCCACTCACTACAAAGGCATCAGAAAGACCTATGTTGGCCTAATCAGCACGCTTTATAAGAGGGCTTCCAAACATTATTTTTCCTCAGCATGAACCCATTTATTCTTTTCAGGTTTTTTTGATAGCCCAAACTAATGTAGACAAGATTTACAAGATGTAATACTAATTATGGCATCATAATGTTATTCATTTAAAACTTTTTAAAAATATGTATTTCAATCATTTAAAACTCGAGGTGTTTTAGATTAAAAAACACTGAATACAAAGTTTAAGAAAATAAATATTAAACACATTCATCTGGCATTTATTTTACTTGATTTAACTGATTAATTAAATTGAAATGTTGAATTATGGGCATTATAATTACTGTGCCATAACGTTAAACTACCCTACATGTCATGGATGCTAAAAGTCTTAAATACATCTACGTGACAGAGCAGTCTGTCACTGTGGCAAATGGAACATGCTAGGAAAGGGGTGGCAGAAGTTAACAGAGCTTGTTTTTCTAAAACACCAGAGTGCATCAGCTCTCACCAATTTACCCTGTTTGTTTCTGAGCCTGCAGGTGCACACATACGTTGTGGAAAGGAGAAGAAACTACTAGTAGAGAACATTATGTTTAGCAAAATGGCACTAAAGAAACAAAGCATAGTGTAAAATACCACTAGCTTACCTCTTAACAGCACTGCATGAGAGGAGAAGCCAGTGCCTATTTGTTTGGAGGGGTCCTCAGAAAGGTCAAAAGGTTGCAAACACATAGGAGACTGGTTATATGCCTGAAACTTCTCTAGTAGAACATACCATTGCTGGAATGCTGAGTGGGGAGGTTATCAGAGCCTAATGCTATTGCTAAAAATGGCAACCAGGTATAGACGACCTAATGAATGTTTGTCCCGTGTATTAAGAGTTTCATGTATAGTGTGTCCACGTAGTCCTGACTACTATGTTATGTGTTGTTTGTCTTGAGAATGTTATGTTTTACACCTAGTGTATCCATAATGGTACAGCCCAAATCCTATTTTAAGGGTGTGGTAAGCACTGGGGTTTGTTGGGAGGCAGGAGTCAGTTGTGGTGAGTTAGGTGTTTAAAAATAAGAGCAAGGTGTGAGTGGATTTTATAAAAAGGTTGTTCCTTTATTAATTTTTTTAAATATTTGGGACGAGACCCAATGAGTGTTTATGTGGCCAGCTTTGAAAACTTCAATAAAACTGGCCTTTTGGTTTGTCTGGGTGTTGACTTGCCATCTTGTATTATTTTCTCTGTGAACAAAATGTCCTACGGCCAACACTACCCACACAGAAGGTGTTTGTGTAACAATCAAATACACAGAAATTGTTTAACGATATGGTCAGGATTGAAGTCAAATTGCCAGGACCATTTCAGAATTCATTTCACACTTAGAGCAAGATGTCAAATCTTCCCTTTTTTAGACACAACAGTCCTGACTGTTACTACCTGCAATTAGTTTTTCCCCCTCCAAAATCAGTGTCCCCTTCTGGGGAACAGCAGAACTAATTGGGTTACTCACTCATTTAGTAAACTGGAATACTTTTCTCTCTAGCTAGAATTCTAAAACTGAGTATGAAATAGTGCACTCCATAGACTTGCTCTGGAGTAGTTGAGAAAGTTACAACAGCTTCTCCTAAGAAACGTGGTCAGGTTCAAAGGAGAATGGCAACCTTAAAAGGTAACCAACAAGTAAAAACATCCATTTTATGTCAGTTTCCTGTAATGTACTGTACAGGCTCCTTGTGTAATTAATGGAGCTTTCCCTGTTCCTGTCAGGATTTGATCCAGATGAGCCCCGTTACATTTTCATCAGAGCTGCAACTGTCTTGTGTTCATAAATAACTGCCAAGAGTAAGAACCATGAAGAGTATACATCATAATCGGGCTTATAAGTGGCACTGTTAATAAATAAATTTCAAAGGTTTTGTTGAGCAGACTGGTTTGATATTCCCACTTGTAGTACACTATTTGGTTGAGTGAAAAATAAAACAGACTAAAACAATGCTGTCAAGTGTTTTTGCTCCTCAAATGGGGTTTTGCCCCAAGACTGGAAAACTACTGCTTTAATCAATAAGAACATGCAAAAATGCAGGAAGAAAAAAATAGTCTCTGATAAGATGCAGCAGGGATCAACAACCTACAGCACATTTGCTATTGGTATACAAAGAAATGTTTCACAGCACATAAAGTCAAATAAGTCATAAAGAAATTAAGTTAAAAAAAAAATATATTGTTCTGTAATTCTCTAAAATATGCTATCCAATTAAAGTTTATTTGCTACATTAATGTTAGTGGGACTACACCCTATTGTCTTCACAGGAAAGCTTGCAATCCATACCACTAATAACATTTTGAACATATAAGTGTAAAGTTACACGTCTTGAACAAAATTGTTAGATTTTGAGAGATTGAGAGATGAATATGGATTTGTTCAATATAAAAGAAGGAGTGTGCATGCTCTATGTTGTTAGAGTGTCGTTAGTTGTACAAGTGTCCAATGAAAAACACTTGAAGGAATGAGGACAAGGCTAACTCTATCCAAAGGCAAGGAATGGAAAACAAAGCAGCATCTTTACTAATTTCTGTGTAAGTAAAAATCATACCACACAAGCAAGGAACAAAATCACACAATGTGTTGAGAAACAAGGAAAGCCATTTACAGATATAACATACAGTATATAAAAGAGGCTTTTCTTAGTTGTTCGGGTGTTTTGTTTAATGGTTTACCTAGCAAAGGATGAGCATCTCTAGAATTAAGGGCTTACCTGGGTCTGCTACATCAGTGGAGTGATGCACAAGTGAAATGGATGAAAATGGTAATAAACAGACATTGGAGATAAAAGATGTACAAGATTAAATGTTGCATTTGATGAGTGTATGGATATAAATGACATACTGTGATTAGCAATTTTTAACCGATGCTGTCTAAAACCCATGCATAGGACAACTACAGGGAACGAAATAATTAAGAAATTTCTTAATCATTTTGAGGAAAGAGGAATTGACATCAAGGAAATATTTTATGTGATGACTGAAGGTGTCCCTGCTATGATCAGAAAACAGAAGGGATTTGAAAAGATCATTGGAGATCACATTTGTCACCCCATGGTAAATTTTCACTGTGTTATCCAACAGGAATAGCTTTGTGCCAAGATTTTGAATTAAGAGCTTCCACAGTGGTGAAAATATTGAATTTTCTTGTTACTAGATCTATAGTACCTTCACACTTTTTCAAACTCATGGATGTCGGAAGGGCAAGCCGTGGAATGACAAGGAGAGCAATACAGACCCTATGTGTAGTGGTAAAAGGGGCAACGCCCCTGGGGTTAGACCAGGCTAAGGGGATCAGATAATGTCAGTAAGAAACCTATGCCCTCAGGCCACGGACAGGAGTGACCTGGTGCTAGGCGGGTTTCAGGACATCCGTACCTCAATGCTGAGCGAGGAGCAGAGCAGACACAGGAAGTACAGTAAAAAAGCTACACAAGAAGATGCACCAGAAAGGCATGAAAAATCACAGGGAACTAGGAACAGGACAGAAGTAGAGCGCCCTCTAGGTGTATTGGGCATGAGACAAACTCTGCTTCAGGTAATGGACATTGTGTACAAGGACATTCGGCTTCACAGCACTGTTAGTTGGCTAAACCATGGGAAGGTTTGGCACGCTTTGTGGACATTGTACACGATGAACAATGGGTTGCTAAACTTATGTTTCTAGCAGACATTGGTAAGCATCAATGTCTGTATCTCAGGACATTGACACCTCAACTTTCTGCTACTGTATTTCCAAAACCTTAAAGAACTTTCAAAACATTGCTGAGTTTGGAGTGTACATGTGAGAACTGGCATCAGAATTTTCGATCGGATTTCACAATTTCCAATGTTTTAGCCCAATGTTTTCTTTTCTGATTAAACAAGACAGCTTTGATCCTAGCAGCATGGATTTTTCAGTGTTTCAGTGGGTGGGTGTTGAGGATTGTGAAATATAGCTAATTGAATTACAGTGCTGAGACTTACAGAACTCAAAGTTCTGCGATCTGTGAAACATGAAGCTACCGAAAGTGATCACAGCATCTCTATTCCGACCTGTTGGAAGTCCCTGCCAGTGAAATTTGACTTTTTGAAAAAAGTGTCATTTTTACTGCTCTCAACATTGGGATCAACATACCACTGTGAACAGGTATTTCACACATGAAGTCAGTTCTTAGTCCCCCCCCCATAGCTGGTTAACAAGTTAACATTCAGAGGCTTGCAAAGTGTCAGGCTATAAGCCTAAGATGGGAAAATTCAGCAAAGGGAAACAAATGGTAAGGATCACACTAAATGTTGACATAAGACATGCATATTAATTTATTAATTGTAGATATTATTATATTTAAATATTAATATTTTATTTATCAAAATGTTAGTAGGGCTACTATTGACATTATAAAGTATCAATGACATGCAAATATGTCAAAAGTAGTGCATGAGCTAACTCTTGGCACACCCCGTCTGAAACGTTGCCGACCTCTGGGATACAGTATCACCAATTGCTCTTGTCAGCCACATGGGGAAAGGTTTCTAAGAAATTGTATTGGAGGAAAAAAGTCTAAATTTAAATGGAACATACTTTACTCATACATACTTTACATGTTGATGTAAAACGTTTTTGCTTTACTGTATAGTATATACTCTATGTAAACATCGTCTTTGTTCTTACTTTTTATCATGCTGATAATGCCCCAGTTTGTTCAAGAGATATGTTCAGTATATTTAACAAAAGCAGTAAACATAATTCTTATTTTTATATTATATTCTTATTAATTAATCATTTAAATTAAGAATTTCATTGTTTTTACGTCACTTCCAAAAATGGTGAAGCAACACAGAAGTATACAAATGGCATTGTTCAGTGACAGCTCATTTTGTTACAAAGTTGCTCTGTTCAAACCTATTCATGAGGTTCTTCTCCAAATCATATTATATAATACTATTTGTATTTCCAAGCATAAATGCTGCATAACACAAAAAGGTGTCTGACTAAGAACCTTACCATTATGAGAATAAGATTGATATAGAGTAGTTTAAGAGATGCACAGAGATTTATATGTGTTAAATTCTGATGGAACACAGAAAGTAACAGAAGACACAACAGAGAGATGATAAACCATGAACATATGATGCTTTACATATGGAAAAAAAGAAATGTATGAAGCCTAATAGAACTGACTTATTAACACACAATTATTTAGTGATTCTTATTTCTTCTTAGTACTATTAATCTTAATACATATGACTTATGGATAGACAGCTTTGAGTCATCATATATCATACATTCAAATATCTATTTGGCTGAACCTTTAAAAGGTGCTACATGTCATCTGGAATTCATAAACACTGTGTGGTGCTTAGCACTAGGTTGAACAGAATGCATCCCCCACAATCCCTTAACTAATATGCAGCACACTTTCACCACAAGGACTGAAGTGAAGATTCTGTGACAGAAATGCCTGTCATTAACATCTCCTGTTTTCACTTACAGCAAGGTTTTTAAATGCCTCTCAAGTAATAAAACAGTTTTAGGATTAATGGTCAGCACGATGGCATTTGAAACATCATGTCACAGCCAAGTAAATCTGCCAGTCACACAAGCTCCATGTAAGCTGTCAAAAAAAAGTCAGTCAGACAGACTGGTGCAGGACAGTTTGGAAAGATTATAAGATTATCAAATTTTCAGATCAAGTTACTATGTTGAGGCACACTACTTTTTTAGCCACAGATTCTATATTGCCAGATCACTACATTTCATTTTCTTTCATACGCTGTTCACAAATTCTGAGTTTTTTTGCTTAGTGTAATAAGTATTACATTATTTATCAATACATCAATGCATTGATACAGCAACAAGTATGGAAAGACGGAAGATTTCTCTCTGAGATCTACAGAGGTCAGCAGCTCCAAACTGTCCAAAACTGTCCCAAAAAAGTCTTAAGGTTTCTGAATAATCTACTTAAACTGCTGTCCACTCCGAGGCTACCATATTGATATTTCTATGTCTAAAAGTAAAATATTAAATTATTAGTCTCATTTGTTACTATTTTGCTTTATTCAAAGGACTATACGGTTGATGAAAAAGTTGTATTTATTTCTGTGGTGCAAAATTTGGAAATGATTCCTAAAGCATTGTAAACTGACACTTTTTGTCCTTAATGCAGATTTTTGGATAAACAATTTTACTGCATTTGCTGTATTTTACTGCATATTTTAAGTGTGCATTATTCGTTAATCACTGGAGCTCAACGGAAGCCTAAAATAGCATAAAATAAAAAAAAATATTCTACCTCCATTAGTTAATACTCTTTGTAACTCATACCTCTTCATACATTATGTAAAATTAGTAAATAACATGATATTAATTGTTTAATGACGCCTTTAAAATATGCAAAAGATTGATGATTTATCACAATTACATACACTGGATACAAGTTAAGATGTTCTACTAGCTATTAATTAGCAAATGACTTCAAAGTGTGGACTTCTTAAATGCAATTTTATTAAGAAAAATGAATTTCTTTAAAGACACCTGGGCTGCTTACAGTATGTTGTTGAACTGGTATTTCTAATAAAGTAAATCAGAATTAAAAATGTTTAACTAGAAGAATCTTAAAAATCATCTTGTCTATAATGTACTATCAGTGTTAACAAATACAAATTTAATTTCCTTCAATTAAAAGGAAGTGCTTATTTTCTTCTATGTTATATTTGTATTGTATGTCTACTTATTGCATTTAATATATTATATAAATTGAAATTAATTAATAAAATGTTATAAAAATTAACAAATCTTACATCAATTGTTTTATAACATTTCACCAAAATTTTAATAATAGTTACCACTAAATAGTTATTATGGAAATTTAAACATTTGGAAGTCTTGTATCATCTTACAAAATACAAGGCATCTTTTTCAAGGTTTGTGAAAGCCAAGATTTTCTTAAAATGGAAATTTCAAATTTAGTTTTCTAGTAAAGAAAATGACTGGATTTATTATGCATGGCTAAATGCAGGTATGCTGTATAATCTACCTTCTTGTAATCAAGTGGAAAAAGTATGTTTACTTATATACCCATAATTCTATGAAGAGTGCGTAATGTGAAGGCATGTGGTAAACAAACACCAACATTATATATTTTTTCTGAATATCTTGCCAACACCTGCAAGGCATCAACTTTTTTTTAATTGCTTTGAAGAGGTTAACAAAATCAGTATATGTTACTTGCACACTGAACTGACTGGTGAACTATGATAAACTGTATCAACAGTGGAGACTGAAAAATTACTCTTGATTTTATTCTGTAACCGATTGTAAGAACAGTGCAGCTTGAAGATGATGTCATATAACATGACAGAGGCTCAATAACTTGTTTCATGTGTGCAATGTATTGAATGCCTGAATTAATAAATGTGATGATAGGTTGCTATACTGTAAGCCACACGTGCAGTTCAATATTAAGCATTTCAAAACCTGATATTTTGTACAATAAATAAACCGCAAGGAAGCTGACACACACTAATCATCCTTTACCATTTAAGTTTTTTCATTTCTTTTTGAAAGAGAAAACAGGTCCTTGACTTATTATTGTAACATCATGTTTAGTTTAATAATTGCATTTCACAACACCTCAGAAATCAAGATGAATACCCCGATGGGACTTTGCAAATGAAGCGGCAATTTACATTCAATACTTTCAATACTTTCACTGTGCTCTTTTTTTCTTGAAAACACACTCTGGTCCAGTTAAAAGTTAATTTATTTTTGTTTACCCAATTTTCCAGCTTGGTTAATAGAGCATTTCACTTGGCAACCACAATGCTTTAAAGTTTCAGAGCAAGTTTGATATAAATTTCCTTAAAAATATTACAAAATTTAAACGTGGGGGCTGGTGGAGTCAGAGTGTCTGCAGGATGTAATTTGACATGCTGGTTATTCTGAGTCCAATCTGGAGCTGACACAAAAGCTCCATTTAATGTGCTGCCAATCACTGGAATATACTACCGTAATATTTGTATTATAAAATGCCATACAATTTTTATTGGTTATTTTTGCTGCCAGGACATTAAAAGGACTTAAAAGGCCAACATAATGGCAATTTCTTTTAAACAATTTCCCATTCTTTCCCATTCAGAATTTTGACTACCAAATGATATACTGCTGCAGTGCCATGTATTAAACATTTTTCTCTCCAGATGAAATCTGTTTGAGTGAGTGGAAGTAGTCTCACAAAAGGCTGGATATATGTATCCTAGTACATACAGTACAAAGCATTAAGCGGTTTATATAAAAACAACATGATTTTGTTTCATGTTGGTAACTTCAATTTAAAAGTGGCTGTGATTAATATAATATTACAGATGAACAGGACTTTCCAGAAATTAAATTCTGTATTTGGTTTGTAAATAAATCGTACTAATGAAAGTTATTTCAATGTTAATCAAAAGGCCATTTACTGATAGTCTTGTCTGCTTTTGAATAAGAGTAAGTATGGGTGTCAAACACCCCTTCACAGAAGTTTTGCATCCTCTCTATCCAGCTGCTCCATTTTTCATTATATGTAGTAGGAGTTCTTATAGAACCCATTCTCATATCAAAACCATTTTTTCCCACATGCAGTCATGTAGGCTAAGTTCAAACATCTGTCTCAGATTGTTCGCTCACTAAACCAGACAGTGCTGGAGAGTAAGTCCAAAGTTACTGAATGGAGTACTCTATATGTATACTGTATGTGCAGAGGTCTGAGTCGGGAGTGACATAATCACACAAGGTGCAAAGGAACAATTACAGGTTAGGACTGGATCTCGACCAGTTCTTGCTTCATAATTAACCTTTGCATGGGGGGAGGATGATAAAAGGAGAAAATAATACATATGTACCCAATATTAATCACATTAAAAATATACTGTATATATATACTGTATATTATTGAGTATATTGAGCTAAATGCTACCTTGCTGCTATTGGAAATTGTGCAAAGGTTATCTATGCAGTATTAAATATCTTGCTTACTTTTAAGCATAGGGAAAAATAAATAATAAAACCTGAGTACTCTTTTTGTTTGAGTATGTGTAGAGGACTGAAATTATGGCATGTGACCTTATTCCTGGGTGAAGATTTCTTCCACGAAAGAAGGAATTTAGGAATTGTGGAATTTAGAGAAACTGGGTATAATCTTAGATACTGGTTACTTTCAAGAAGTGGCTGGATGAGATTCTTAGATCAATTTACTTCTACATACTAGATGAGCCAAATGTCCTCCTTTCATTTTTAATCCTTTTATGTTCTTAATAAGCTAGAGATTTAGAGAGACCTACAAAACGTACTGGATAGTAGCCCTTAAGGGCCTAAATTGGGTACCCCCAGATTAGCCAAACAACACATTAGACAGCAATGTCTTCATTACAGTGCCGTTAGGATGCCATAGAAGGACAAAGGTTTTATTCTCATATTTTATTTTTTATTTTTTGTCGACTTTTGAATTTGCGTAGCACCTTAATAATACAATCAAAAAACCCTTTCAGGATCTCTTGCTTCATGCAAAGTTAGAAAGTCAAAGGTATTTGTAATACAAACACTAAGTCATCTTTGTTACTAATCCTAAAAAATAATTGCCAAATTTGTTATATGGTATAACACATATTTGTTGATAAGAAAAAAACGGTTTGGAATTCTTCAATTGCACTACAGTAAATGTCTTGGAAAGGATGAGCAGGTGAGACCATAAATGCTGTCATGCTACTCTTTTATTTTTTACTTTCACATCTCCTTACATTTTTAAAGTAGTATCTGTTTCTATTTGTTTT
The DNA here is from genome assembly GCF_059453375.1 of Lepisosteus platostomus. Classification (NCBI taxonomy): domain Eukaryota; kingdom Metazoa; phylum Chordata; class Actinopteri; order Semionotiformes; family Lepisosteidae; genus Lepisosteus; species Lepisosteus platostomus. The sequence goes on from NC_142622.1 coordinate 15,013,589, forward strand.
TACATTTCTTAACTGTTATTTTTAATAATTGGTAATATTAATAATGACACATAAGCTTTTAGTATATTTCTGCAATTAGAGTAAAAAATCTACCCAAAATACCAGGCCAGAAAGCATAATTTATGAGTCTAGAGATTTTTATTAAAATCTTCTGAAGGGAAAAAAAAAACAGCTGACATGCGATTATTTTGCACACTGTGGAGTCTTAGACATAAGGAAAAGAAACTTAACTAATAAAGAAATGGTATATTGCGTAAGTTGTTATTAAAAAAACTGTATATGTTACGTTACAACCTAGGCTCATTAATGATTTTACTCCATTAATTGTAAGGGTAATTAGAGACTACAGGGATAGTTAATGAATTAATGAAGATTCTTTAATTTTCCACAGTAACAATTTTCCACTGTACTGAAACAATTTGTTAAACATATTATTTTAAAAGGGATCAAAATCCTGACAGTTGAAAATCTTGATCCTTGATAAGTCTTGTGTAGTTTACATCCAGAAAAAGGAAAAAAAAGCGTAAAGCCTAAATTGTTCATATACTGTACTGTACGTAAAAAAAAAAAAAGACATTGTCAGAATAAGTACTGTGAAAACTTGGTAGTTGGAAACTGAGTCAATCACCTGGCATGAGGATTATAACATTAACAAGTTTATATTTTGCCCATCTTTTGAAAGGATTCAATTTTCCTAATCTTGTTTAGCTTTAGAGCACATAGCTTTGAGGTATTTAGACATCCTTTTCTCAAATGTGCTTCCTTTGTGTATATTTGCATATCTACATTTTCACTGGCAATTCAGGGAAGTTGCTGCTTTGGCCTTAATGGAGCTAGACTGAGAAGCTTTCCTGGGTCTACCTAGTGGCTTAATATATGTTTGATGTGTACAGATAACCACCTGCTCTTTTCAGATTTACAAAAATGCTAAACTACCTCTTGATCCTAATAGGATAGAATTCAAGTCTTATAAGGCATATCCTCTGAAGTGGGAAAGACGTTATTTTCATTGCTTCCTATAGTCACATTTAACTTGGATCTAAAGAAAAGATCCAAGTCAGAAAAAAATTGCACAAGTCTGTAGAAAAGATATTTAGACTGAGGAATGCATGATACCAGTGTTATGGTGACAGTGTCATGTTATGAAAATCGTATATATTTAAAAATATATATAATAATTCTGATTTTGGATATTGATAAGATTTTACATTATTTGGATCATTTATGACAGATCATGAAGATCATTAAGAAAGGAACAAAACTTCAGTACTTACTAAGAGAAATAATGCCTTAGTGTGTTGAAGGCTGCACAGATTTACTGTAGTTCAGGTGGATTCCACAGCAGTAGGAATTAAGCAGTTTAATTTTGTTTAAATCAAAATACACACATACAAATTATTTTATTCAGTAACTGCTGCAAACATTAAATTGCTGCAGACCTCATAAAATGAATCTTCACCATACAATATAATACATATAATTGTTTTACATATACATATAATTATCTTAAACTGATACAATTTTCTAAAATGTACATCACTACATATTAATTACATTTGTGTGACATTCAACAGAGTTTCCACGGTTGTTAAAACATCTTCACAAATCAGTTTGGTGGTTCACAACACAAAATACACTAGTTTAATTAATACTATTTAAGGGCATATTATTGTTGTTATGGGCAGCCTAGTAGTGCAAAAGTTAGCATTTCTGCCTCGTAGAGCTAGGGCCCTGGTTAAATTTTTGGGCTGCTATTTGCAAGATGTTTGTTTTTTATTCTCATCACCTCTTCAGGCAAAATACTCCTGCCATGTGGGTTTTATATTTCATTGCTATCATCCAAACAATTAAACACTTCCTGAGTGGTGGTTGATTGTGTGTTCAGAGATACTTCTAAGCTGTCTGAGAAAATCATTCTTCACCATTCCTTCAGACAACATCCACTTTAAAGATTTCAAGATCTGTAAATGAATGGTAATTGTTTAGGCTAATACCAAAAAAAAAGCAACACAATGGTCCACTTAAACCAACCACATATAATACACTCATTTACAGCACATTCAACTGCTTATTACATGAGTAACCAAAAGATGTCGATTTAGAAGCGGTCTTCTGCACTTCTGTAACTGTTTGGTGCCTTTTACACCTGTTTAATATCTTCATCTGCTAAGTACATATACCTCACTTGATTATTAATAAAAATAATAGTAATTAGTAATGAGTTCTTAGCTCTTTCTGTATTTTGGAATTTACCTTTTTCTCCTTGGCTTTCAAGTTATTTTTTGCCTCATCTGATAGGAAAGTGTCAATACACAGCCTCCTTTCCAGGGTTTATCCCTGATCTGTTCCAGTCCCTGGAATCCCTGACAGAACAGTAGCTGTTTTGCCATTTCCCTTCCTCACTCCTTCATCTTCTGGTTCTTCTGCAGCTAGAGGCCTTATCTGGCTAATGCCTTATTCCTCCATGTGCTAACACCTCCAATTAGCTCTGGCCCAGCAAACCATGTAACTGGGCTATAAACCACATGCTGTAAACTTCACACTTCTTACATATAGTGCTTTGCTTTAAAATTATTTATCTCTTTTAACCTACCAAAAATGGTTTAAAATACTTCAATTACCTTCATGAATACCATTAGTCAAGCCCATTTCTTCAACTGTTGACAAAAAAGGAACTTATAATTCTGCTGCTCAGTTTGATAGTAGTCTTGAATTATTCACATTTTAACACTGTACAAAAATTGTTCAATATCATGCTATCTGCATAGTTTAGATTTCCCGAGGTTTAAATGTGTTCTGCCATAAATGACATTAAAAAATTGCTGTAAAAAACTGCTGTACTCAGTATAAATAATTTGCAACTGTATGCAATAAGAACGAAAGGGTGACACAGGGGTTGGCAAAACTGCCTCAGCACTGGGACCCTGGATTTCATTACTGGGGTGCTATTGACATGGAATGTTCTCTCTGTGTTTGTGTGGGTTTCCTCAGGGTGCTCTGGTCTCCTCCCACAATTCAAAGATATACTGGTAAGTAAATTGACTTCAATGAGAACTGGCCCTGGTATGAATGTGTGTGTTTGTGTCTGCGCATCCTGCGATGGATTGACGTTGTGACAAGGGTGTATCCTACTTTGCGCCCATTGCTTGTCGGGTTAGGCTCTGGTTCCACCATGACTCTGAACTGGATGAAGCGGTTAGAAAATGGAACAGATGGAATAAGTCTGGCTAAATTAAAATTATGCTGTGGATGCTGTCACATGGACTAAGTAAAATTGTTTAAATACCATTTCCAAAATTAATGTTGGGGTGTGCACAGGGCCCATATCTCTTTTTGTCAGCTAATATCAGAGTGCTGACCTAGCGATGAAAATTGAAGCCACACAACACCTTTTCCATCTGCAAATTGCTTTGGTGTGCATAGGATTGTTTATTGCTATATTTCACAATATGCATAATGTTAAGGCAGTTATTAAAGGCACTTAGAGTGGTTTGAAAAGCTTTAAGACCTCTCTATAAACAATTGTGTAAATATTTAGAAGAAATCACATGGCCTTGGCCCAACCTGGGTCTAATTATTGATAAAGCACTGAGATGGCATGATATGGGCTACAGTGACATTCAGATTCCTTAAAACCAGGACTAAAAAAGGACTGGTACAGTTGAGGAAGCAATATCCTGACATAACAGTTGTGAAACAAACAAAAAGGAAAATGTATTTTCTCGAACCATCCTTCCGTGGTCATGCCAAAAGAAACGGAGACTAGACAAACTGGTCTTTCTATTAACTTGTGGTGAGCTTTGGGATGACTCATATTCACTGGATGAACTGTTTGTGTGCCTTCTGTAATGCGTCTTGTTTTATCCTTGGAATGCCTCAGAAGTGTATATTTCTAGTGTGATGATTTAGCAGTTTTATATTGGTGTAATAAAAAGGATAATGTGGTATTTCACAGTGTATCACTACATTTGGGAAATTTCAATGATTAAAGATTTTATGATAACAAATACCTGTGCTCCACCTTCTCCTCCCTTGAAATGTGAGGTTTTCCATGTAATATGATTTGTTTGTCTTCTTTTAAATAAAATAAGTGTCATGGCCACATTTAAAAATGTCTTTCAATAATTAAAATGAGAAGGGATTTATAAGGCCATTTTTAAACTCAGAATCCTAAGAGTATCAACACTATTTTTCAAATAATTCCAAATATAGCATTAAAGGTCTTTTGTTTTGGGAGTCCCCCAGTGGCTGGAGATGTAAAAACACTGCAATAATTGAAATAAATCCACTTTGACACTCATCACCAAAGTGCAGTGACTACTGTAGCAGGAAGTGCAGTCAGGTCACAAGGAGGCCAACTAATATACCAATTGACTAGGTCAAGACTTTTAAATAAGGCTTCTAGGGAGCCCAGGTGTCTTCTGTTCATGAGGCCCCCAGGAGCAAATAAAAACATGTGCAGGTACCACTCAGACATGGTCTCTGCCATGACATTTAATCTTTCTTTACAAAGTACCACCTCAAGTTAAACAAAGTTTCCTGCAATAACATGAAACCCATAGGTACAGGACATAAACTTAAAGCAGTTTATTTTCCTAGAATCTAGGACGTACGCAAGTGTAACAATAAGATAAAAAACTAAAATGGATGTTCCACCAAGCATTTTCATTTAACAGCAAAATAAAATGTTATATGGGGTATGAAAGCTCCCAATCTGTGCAGGAACTCTTAACTTATTTCAGTGGTATTTATGCCATGCCATAAGAGGTTGATAAGAATGTAATAAATGAAACTCACAGAGATAATCCCAGCAATAAATTAAGGAGTCATTTCTGTTAAGATCATATCCCATCCTGCACTACCCATGCAAATCTGTCCAGAATGTAAGCATGAACCTAACTACAAACTTCATGCGTCTGTTCTGAGAAATCATCAGTTTATTCTTGCGAAAGCTGAGTTATTTTGTATTGTAAGAGTGTCCTGCTATCCCACATGCATGGGTGCAAATCTCTTCCACACAGTCTTTGTTTGCTCACACAGGCTTAAGGGCAGCACCAGTTTAAAATCATGTTTTGTTTCTACTGTGCATGATCCCAGCACTACGAGTTGTACCTTCAAAAAGCCGTCTTTCAGATGAGACGTTAAAACGAGGGCCTGACTCTCAGTGGTTATTAAAGATCCCCGGGCATTTCTTGATAAGAGTAGGGAGGTATCTCGGTGTCCGGGCCAAATTTCACCCTCCTAATCGTCCCCATGTATGACTGGCTTGCACTTCCTGCAATGGACTGGCGCCCCGTCCAGGGTGTATCCTGCCTTGCGCTCTTTGTTTGACGGGTAGGCTCCTGCTTCACGCAACACCGTATAGTATAAAGCGGTTTGGCAAATGACATGACATGACCTTCAAAAAGTTGTTGACTGTTAAATGTGTCCCTTAGTAGAATAGTATGAATATGAAAGCAAACAACTTTGTATTACAGTACATGTCTTGGTTTCCTGTATTGAAGTCAGTTCATTTCTTGTACACACTCACCATGAAATATATGTTGATTTATCCACTTTTGTATATAAATAAAAGTGTGTGACAGAAGAATGAAAACTGTTTAAATTTAGCTTTCAATTATTTAGAAAACTACTTAGCTCTAAACTGTATTATAAAGATTATAATGTTATTTTTCATTATGTTAAATTACTATTGGTAAACAGAAATTTTACATATAAATACAAAAGTTGAAGAAACTGCTTTCACAATTCACATTTACACGGCTTTACTAAGGCTATAACTTTCTCACAAATTACATTATTTGAATTGAATTTTTTCAAGGATAGCCTCTTTTTTCCTTCTCCCACCTAGAATCCATATCACAGCACATTGAATATTGTTTCAGAAGCATGATATATAAGAAGCAGCAAAATGAATCTTTTTAATCCTAAAAGACCATCTTGATCTGCGAGCTTGGCTGCTCACAGTGGATTGAGTTAAAATATAAAAAAGGAACAAACATCTTTCCTCTTTTGGAGCTAGATGTGCTTGATAAAGAAAATGTCAGCAAAAATACTAAAGCCGTGTGTCACAGCAGCTTTCTGACAGATGGAGGGAAAAGGTAAAAAATGTTCTATCATGTCCAACAAGGTGTTCTTTTTGAGATTTAAAGATCACTGTGCAACTTTAAACATGTTTGTCACTTTTACTCTGACTGGAACTATCAGGGGCTTCACAAGAACTTTATCAGCTCAGCAAGGAAAAAGAAGTCCATTCCCATTTATCTTAGCCAGGTTCCCTTCAAAGCCAACAAATAAATTACAGTGTACATTTGATACAAATTGATTTCTTAACTCAAATAACAATGTTGTCCTCCCGGTCAGGCCATGTGTCACTCAGTCGCAAGCCTGAGTGAAAGGCTCAATCTGTCTCTGTGATAGAAATAGGCCTGACACATCTCAGCCAAGGAATGCTAATCATCCAGGCCTGGCCTAGGCCTTTGTGGGCAGGCCATGATAAGAAAAATCAGTTTCCCTCCTGTCAAACAGTGTGAAGGCCTGATCTATGTCTGTAGGAAACAAGCCATGGGCCTAGAAGTTACTGTCCCACTTTTTTTTTCGTGTTGTTACATGAGCGAAAAAAATAGGATCCGGCCACTGTGGTTAAGGCTCACAGGCTGTGATGAAGCTGAAGTGAAACCCATTGAATATCTTGAGCTGATCTTATCAGCTGCCAGAGAAATGAGATATTGGCAGGGGCTGTTGAGTTTTCTCACAGCTGAGCAGGTTAATAGGGTTGGGAGGCAGGCCACAGGCTAATTGGATTTGCCTTCACTTGATAAACAGTGGCAAACACTTTTCTCAGCAAAACACAGTTGTTTTAATACGTACACACGTTAAATATATACTGTTATATACTAAAAACATTAGGATAAATATACAGAGTGCTTTTTGTGGCTCAAGAAAAGCATCTTCTTGAAATTCCCAGCTGAGCAGAGCAAATGCAGTGAAACAAGAGTTGGCCATCTCTTGATTTTAATCAAATACCATTTAACCTGCATGACTTTTAAGACTCATCTCACATTGCAGCATCAAGCATGGTTTTCTTTTCTTTTCAATTATAAGATGGTGCAAAGAGCTATATGATGTTATTTCAGCACTTTTTCATGTTAAAGTTAGCTTGTTTCCACATTGTCGCCCTTTTGTCCTTACTCGACTTTCTTATTAAGTCAAAGAGGGGTCACAAACTCTTTCTTATATTCCTCCATCTGAACCTTGACAATGAAGGAACTTGCCTTTTTACAAGAATGAAAAATATTTATACAGTATAAGCATTACACAGACTGGTTATGAGCAAAGTTTAGTCTAATGTAAATTTAGTTTTATGGTTCAAGCATAAATTACCTAAGAAGTATTTCTCACCAATGTTGGAAAAGTGTTTGTTTTTTTAACTGTTATGAATTGTTTTGTCTAACTGTTCTGAAGAATACATATATAATGTAAAAAACAATTGCTGGTTATGAGCAAAGTTTAGTATAATGTAAATTAAGTTTTATGATTCAAGCATACATTACCTAAAAAGTATTTCTCACCAATGTTTGAAAGTGTTTTTTTAACTGTTATGAAGAATATATATAATGTGAAAAACAATAGTTTTTAAAAACTACTTACCAATGTTTTTTGATTAACTGCCAAGTTTTAGACTTAATTAGCATTATTCTGTCATACTGTAAATACTATATGTAAGCAAATGGATAATACAGGAGCTCTTTAAGAATTTTATAAGAATTTAATAGTAAGAAAAATAGTAAATGCTCTTGTATTATTTCACAGTAACTCTCTGGTCCATTAATTAACTTTCAGTTTTTTGAAAACTTTCAGTTACTGTGCTTTGTTTTCAGGTTCCTCTGCACCTATTGTGAAATCTGTAAAGATACATTTAAAATTATTGTGTTTATATATTATTTATTAAAAGAGTTAATTCTGACTTGACAGCAATAATTTGTTGCCCTCTGACCTGACTTCCATGCTCAGGACCTCCTTTAATTTGTGAAGTATATGATACTGCTGTAAAACATTTGGACTCTGTGCTACTTGGTGAGTATTGGGTATTATAAAAGATACAATTTAGGTGTGATGGTTGCCATCTTTCTGCACCTTAGTTTCTACATAACTGGCAGCCACACTTATATACTGACATGAATATGCTTTTCATGCGATTTCATCTCTTTAAAATATTTTTAGGAACAGACAAACTTATGTAAAAATCTTACATTTACATTTTCTTCAAAGATGTAATGATATCTTTTGGAACAAATTATTTGTCTTACAAAACTACAGATGGCTGTCGCCGTCAGTCACTGTCAGTGTCATCAACGGAGAGATTAAGTAGTTTCCCCCTGGGTCATGCACCTATGCTTGTGTTTCCATATTCTACTGTGACCCTTAGTCACAATGCTTTTTAGTTAGCAGAATTATCTTCTACTCACCAGGACAGCTGCATCAAAGTCCATATTAATATTTTATGGTGGTCAATTTTTTAACCATCTGTAACCCAGTCCTTTTTTATAGGATCATCAGTATTTTAATGCAAAAACAAAATAATTTGTACTAGGTTTCATAAATGTTTAAATCATACTGTTACACCTGTTTAGGTACTACTCATTGGTTTACAATTTTAAACATGTTTGTGTAAGAATAAGCATATCTAATAAAATCCCCTTTCATTTTAGAAATAATTAAATTTGCAGGTTCCTATAATCAACAGACACAGATACATCTGAGTTATAAACTGGGCTCACAATACCTTAGGTTATATCCATGAATTCATTTAAATAACAATCAAGGCAGTGGTATCCACTGCACACTGCCTTGTGCAGTCAGCTGAGTTTCTCATATATATGAAGCCTGAACAATGAAGGATAGGTGAACTGTAAAACATCTCCAGATATTGACATACCAATGCTAGGAAATTATGTTTGGAAAACAACAGCAGATTACATGCAATTATTCAACTTATCTTCATTGCTTTTATTGTCAGCCTCCTACTCACAAAATCTATAAATCTAGAAAACATACTCAGTGAAAACCAATGAGGGAAGAAGCCAGCATGAAACCATGAGCACCAGTATCACTTATCAGGACAGCACTTTCGTATTCATCTTCAAGTGTGATCTTTTATACTTTCATTGGCAGTTTTGCCAATAAGGCTGAAGGGAACACAGGTGGTGCCAATAAAACACATGAATCTATGTTAAATATTATCCACATGGAGTGTTATTATGCAGCAATTAGCTATAGACTTTGTATTGGATTTTAAAATTAAAAAGCACAAATGTATCACTAGTTTACATTGTGGAAATAAGACCAAATAAAAGATTGATATAAAATGTGAAAAATAGCCACATATGAAATCTATCAAGAATGTCAGCCTTAAGGTTTGTGTGGCTAATATCAAACAACGTGAGAATTTCTATCACCATCTGTGCATTTTAATTAGAAAATATAAGGGAGACACAATATGTCCAACCATCGTTACAGTGAAACCTGCTACTTGCAAGATATGAGAAAACGTTAAAAGTTATATTTAGTTAGTTTATATATATTTTTTTTAAATGCACATTGCTATTACTTTTCAAAGACTTTTAAATACATTGTACACTTGAACACTCCAAGACATGCTGTACTCTCATACAATGCACACCTTGTATAATTTCAAGAAATTATTGTAGGACATATCTGTCAAAAACTAAATGCCACAGCCGTTAAATGGAAAATTCAGTAGCAGAGTATTTATTAATGAGACAGTGATGTTTAAGGACCTGGACAAGAGACCAGAGAAAATACTGAATCATAATACAAAACGTAAGAATTCAACTTACAGTATCACAATTTAAACATAGTAGGCAGACAGTAAATGATTGGCGTTAAGTAAATAGCACTGTAGAAATTATTTTTAAAAATCTGTGATAATCATAACAACATTAATTTAAGCACTCAGGTACAGTATATGCAACCATGACTCATCAGTCATGGTTGACTGATGATTCACATTATATTAACTTTGCATTACAAATATTAATTCTATCAGAGATAATCTCTTTCCATACTCATTCTTCTTGATCTCAGTGCTGCCTTTGACACTGTTGACCATAACATCTTACTTTCTCGTCTCAAGACTATGTTTGGAGTCTCTGACACTGCCCTCAAATGGTTTAAGTCTTACCTCACTGATCGCTGTCACTTTGTCTCTCTCAATGGGTACAGGTCTGAAATTGGTCTTGTCAAGTCTGGTGTCCCCCAGGGCTCAATACTGGGCCCCTTGCTCTTCAGCATTTACATGTTCCCACTTGGTCAGCTTTTAAGATCACATGGCCTCAGCTTTCATTTTTACGCTGACGATACTCAAATATACATCCATACCAAACCCGACACTGATGTGGCTGTCTCTATTCTATCTAATTGCATCTCTGACGTAAAAATTTGGATGACTCAAAACTTCCTTCATCTTAACTGTGACAAGACTGAAGTCATGCTTATTGGTACCCCCCATCAACTTCGTAAAGCCAGTCCTGTAACCCTGTCTGTAGATGGCTCTGTACTTGAGCTTCAATCAAAATTGAAAAACCTTGGGGTTATATTCGATTCTGGCTTAACATTCGACCCACATGTACAGCATACTGTCAAAACATCTTTTTTTCACCTTAGAAATATCGCAAGACTACGCCCCATGCTATCATTAACTGTGGCTGAAAAGCTGATCAACATATTTGTATTCTCTCGAATTGACTACTGCAATGCTCTACTCCCTGGGGTATCTAAATCTACTCTGAACAAGCTGCAGTATGTCCAAAATTCAGCAGCCAGAATCCTGACCAGGTCTAGTGCAAGTGTTCACATTACTCCTATCCTGGAGTCCTTGCACTGGCTTCCGGTCAAATTCCGCATAGACTTTAAAATCCTCATGCTCACCTACAAGGCTTTACATGGCTTGGCACCTCAATACCTGTCTGAACTTTTATCTCCCTACTCCCCACCTCTCAACCTCCGCTCTTCAAATTCTGCCCTCCTTACTGTCCCCCAAGCCCGTCTACATTGTATGGGCGACAGGGCCTTCTCCTGCTATGCCCCCAAGCTCTGGAACTCTTTGCCCAAAGATATTAGAGAGTCACCTTCTCTAAACTCCTTCAAATCCAGACTCAAAACCTTCTTCTTCAGAAAAGCCTTTACTTAACTGGTTCCATTCTTCACCCCTCTGCTCTTCTTAATACCATCTTCCACGGTCTCCTCTATTGTTATTGTTGTATTGTTGTAATTATAATTGTGTCCTATCTTGTGAAATTTTCTTATTTATTGTTGTAGTCTTCTTATTTATTGTTATTATCATCCTGTAAAGCGCTTTGAGAAGCCACCTTTAAAGGCGCTATATAAAATAAAGTTTATTATTATTATTATTATAATATGTGATTTCTGGCTACATTGCCCATTTTGCTATGTTAAATGCATTTGATTATCCATATCCAGGTTCAGGGACCAACAGACATTTTTGTTAGTGTTTGTCAAAAGGTTCAAGTCCTTAACTGACATTGATTTGGCAGCCTGGCCATATGGATAAGGCAGAACCCCGAAAACTAATGCAAGCAGACCTAATATATACTGATTGAATGTGACAGGTACTCTGCAATAAATACTTGTAAGATCTTAATGTTTCAATGGACGCAAAGTTGGCAAGTAATGGTGGTCAAGTAGTTTATTTGTGGAGGCTGAATTGTTTTTTTTCTCTATGAGGGAAGTCTGTGTAAGATTCCTGGGTAAATACTGAAGGGCCACAACTGAGAACTTGCTAATGCAGATTCCACAGTTTAATGCCTGACAATGCAGGGGCCAAGTGTTGATCCATGCTGACTCAAGGTCTGAATTTGGATGAGAACACTTGCAGGACTAAACAGAACTTCAGCAGTAGGGAGAGGGTGAATGCCAAAAGAAAAGGACCATGAGGAAGAGGAAGTGGGTTTATGAGCTGCCATTAAGCTAATTTGGGAGCCACCTGGTGATTACAGGAACAAAGAAGAAATCACATAAATCTGAGCCTTGAATAGGACATTTCAGTGGAGGACAAAGTCAAGTGTGGATGACAGAAATAACAGGGCTCTGAACTAACAGAAGCTGGGGCAGAAGGCTTGTGCAGTAGTTTCACTGAACTTGAATTTGGAAAACTAAATATAGTGCTTGAGCTAGCCAATTAAGGGTTGACAAGCTCAAATGTATCTTTGAGTAAACCTTGAGAGCCACTTAAGTTGTATCATATGTGATAATAGTATACGTTTTAGACAAAAAAAGAGTTTAGATCTTTATTGACTGAAAAAAAATGGGATAAGTGATTTGTTTGTAAAAGTTTTTTTATTTTCTATGCTGGCACTTTCCTATGTACCAAAAGGGAATCAGCACTACAGTTTTGTTTTCAGGATGGAATGTTTATACATTAAAAATATGGTAATTGTAACACTAAGGTAATGTTTTAAGGGTATCTTCCACCTCCAGGAAGAATGTGATAAAATAGTTTAGCACGCTCAGCCTGCTCCATTTAAAAAAAAATGTTGTAAGTCCCAAAAGAAAACCTGTAAATATGATGGACCAAGTTGACTCTTTTGTGAACTGCAGCAAAGAAAAACAGTAGAAGAGGGTGAAAGATAACCAATGTGCAACGTAAAAATGCATTTCATTTGATCTGTCCCAAGGTGTAGGAGAACCAGCAGACATTTTTTTGGTCTTATATGTTTATTAGTGTTTGTCAAAAGTTTCAGGTCCTTAACTGACTTTGCTTTGAGGGATGACAGACTGGCCATAAGGACAAGGCCCCTAAGAAGTACTCTTCAAACAGTGCAACAGTGCATTGTCTTTAAATTATTAGTACACAGGTCTCTTGATAGACAAGTTCTATTCCATTATGTAAAGTAAATATTGCAAACTAAAGGAATTACCAAGAATGTGGGGATATATCACCATCCATCCATTTTCTATCTGCTTCCTCCAATTCAGGGTTGTGGGGGAGCTGGAGCCTATCTCGGCAAGCAACAGGCACAAGACAGGGAACACACTGGATGGGATGTCAGTCCATTGCAGGGTAGACAGTTATATCACCAGCTTTTTAAAAAAACATACAAAGCTTCTCAGATTCTATCTCTGTGTTTACAACCAGGCAGTGAGAAATTATAGTTTTATTATAGAGCAAAGCTGAAAGATTCTGAAACATTTTAGTACCACTTGAAATAAGACATTGTATTATCATGGAACATACTGTAGATGAACCACGGGCAGATATAGTGTATAATCTCTGGACAGCCAGCCATTTTCACCTTCCCATTTGAAAAGACAAATTGTGTGAGTGAGTCACAACTAGGAAAAATACCATAAATATAGCCTTAAAGAAAAGCACTGAGCATTAATTTAGGTATAAAAATACATCCAGTTGTAGAAGTAGAAATATCAACCAAATCTGGAGAAATTGAAGTAAATCCTAGTAAAAAGTAGAATCAGAGTAAATTTTGAATTCTTTACAAATCTCGAAAATGCTCTATAGTGCATAAGAAAAAAGTGAAAAAGAGATTTTAAATTGGTATAAATTAAGTAATAAAGCGCTTATACTAGCAAACGTCCAAAAAAGTCTCCATTCTCTTGCTACAGGCTAACAGCAGGTTTGCATAAAAATTTTAATAAAGTACAGTATTTGTAAAAGTGAACAGGTAAATTTAAGAAAAAATCTGTAATAATTTATTTGTGCAGGTCATATTGTATGTTAACATTGCACTTAATATCTGTAAATATTAAAGGCTACACTTGAATGCAAGTAATGTTAGCATTTGAATGTGCATGAGTCAGTGGATTTAGTTGTTAGGGAAATCTAGCCTTAATCTAGTGTTTAAGTACACAAGAAATCAATAGAGTGTTTTAGTGGAGAGGGCTAAACTGATATCAATGCCTTGTAAAATGTACAGGCTTAAATTATATGGAAGATTCATTAAACTGTTTTGGACTGTGACCAAGTACTACAGAAGTGACGAATGCAGGCCTGCAGTCTGAGTTTTGTTTAGAATGTCTGCACTGATAGTAGAGGCTAAGATCAGGCATCAGAATTAATGTACCAAAAAAGTTAGAAACTGGGAATGATTGGACGTCAGTCAACAGGACTATAAAAAAGAAATGAGGGCTTTGAGGACAGGGCCTGGAGGCATAGTGGGTGGACTGAGTGAATCTGTAATGCATGTTAGTGAAAAAGACAAGCAAAGGGTAGATAGAACAGCAGTTGGGAGAGCAAATGAAAACCTGAGAGGACTTTCCTATTGAAAAACATGTTATCCTAGAGCACTTCAAAACACAAGCTAATGGTCTGACAAGCTGGCTTGCTCAGCATGTCTGTGAGATGAGTGAGGTGATTGGTATACTGAGCTGATTTCCACATCAAGAATAATACAATTCAACCTACTGTATATGTTCCTTATCTCTTAAATTGTCATAAAATCTTTCTTTAATATACCCTTTTCCATAGAAAATATTTAAATATGGACACTGCCTCTTAATAACATCTCATTCACAACTTATATTTCTGAACAATCTTTTGATATTCCACCCATCACCAGTGATATTTTTTCACCATTGTCTGAAAGAGCTCTATCACTGTCCTAGCACTATTCTGGTGCCATGAAATCACACTTTACAGTTCTTAGAGCATTTTAGAGTAATCAAGTATGTGGCATTTACTTTGGGGTTGAGATGTTACTTCTGGCTCCAGAAGAGATTCCATCAAGGCGACATAGTCTTTGGTTTAACACCATATTTCCAAAATAAATCATTTTACAATGAAATTCTGGAGATGAGGTGAAAAAGCAGAAATGTAGGTTTGAAAGAAGAAATTGTTCTGTTTTCTGGAGTTGATCATAAAATTAAAGATAAATAAAAATAACCACAGCAGACCTTATGCTAGCACAAGAAGAGGAAGACAGCTGAATTGGCAAATCTGGTGCACTACAGCTTGGAAGGTGGTAGTAGATGCTAAACAAAACTGGTACTAGATAGTGTGGGAAAGACAGACCCCAGGGAAAACCAGGTTGCTATTGAAAGTAAGGTTGGTGGAACATTAAGTAATACTTTTCCCTCTGAACTAGAACATTAAAACAAATGCTCCAGGGGGATTTCCTTTAGATTAAATTCAGGTCCTGACTATTTTACCATTATACTTAGATCCTATAATGACAGCACTTTGTGAAAGAGTACGAGTACTAACTCACGTTTCTTTAGTAAATTCACTTCTGGGCTTATACAATACAACCTTTATAAAATTCTCCCTAAATTCAGTTGGTTGAGAAATTTCTCAGTTCTCTCAGTTTCTGATCTGCCGTGTAGTAGGACTACTAGTACATTAGGGTTGCCAGATGACACCCAGGTGGATGCTGCACTTCAGTGGTAGATGAAGTGGGTCCCCTCCTATATGTAAAAGCACTTTCAGATCATTTGGTATGAAAAAAAAACATATAAATGGAAAGAAGTATTACTAAAATTGGTATAGCTGAGGCTGCAAGTTCATTATCACCCTTGAACAAGGTACTTCACTCAAATTGTTCCTGTGAAAGCCTCTCTGTTAAAATAGGTCTCCAGGTCATCATTGTAATTGTGAATTTTGTTTCAATTGATTGACTTACGTGGTAGAATAAAGGAATACAAAAATGAGTTGTTGAAGATTAAATCCTCTTTAACATGAAGGCTTTTAATGGAGTTAGCAATTCAAGACCTTAATTGATTTGAGAGACTGAGCAGCTGGATACAGAATATAGAAGTCAAACAGCAGCAGTGGGAAGGCGATGACAAGTTCAGACTGCAGGACACTGCTGAAACAGCTTGCAAAAACCTGAAAGCAGCAGGTAACATTTCAGCAAAATCTGAATTGAAACCAAGGTTAAAAATTGTTTGCACAGAACTTTCAGCTCAGAAAAGTAGCAGACTGAAGTTTGCAATGAGAAAACAATGACAGGTTCAGACAGTATTGTAATGGTTGAGCTTAGATAACTGGCATATCACTGTTAGCACTTACAGTTTCATACTGAATTACTGTTTTAAAGTAAAAAACATGGCATTGCCCTTCAAGGTGCCTCTGGCCACACGACGGCTCGTCTATATTGAGTTTGACTGACTAGTGCCAAACCCTGTGGAGAGGGACATTGCATTCAAACTCAGAGAAGAAGTTTAAATATCCTTGCCATTCACTAGATGTTGTTTACTGGCACTTTGGTATTAAGACAACAAAAGCTTGGGCTGATAAAACATGGGCTTCTATACTGTACCTGGGGCAGACAGAAACTGTAGTCTGTTATTCTCCTGAATGTTTGTTAAAAAAATCTCCAAATTAATCATTCTCATAAAACCAAACATTTATATTTTGCATTTTTAATATGGTGAACTTTACTGTGCCAGCTGATTAACACGGATAAAAGACAGACGTCTACACATAACTGCTTTTTCGATAGATGCAGAGGTACTTACAACCGAAAACAATATATTGCAAGAAGGTAATTATAACCTTTTTCAGAAATACAGGTAACTTCACACACTTTAGAAACAACATAGGTTTGCTGCCTATTTAATACAATTTTTTCAATATTAAAAAAAAATATTTTGTTTGCAGTGTTAAAAAATATTTTTCCTTATAATGCTTAAACACAACTATTTAATTAAAAAAATGTTTATATGACTGTAAGTCAATATGTAAGCATCTTTCATCAGATAGAGCTTTATTTACAAACCATTTGGATTTCAGAGAACTTATACTATTTCCTATTTGCCTGTGCTTTGGCCAGCCTCACTCTGCATAACTGAGTGGATGCAGGGGGACTGTGTTCCATCACAAGATGTGTTTAGAAATGAGACTTGATCACTTTATTCACTTTATGAAGAATTTATGAATCAGTTAATAATCAGCTTTATCTACTTCAAAGAGAAAAAAAAAAATCCTAAAAATACTAAGGTCTGCTAAAAAGCCCAAGGGAACTGACCTTGCATCCCATTAGAATAGAAAAATCTCACTACAGTAGAACTTTATGTCAGAGGTAAAACATTTCAGTTTCTCCTCCACTTAACATGTTCTTACTCCCTCTTTTTAATGCCTAAGAAAGCATGATTTTTTTTTTCCTGAAGGGAGAAGGTATTTGATGTTCCTTTATCTTCGAATGGAAAATGTTTTTTTAATTACAATTTAAACCTTTAACAGATTTTTTCACTGCAAATAGAAAAATACTTGTACATGGCAAGACAGAAATAAGGCAAAAACAATAATGAAAAAAGTTAATATATCTTGATTTTTTGCCAGCCTTTTTGCTGTTGCACAACTGGAATAGATTCAATTACAAAAGAGAACTGTAGAAAATAAAATACCTATATACCTAATTTTATGTTTTATATGTCCATTATGCAACTATTATCCTGGAATAATTGGGTTTAAGGGCTCTTGCCCTGGATGGGATGCCAGGAAAGGGCAATTAATAATAGTCAATAAAACATAACCAGCACATTTTTAGACTGTGTGAGGAGCACCCAGTGAAAACTTACACAAGCATGGGGAGAACACTCCAATTCCACACATAAAGCTCCCCACACCTGAATGAAATCCAAGATCCAAGAGTGGTGAAACCGCAGAGCTTACTGTTAAACCACTATGCCACCCAGTAATACTTTTTCAGTTCAAACAAACACCACATGTGTTTTTTATTATAATATACCTGATTGATAATTAGAATTATTTTTAATTCTGAAAGCCTTTTTACATTCAGACAAATTGCATTTTAAATCTGTGTCATGTAATAGTGTGAATTAATATGCATGTAATAGGCAATTATTTTATTTTTTTCATTTTTTCCCTTACTTTTTTTCTGCTCAGAGAGCTTACATTTATACGGAAAACCTTTAAAACATGCTTAAAATATTTATTATAGTTGTAATGTAGACTCATCCACTGTCCTCTTTCTTTTATGGCTTGATACAGATCTGCATTTAAAGTAACATTATATTCCTGAGTAATCTGAATAGGACAAGAATAAGAGCTTCCTTGCTATATATGTCAACCTTCCTCAATTATGTTTCCCTTTTTTGTTATTGACAGAAATATACTGTATGTTGTCAGTCAAATTGACTGGCATGTCTCAATTTAATCTCATTTTGAGCTCTAAATAAGGTCAATAGGGACAAAACAATGA
Organism: Lepisosteus platostomus; assembly: GCF_059453375.1. NCBI lineage: Eukaryota > Metazoa > Chordata > Actinopteri > Semionotiformes > Lepisosteidae > Lepisosteus > Lepisosteus platostomus. The sequence continues at coordinate 15,031,807 of NC_142622.1, forward strand.
AATCCAGGTCATGGTTAAATGACCCTTACACAGAAAGCCTGCATGTCTATGTGCGCCTTATAACAAGCTTTGGGTGTAACAGTTGTGCATTTTTGCATCAACATTTTGACCTTAGTCGTTCTTATGAATACAATTTGCCTGATTATTTATCTTCTTATGTATTTAGTAAATCTGAAATTAGGACATTAATTCTGAAACTGGGACTTTCTGAGTGAGAAATGTGCTTTAAATCAAAACTTCATTAACGATTAATTAGGTTAATCTGTGTGAAGGAAAAAAAAACAATTTAATAAATTGAACTACCCACTTAAATTTTAGTTAGTTGAACTTCGAAATTCGTCAAAATTAAAAAAACTTCTGTTTAAGGTTAAATACATAAAACCAACCCAATCAAGCAGCTATGTTTTAATGTTTGAAGTGTAAATGTATCCTTTGATTACTGCGATTAATTTATTCACACAGGGAACCTAGCTTTATTGTACAAGCAACTGTATTCAAGGAAGTTGAGGATAAAATCCACAATCTGACATCTAACAAACAACATCTATTGAAAGGCAAGGATATTTAAACTTCTTCTCTGAGCTTGAATAGGGCTCAGTACAGACAAGCCACTGTGTGGGCAGAGACATCTTGAAGGAGAATACCATATTGTTTACCTTGCAACAATAATGAAGTACAAAATCTTAATCGCTAAGTTATATGGTACATTGTAATGTCCCTATTCAGACAGCTTATTACATGAGTTCTTTATTTCAGGGAAAGGAGCGGCACTAACATATTAATGTCTTTCACCTACATTTGTGAATGCCTAAAGCTTTTCTCTCCCAAAAGAGTTAGTTTGAAGAGTTTGGTACAGTATTTTATCTTCCTTCTCATCCCTTGTCACTTCTTCATAGGCCCTCCGTTCTGTTGTCACAACCTGACCAAGCTCCAAGTCACTTTTGCCAGAAATAGCACAGATAAAGACTACTTGTTTGGAAAGATGCACAATGACTATTATGAGTGAATACTAGCATTCAATTACTGTAAAGCACTAGATTACGTATGTTATGGAGAAGATTACTTTACAACTGTGGTGGATTGTTCTCAAGTATTAGTTCATTGCTACAACTCCCTGTTAGAGTTTCATGATGAAATCACAGTTCATCACTGTTCACCAGTGGTTATTTAAGAAGACTTACAAGACCTCTTGGATTGTCCTCCATTACTGTGTCACGTGTTTAGGTAATGTTTTTAATAAAGCTATGTAAATTTAATACATATTTAATACATTACCATTAATAATTCTATAGAGTGATAATAAATCATCTATACAGTATATAGAATGAATCTTTTCAGGGCTTCAGATAAATTGGTTCACGACTCCCCTGATGATTCGTTCATTTCACTGACTGAGTTTTTATTTAGCTCTGACAATTTGAGCCAATTGAATCAACACAACCAAGAAATGAACCAATCTCATTGTTAAGAGAATAAAAAGAGGAACCCAAAGAAACTTGAAAAGAAGGTTATACAGCAAGAATAACTGTATTGAAAATAATTAAACTCTTCTCAGATTCACATAGATTCATGTATGTACAGTTACAGTAGATGTCAGGTATTTGCATACTGTAAATTATATTTTTGCATCTAAGTATGTTTTTCTTAAAACGTTTGTACTCTGCAATCACGTATTAACAATTAGCCAATTAACTTTTATTTACAACAATTATATGCCAACATTCTGCACCAATACTCCCACCTCTCAGAGCCATTCATCATTTGACTGCTTTACGTAAGATTGTGTGCTAATTGGAGGATCTCTCACTCATATCACTGCATGTTTGCTGGTGCCTGACATAATTTGCTCAAGTAAGTGGCTGCGTCAGCATGCATAGGCTGCAAGAACAAGTAAAGGTTTATTCCATGCTGAAAAGAGCAGAAAAGAATCACAATGTTTCGGCTGCAGAGCCTTCTTCGGGTGTCTTCTTCAGCTTCTTCACACACTCGAAGAAGGCTCCACAGCCGAAACATTGTGTTTCTTGATTACTTGAGTAATCATTGTCATAATCAATTACTAACATGACTCAGGATAAAGCAGTGCTTTCCTTTAACGGCTCAGGGACTTAAGAGCTTAAATTAAGATTTTAAGTTAATAACCTATGAAATATCATGTTGTTCAATTTCCTTATAATTACCATTGTTTTCTTTAATCCTTTTGTTATTTTTGAGGAATAGACATTTCCTAGCAATTAAAAGGAAAAAAAGTTAAATTCCCAGATATCGTCTGACCCATTCTTGACACACCTATCCTACAGGTTAGTACAAACATTTTCATTTTACTTAATTTGTGCACAACATATTTGGAGAGCTTGTTGTGTGATACAGGCTCCTATTCAAACAAATATTAAAACTTTGTTTCATTTAAACAGTGAATTTCAAGCCTAATGGAATATAACCATGTGTAATATTTATTTTTGTAATCAGTTTTACTGAAGTATTGAATTTCAGGATCAGCCCTCTAAGTAAGACTCTTTCAACAAATTGTAATGGAATTGTTTGGAGCAAGTAAAGCATTAGGATTTTTTTCTGAGATGTTTATAATGGTCGTATAATGTAGGAAATGTAGCCGCTATGTTTCAATGTTTGAACAATGCCATCAATCTTGTCTAACAAGGGTCATGTGTCAAGCAAAAACAGAGCTGTTTATGATGCAATATGTTTTATGCAATATGTTTAACATAAAATTAATGTTTTTTTTAATACAATAACCTTTTATTCTGATTTAATTTCTTTGTTACCCATTTACTCACTCAGGTTATTCTATGACCATATATTTCATGTGAACTAATTCTTTTAAGAATAAAAGAATGTTACAGTTGTTTGCTGTCATATGGAAGTGAAGCTTTAATGCTGTAGCAGAGAATATGCTGCAATGTAGAGCCTTAAGGCTTACAAGGGGAGGTCTACCACCAATAAAACTGCCAATTATATTAACAAAACTCCAGTGAAGGATTTGTTTTTTTTCTCACCTTGACCAACATAATGTGCGTGTTACTGTATTTCATTTCTTTTCTGGATCACACCTCCCTAAGTTTGACATTTAGTAGTTATATGAATATTTGAGTCAGAAACACAAGATATGTGCCTGTTGTTAAGAGACACATTTATTTGCTGTAAAAAATAAAAACATCCTTTCAACCACATACTATGAGGTCTCATGACATGTCTTCTGTAAAATATTTGGCTTCTAAATAAAGCTTTTACAAGCATAACAGAAACACCACAGAGGGCTCAGGGGGGCACAGTAGTGCAGTGGTTAGATGTGCTGTCTTGTAGCACTGGAGCCTTGGGTTCAGTTCCGGAATGTGGGGTGGAGTTTGTATGTTCTCCCTGTGTTCATGTAGGTTTCCTCCAGGTGCTCCAGTTTCCTTTCACATTTCTGAAACACACTGTTAGGTTAAATGGTTTCTGGGGAAATTGGTGTGAGGGGATGCATGTCTATGTCTGTGCGTGCCTTGCAATGGACTGACGTCCCGTCCAGTGAGTACCCTGCCTAGTGCCCGTTGCTTGTTGGAATAGGCTTCGGTTCCCCCGAGACCCTGAATTGGATGATGCAACTAGAAAATGAATGAATGGAAAACACCGTTGCATTTGCAACCATGTGCCCCTTCTGACAGCTTCTTGGGTGGAGGTGTGGTGCTGCATTCCACAGTTTTTCACATTTACTTTGTCAAGGCTAGAATACAAAAGTTGTTATTTCTTGCAAAAAAGCAATGTAAAACACAAAATCTTAAAAAAGAAAACTGACAACTTCCAGAGGAAAAAAAATGCTATATCAGATGGCTTGTTTTATGCAGTAGTAATACTTACAGAATCTTGTAAATGTTTCTGCAGAGCAATAATGTACCTGGTCCAGAACATTTTTATGACTTAAAATAGAGAAGGGCTTCATTCCAGACTGAGTCTCAGCCTCACACTATTAAAATGTGGAAAGTTGACACTAGATATATATAAACAGCCTCCTTGTCAAGGGTTTCTTAAGTAGCAGTTAATTAACACCTTAAGATGCTTGTATTGTAACTAGTGCCAGTTTTGTAGAAGTGGACAAAATACAACCCCTGTTGGCATTCTTTATGTTTTCACAGCTGACTGTTCCCTTCCTGACTCTCTCCTTTTTCAAGCCATACTCAGATTCCATTCCTGACACATCAGAACAGTAACATTCATCTTAAGATGACATCTGTGGAGAATTTTTCAATAACCTAATGGTTATAAAGCATGTGAGGAGGGGGAATAATAGAAGGATTATGACATAAAAATGCTAAAGCCCTTGTGGGGGAAAGGCTGCACATAAAGTTTTGATTTGGTAATTCAAACTAATGTGGTTTGTAGTCCTCTGGAGACAGGACAATAATCCTGTGTAATATACATTCAAACTCTGATGCATAACACATTGCACTAGGGCCAAAGGTGCCACATAATGTCGTTATACTACAGTTAGAACCAGAAACTGTTGAAACAGCAAGTAGTGTGGAAGTGCTCTTAACTAATTTATTAAACTCAGACTCTTGCAATATATTTTACACTGTGAGAACATATGTCACAAGCCTGGTTACTTTTGTAGGCCTAATAAACGGGGTTACAGATAAGCTCATTGTAAATGTCATATTGAAATATCTTTCAAAGATTGAAAAACTGAAAAATGCAATTTACTGTATATCTAAAATCTATAAACAATTTAATGCAAAAAATGTAGTTGTCACCTGGAAATCTTGCTGTATTCAAATTGACCCCAACTTAAATTTATTATAGTAGTAGAAGATCCAAAGGTATAATTTAACCACCTCCAATAATGTTAAGGCTAAATACTCCCAGCTCTATATTAATTTTATTTATATGAGAAGCTTGTAAGATATGCTTTGGCATAATTCTGCACTCTATGATGAATATTTTGCAGAAACAGAAGACTGAAAGATGTAAGTATTGAAACAGAAATTCAGACAGACCAGACATATTGAATAGTAAAATACTTTCTGAAGATAAGTATTTTCCTGATTTTATTTAATACACTTAAATTAGATGTTTCCCTGAGCTTGATATTTGGTTTTGCAAAATTCTGAATAGTCTTCTTAGCCACCCATCCTTTACTTCTTCCTGTAGATGTCGTGACCACTCAGATCCTATTCCAAAGTCAAAGGACACAAAGCTGCACTACCTGGACAGGACACACATCTGTTGCAGGGCACAGAGACTCACAGAGACAGTTTAGGGGCACCAAGTAGCCTAGTATGTCTTTGGGAGGTGGCAGGAAACTAGAACATACTGAAAATACAGAAAGAAGGCACCCTAGTCCAGAATAGAACCACAGACCAAAACATTGTGAGTTATGTAACTTCACTGTATTTATCTGAAGGTCTAAATCATCCAGGAATTATACCGTACATTCCCAGTTTTTCTTTCTTTTTGTATTTCTTAACACTGTTGTGTTTAGAATATATGATTTGTTGGTCATGTATGTTGTTTTATTAAACAGAATTTGTGGTTTATCAAGTTATGAGTCTTCCTTGTACAGTATGCCCAGGCAATCACTTTCTTTGCAAACAACCGACCTGACACTCCTTCGGGCATTGCAACCTCATTTTATGTTCGAGATGCAAATACCTATTCTCTATACAGTATACTGTTAAATTCAGTCAATATTAGAGCTTGGACATATCCCATCTGAGCAACCCAACAAGTTGGAGTAATAAAAATTTGTCATGTCCGTCAGAGTAATCCAGAATTAATTATCATATTAATGTCATGCTAGAACTCCTCTGGAGCTGGGAGTTTTGTGTGCTGAAGAGGTTCCTGGGGTGTGCAGAGAAACAAAGCAAGCTCTGAAATAAGAGATGTTCTGTGTGTTGTACAGTACAGATGGGCTATAGCTCTTTGTTCTTTGCTTCCTGGGAGACTGTTATGGGAAGCAGCCAACCTGCAGTCTGTCAAATTCAGCATTGTCAAGCCATTGTGTAGATTTAATTGTTACTATGTACATGGAATGTTTAAATCCCTTTCTTAATGAAAGTACAAGAGCACTGAGTATTTTGCCAGGCCAGAGAGTTGCCCCTTGGTGTGATAGATGTATTCAACTTCATTGTCTTGTTACAGACTGGAATAAGGTAAACTATGGTTATGGAATTTCTGACAGTGTTTCACAGAGTCAGGCAGTTACTACTGCAGCTTAAACCCGTGTATCATTTAAAGCAGTCTCTGCTTTATGCAATAAGGATGTGAACATTTTCCAGAACTCCTATCATTCCACGGGGCATAACTAGTTACCTTTGATTCTAATGGACATTGATATTTTCTGATAGAGTGCATTTCATGATATTTGATTTATGATTATTACATACGGTGCTTTGGAGTATTTCATGCAAAGTGTTGTATATACAGTATTCTTGTTCTTCTTTGAGTAGTATGATTATGACCTTTGTGAATAGAACTGTTCTGAATTATATCATTTCATAGTATTAGGACATTTAAATTAAGTTATAATTAGTGGAGTATTTCCCAATATTTGTTTCAGCATATTGTACAGTATATATCATATAGTATAGAAAAAATAATGTTTGCAAACAAGAAGAAGTCATTTGGCCAATCTAACTCATTTGCCACTTAGTAGGTACTTGATTCAAGGATCTCATCCATACATTTCTTGAAAGAAGCCAGGGTTCCAGACTACCTCCACCATTTATAGTATGTAAAGAAGCACCTCCTGATCTTCTGCTCCCCATGATTTTCACCTGTGTTCTCTAGTTTGTTTTTCTAAAGTAGTCTACTGGGTCAACTGTGCCAATGCCTTTGAAGATTTTAAGTACCTGGGTCTGGTCCCTTGTAGTAATTTCAGTCCAAAACTCAAAATATTGTATAATGTATATGGTTGTTATTCTATAGACCAATTATAGAATAGCAATATCATTTTGTATCATGGTAACCAAAATCGTTCACAATATTCTTAAAGTCTTACATGACTATTGCTATTCTAAGCATAGGATCCTCAATTTACATTCTAATTTTTACTGTACATTGTAATCTTTTATAATTTTTGCTTTACCACAATGTCTAAAAGATGAAAATTAGATGTTTACATAACACTTACATCTTTTTAATAAATTCCTGAATTCATTTTTGATATTTTATAATTCTAGATTAGATTACTTTTTTGAATAGGATACTCTACATTTGTTTACATTAAATGTCACCTGTCAGTTGTTTGCTCAGTCCTGAAATTAATCTGAGACTTTTTCAGTTTCTTTTACAGTTTCTGCAGTATTTACTAATCCTATTTTTGGTACCTTCTGTGAACATTATTATTATTATTATTATTATTATTATTATTATTATTATTATTATTATTATTAATAATAATAATAGCAATGCTAATTGATCATTGATATAAATTAGTAAGAGCACAGGTTCAAGTACAGATCCCTGAATCAATCCACAATATGGAATGGGAAATAAAAGCACATTTTTTGCTTAAATACAAGAAACAATTACTAATTATTGCATACCAAAATATATGCTATGTTTCTGAGATCATTCAAAACGATACAATTTCCAATGTGTTAAATGTTATTTATTCTTATCTGTTAAGGTGCATAATTTGACCTTGAGTTCATTACGTATTCCTGCTCTGTTTTAAGAGACGCTTTGTTAAAGACATAACAACAGGTAATATAATAGTGTAATTAGTGTGATATATTGTAAATACATGGTGTCACACTGATTAGCATTGCTGCCTCCCAGCGCTGTGACCCTGGGTTCAATTCCTAGGGCACTATCTGCATGGAGTTTGTATGTCCTCCCTTTGTTCATCTTGGTACCCCAGTTTTCTTCCACAGTCCAAAAGACATGCTGGTAGGTTAATTAGCTTCTGGGAAAATGGCCTAGTGATGGACTGCTGTCGTGTCTAGGGTGTATCGTTCCTTGTGCCAGTTGTTTTCCGGGATAGACTCCAGCTCCCCCACGACCCTGTATTAGTTATACAAGTTGGAAAATGGACGGATGTATAAAAGTGTATCTTCTGCGATGGTTAAGAATATGCAATATATACAATATTTCTGTTAATTTCTGTCTTGAAAGTGAAGCTGATTTTGCCTGTCAGTGTGGTGATGTTTTTGAATTGATTTGAATCCTCACCTAAGCTTTGGGGTTCACCACAGAGGTACAGTACAGCTTGGAAAACCCCCATTATTGTGATGTCCACACCAGGTGTTTAATGCAGTATGTGGGTTGTGTGGGTATTTCATCACTGGAAACCAGGCTTTATATGACAGAGAAGGAATCTGATGAATGCCTCTTAAAAGCAGTACTTACAGTTTCCACAAGTTGGACAGTACAAAGTAGCAACACATGGAAAATTTCCCGGTCTCCTGGGATATACAGTAGATCGCAAGTTCATCATAGTATATTAAATATGAAATATGATCTACAGTTGGTGCATAATTTGGTTTACAACATAAATATATACTGTATATACAGTATAATGTATAAATATTTAACTATTGTTATCATTTATTAGTAAAATTATTTACAATTTAAATTAAGTTTGCTATGAGTTATGTAATTTAAACTCAGGTTGCTTCTAAAAACAATAATTTATTGAATCATCTCGATCAATAAAGGGGGTCTAAAACTGAATGGAAGGATATCTGTGAGTTAACACGTTAACCTAAAAGCTGTGTAATATTTTAACAATATTTTATGTGTTTCGTTGTAAAATAATGTCCGCTGTGTTGGTTATAAAATGCTTACTGATTAAAAAAAGTTTCACAAACCATACTGCTTTAACATTCTTTTGCTTCAGTGTAAGATGGATTTGAATGACTGCTATACTAATTGTTTTGTTCTTAACAAAAGAACAAAAAAAATACAACAGAAGAAAAATGTGTAAAAATAGACTTTCATGTGAAGTAAATGTCCCTGAGCAAGATTAGGATTGCTGTGAGCATGTTTCACTAGTCAGTTCGTTGCCTGGGGAGAGTCTGCAGGCAAAATTCAACCACTCAGCCTTCTCACTTGAAAAGCAGAAGCAGGAAATTATTATACTTCAATGGAAAACACATATCACCTTAGCTGTGAGAGTTCAGACACAAGCCAGCACACTTATAATATGTTAATTGATCACAGGCATATAATGCTTCTGTCAGAGCCTTCATTTGCTCTGAATCAACAACTTGCCAGTTAACTACGGTGTTTTGCACTCTGAAACAGCCGAACCTGACATTCTTTTGAAGCAGTTATGATCAGAACCAATTTGTGTCCTAAAGCCTCAGCTGCTTGAATAGGGATGAAGTGCATGAAATCTACAGTTTCTTTACTGGAGAGTTCTAGCGCTGTATCAATAGCTTAATTGCTATAACAACAAGACAGTGAGGTAAAATATGAAAGTTAAAAAAGTTCAAGTGCTGTGATTATTGTTTTTACTAAGACTGAATAGGAGTATATTATTATGAGAGGTGCAGTAGATTAATAAATGACAGCAGACACACTTGAAAAGTCTCAACATGGAAATATTAGTACTCCAGATTATTTTCTGATTAAATAAAGTAATAAGCATATAATATTCTTAGGCAAAGGTAAAAGTTTTTGAAAATATTGAATCCAACTACAACATTAACCAACAAAAAAAGTGGAATACCAATCACCAGTGATCCTTTCTAAAAAGGTTATAAAATTTTGTTTTGGTTAGGTTTTCAAATATCTTTAAATTTAAACTTTTAAGAACATGGCCAAATCCCATTAAACTCCCAGCATGTTTATAAGAAAAAAATTGATAATATTCTTAAGACCAACAAGAATTCTCTAAAGCTCAGTTTTATTTATTTATTTTGTTTTTTTCTCACAGTTTTGTTCAATGTTATGCTATTAGGGTTAACAATGGAATGCTCAGAAGTTCAACAGACACATGAATTTAAAAGTGAGAGGATAAAAGCAAGAGGAAAATGCATAAAAGTCTAGAAACTTCAGAATTAATTTAACTTTCATGTCAGCTATGACTGACATCCCTAATAAATTCATACATTTCATCCAGCCATACATTTCACTTGCATTTACTCTTAGCTGCCAAGTACAGTGGAATATCTATTGTCAAATGCATAAAATAATATAAGAAATGCAAACCTAATGTAGCCATTGGTAATGTATTATTTAAAACATATGAGGCAGAATATGAACTTATTTTCTTCAAATTGAAATTTATATTTTCATTTTATAGTGCTAACCTGAATATTGATGTAGAGTAGGAAGAGCAAAGATAACAGCAATGAAAAAGCAATAAGTGAGTGACTTTGCAGCTCATAAAAAGACTGTTGAAAGCAAGTGGGATAAAGACAGCTTGAGATATATGAAAATGCAAGGTAAGTCTGACAGAAATTAGGATCAAACAACAATAACGAGACATGGCAAAACTTTCTTAGGCTTCGTGGTCTGTCTTTGAGGATTGGTGACAGCTTGTACATTTTAAAGTAGTGGCATACTGGGGATTTTTCAGAAGATTTTATAACCATGCTTTTAATGACTCTGAGGAGGTCCAATCGTACACTTGAAAATAAAATCCTTACAAACATGCAGTACCTGGATATGTAGAATGTCTAATGTATCACCATATCTTACATATAAATTGTCACACAAGCAAATAAAAAGAAAAAAAAAAGAAATACTGCCGCACTATTGTTTCAGACTGAATGACAAGGTAAAAAAACAAGGATGTGATAAATTAGTACTTTCTGTATTTGTTCTATAAAGGTTAAAGTGGGTAGATGTGTATGTGTTTGTGATTGAGGACTTCAAGTTTCTATTTTTGATATGCCAATAATTGAAATGTAATTAAGATGTAAAGTTTAAGTTAATTTACATTAGTAGTATCAGTGTTAAAGTATGATATTGAGTAAGCAACAGCAAAACATGTTATTAAATTACATTTGATTTTTTTTCTCTCTCGTCAATTAAAACACATACTTTAGAAATGTGCAACAGGCCCTATAGTTTTATAATGCCACTAAGCACTATTGTCAATGTTATGTAAATACACCCATAAATAAGGAGCTACATTACATTTAGATATTTTTGTTTTGCCTGTAGCTTATCCCAGCATCTATAGTAAGCACATGGTAAAAGTTGAGGAAAATATTTGAGTGAGCAAATGTAAACTAAAAAAAAAATTAGAATAAAATATTTGATATTTTTAAGCACAGAAATAAGAAGTTTAACTACTGTATATGTGCTAAGCTGACAAATAAAATACTATTCTAAATATTTTAATATTTATTTTGGAATGACTACAATGTTGTGCAATGGTATGCTAATGTACACTGTTTTATTTTTCATTTTCCTGCTTTTCTGACTGATATATTGGATCAGTCCTTTATATTTTTTCTTTACCTTTTTGTTTTACCTTTTGTTTGTGACTTTATGCTGTCTATGCTACAACTATCTGAACCTTTTAAAAACTGATTGTCAGTTGATGTTCTAATTACCCATTTTACCTTTCAGTGACCATGTCCTTTTAAGCACTCCAACATGAAAGACGCCAAAACCCACAATTGTGCTTAAACTTGATTAATGATAACACTAGCAGTCAATCATCACATAGTTGCTTTGTAAATCTCTCCCTTATTTTATGGATTTCTGCATTCCAAACTTTCCCTGGAATTCATTTCCATCTCTTTTGTACCTTTTCACCTAGTACCCATTAACCATTTTTCCTTCTTTTGTTCTTCCTACTGCTCTGGTTTCCTCCCAAAGTCCAAAGACATACTGGTAGGTTGATTGGCTTCTGGGAATGATGGCCCTGGTGTAATTTCGTGTCTGTTTTGTGCGTTGTTGTGGACTGGTGTCCTATCCAGAAGGTGTCTCCTGCCTAGGGCCCTTTGCTTGTTAGGATAGACACTGACTTCCTTGTATTGGATAAGGTAGTAAGAAAATGGATGAATGGATGTTCTTCCTCCTCTACCCCTTTGTCTTGAACTTCTGCTCTCTACTTCATTCACCCACACACCTGAAGAAAGGCTCCACAGCTAAATGTTGCATTTTTCTTCTTTCTTTAAATATACAATACTGAGCCCCACTTGTCTTTTGATATAGTTAAGACATATGCACAAAATAAGCTAATAAAATTTCTCTGAAATTCTATTTCAGATCACCAAGAATTTTGGATGAGTTTGTCTGTGACAATATTTGAGCATTTCGGGTACAAGGACCAATATCAATACCTGAATAAAGATACTTGATGGATCAATATATAGACTGGTGCAGGCTTTGTAGTAAGATTTAAGAAATAAATAATTTGCTGTTACAATACATCTATATTTTTCCAACTGTTGGTGAGGCTTAGAAATACTATATCAGTCTGTTTTTTTTAGACATTTTAGTCATTTTAGCATATTCTCAACTTCGTACTAAAAATTAATTTAATTATTTAAATGTAAATTAAATTAAATGTAATTATTTTCTTTGTTATGAATTGTAATTATAATAGGTAATGATACTGTAGATAATACCTTGGGAAATGTTTTACTTTTTGATTTAGCTGTATCTACTGTATATGTTTGGACTATATTTCATTTGCAACCCTGTCTTGTCAGAATTAAGAAGATCAAGAGCAAAGAAACATCCTTAGATCTACAGACCCTTTACATGGTTTCACAGATGTGACCACACTTGCCAGAATAAGTGTGTTCCCTGAGCTGAGAAGGTTAACCTATATCGCATGAAAAACATCTGAAATCATAAGCCTTATTATTGGACAGTGATACACTAAGCAGATCTTTGTTAAAATAAAGGCGATTTACCAGAAAATAAGGTCAATAACACATACATTTTTTTTTCTGAACCCACAAATCAAACAGCTACTTGGTCTTATTGTCAGAAATTTATCACAGTTTCAGATCATGGGAAGGAAGATGTTTATTTAGTTTTATATGATGTTCTTTTGTTAATGGGTGGTCATCCAAAGAGAATGAAATGATTGATTTTTTCATTCTGAATAAGGGTACATAATCATTTTCAAAGGGGGAATTTACCATTCCATGCACATTTGAAGTAGAAAATGTAAGAAACCTGTAGGGTACTGACTAGGAAACAGAATAGTTTGCTTCTTGGGTTACTTAATGAAATATTGATGGAAGATTGAAGGAGTTAGAAGTTGTAACTGCAGTCTCCTGTAGCTTGGGACGTCTCTGTCACTTTGGGCCTCAGCAAGACAGTTCTGGCCTAATTTCATCTGACTCTGAATGTGTGCAAATCACAGGAAAATGTGAACTGACTACACAGTGAGGAAAATAGGCAAAGACAGAAAATCATTTCAAATCACAGACTTATCAATATTTAACAAAGTCAGGAGGAAACATCTTTACAGTGCTTGTTTTAAATGTGTCAAAACATCATATGAAAGAATTTGTATATTTTCGTTGTGTTTGGGTCACTCTACTTTATTAAACACATATCTAGATTATGCAATGTACAGTATGCATATACAAATAACAGTAATAATAGGGTGAATGGTAATAAGCAAACACTTCCAAAAGTGAAGATTTAATAGTCTTTTCAGACAATTTACTTTCTTCTCTGGTGAGATGCTTGCAGGTAATCAACAGTCCATTTGACAGGTTTGTAGCACTGCGCACAGTAATAATTACCCCACTTTTGCTTATGACACTGCTCAAACACTTAATAAGCCTATTCTTCTAATGTGATTTTGACATCTGCACCAGCTTGGATGTGGAGCCTTTCTTCTTTCTTCCATTTTTTTTGTCTTAACAATGATGATTTGTTGAGATTGTTATCATTACAGTGACAATTTAGTTAATTGGAGATTTTCATCAATGTTGAAAATATGCTTCTTATCACACTTCCCAGAACTGCCTATAAAGTGTGTTACTGAATCCATGCTAATTAAAACACCTTATTATAACTTTTTCACATAGGTTTACAGGGATCTAAGCCCTTATAAGATGTGATTTGGAACCCAATGAAACCTACAGTATGAGACCTACGGTGTGTCTTTATTTATTCAAATTGCTTTCAAAAATCTTTGCATGAGTAGGTGTGCATTAAAGAGTGATTTATGTCCTAATTTAACAATAAATGATAATAAAAGGATAAAAGAATGACAGGAGCTGTAAATGTTCCTTAGGCAAAACAGATCTGTCAAACTCTATTTGTAAAAGAATATAAAAGGTGTATTTGCCCATATATTCAATGATGAATATATGTTTATATATTCACTCGGCTTTGGAGCCACCTCCATATCAAATATATTTGAAATGTCACATAACACAAACTTTGACAATTTATGCGCAATTAGGACTGCTGACTTCTTCCAAACATAGACTTTAAGGATGCATTTTGATGTTGTTTTGCAGTTAAATGTAAATGTGTTTTTCTTTTAAATTGCATCTATATAAAATCCATACATCCATTTTCTAACCGCTTCATCCAGTTCAGGGTTTTAGGGGAGTCAGACCTTATCCCAAGCAACAGGCACAAGGCTGAGTATACCCTTGACAGGACACCAGACACAGATATGCACACACTCACACCTAGGGCCGATTTTCCAGAATACACTTGAACTAACATATGTTTTGGACGGTGGGAGGAAACCGGAGCACCTGGAGGAATTCATATAAAATGAAAGACAAAAATGATTCAAAACAAAAGCAAAGAAAAAAACCCTGCAAAATCTTCCATAATGTCTGTAAAGTAACATCACTCAGAATATACTGTACAGTATATCATGCAGTACATCTTGTACTTGTCCTTTTTTATCAATTGCAAAGCCACTTAACTACTTTTAGAAAGTATATGTTCATTTTGCTCACAAATTTGATATTGAAGAAAAAAATTAAAACAGAAATGATTCACAATAAACTTAGAATACAACAGAAAGAACAAAATCAACAATAATTATTTAATTATCTTACATACAGTACAAAAACACAAATGTATTTCTGTTCTTTTTTTTGTCACTGATAATGTGAATGTTGAAAATCCAAACCATGTCATTTCTGAAATACATGCGTATCTGAGTTTTAGATGTGGTTGGCCCAAACTTTTCATTTGCTAATAGAATCGTACAGCATTGAAAACAACACAGGAATAAGGTACTGCTAAGGAAATTGAAGATTTCTTTTCTCATGAGGAATAAAGTAACAACTGAAGGCGTTGAGCTTGTGCCCATTTTATTTTTACACTTTTACAGTAACTACAAATATGGTTGGCTAATGTCTTACATTATCACTGATCTATGAGATGTATGCAACAACGCAAAGCAGTCTCTTCTCTCTGCAAACTACTATAACACCATGAAAGTTATTCTTAGATAATCTTGTAAAGCTAACCTTTAAAAAAGGGAGCACATGGGTAGGGAGGGTTTTTTGGGTGGGGAAGAGGTACTGGGTAGAGGATGGACAGCAATGTAGAGGATTGTAATCATGCTAGTAGCTGCCCCTGTCCGTATCTAATGTAAGGTTATAGGAATATCATAATCCCTTCTCTGAGCTCCTTTGCGCCGAAGATGATGACTAAATTTCCAGTGTCTTATCTCACACTCACAGGCTGGAACTAGTACAAGGGGTTCTGAAGGAAGCACAGCATGAAAAGTGGGGATGAGATGATCAGATTAACAGCTATTGGATTTGTTCGTGGTGGTTGCAATCAGAATGAAGCAGGCGTTGTTCAAAATGCCCATGGAGATGCAAAGCCTGCACCGATCCTTTCACCCATTTAAACTCTTCTCAGAGGTTGGGGGCTTGGGGGGAGGGTTGAGTGGGGGAACCAAATTTAACACTTCAGGGGTTTGGTGTATTTATCAGGTGGGTGGAAGCTGGGCCACTCCATGGCAAGAAACAAGTGGGATTGACTGTGGCTATTCAACAGGATGCCTGACTGTTGGCAGCTGCAAGGCTTCTCACAACACCACTTAAGGCAGAAGAATTTCCAATCCAATAGAGCACAAGATTTTCTATTCTGTGCATTTCTAGAAAAAAGGAATACAAGAGATTTGTGTCTTGAGATTTTAAAGATAGATATTTGGATATTATCCCTTGCAGTGATCACAACCAAAGACAACATAACTCAGACTCGTTAAAAGAAGTTACCTACAACAGAATGAATGAACTTTGAATGTTTTTATTTTTTAAGGTAACAGGCATCTTATGTATGTGAACATATCAAGGATGAATTATAGAGATGTTTAAACCATTGAACCAGAAATTATTGTATTCTACTGGAAAACTGACCTTGTATTTCTGCTTAAGGTATTAATATTTTACAGAAATCATTATAATAGCAATGGACAATTTATGTCTATTATCATTAACTTATACCACATATTAGGAACAAGTTATAGGTTTATTCCATGCTGAAAAAAAGAAGAAAGAGAACACAATTTTTCGGCCGTGGAGCCTTCTTCGGGTGTCACACCTGAAGAAGCACCTGAAGAAGGCTCCACGGCTGAAACGTTGTGTTCTCTTTCTTCTTTTTTTCAGCATGGAATAAACCTATAACTTGTTCCTTTGCAGCCTACGCATGCTGACGCAGCTACCCACCTGAACTACTACCACATATTAGTTTTGTTAAACTTTTTTATTGTATTAGCTAATTCATGTGGTAGACCCATGGTTTGCATCATTATATATCCTGCTGCTTAGATGTGACCATCTTCAGTGGATAATATTGATGAATACCAACTGGGAGTGTCTTTGCAGTCTTAACAGTACAGTTTACAGTTCTACTTTACAGTAGACAACAGTGGTTAACAGTACTTAAGTTTACTACAACAATGCAATGATGCAACATTGCTACACAAAGACAAGTTATGTTTTCCAGAGGTAAATCAAAATCTTGATCAATAACACAAAGTCAGCTCCAATTGTTTATGAAAATAAAATACAGAATTTATTGTTAAACATTTTAATTCATGTAATTTTTTTAAACAAATGCAAATCAGCGAGAAATAAAAACACATTAAGGTAAAATTACATGGATTCTTAAATAATTTAATTTTCTTCCTGACATATGTATTGTTAAGCCCAGAAAGGCCACGCATACATGTGTATTCATTTTCCATTTGAAGTATGCATTAGCATCGGTGCTTTGTTGCAACTTCTTTTAGAATACACTCTCTAGTATCCTACCCTAAGTTATTTAATCAGAGTGAAAAGTACCAGCTCAGCACAACAAGGTCGGTCAATAAGTTAATGGCACAAATCAATAGAAAAGATTTGAGGGAGATCTTAATTAAAGAAACAACTGCTGATACAAATTATGTTTTCAATGTATTGATATCACAGAGGGCAGGAGGTTGAGCATAGATGAGCATTGATCAATGCGCTTAACATTTGCATCCCTTTTCATCATCTACAGAGATCACTTACTGTTCTCCACTTTTGTTGTCTGTTTTCACATGCTGCTTTGGAAACTTTCTGCATGGCCTGCCTTCTCCACTTCCATCTCTTGCAAGGTGAAGTGAAGGTCCTAATGCTTTGATGTCGTCTTTTAAAGCTGTAAATTCACAACTCCAAAGTTTTTTGACTTAAAGTCAAAGTCACATACTGTACCTCTTCAGGTGAAACATCAGAATCTAGTCTTCAGGCATATGCAAATGAATTGTTTGTTAAAAAGAAGCTGTATTGCCTTTTGAGTATAACATGTTAATCCTTCAAACATGCATGTGTATTTTCTCATCCATGTTCAGGTTAACAATGTTACATTATTTGGAAGGTGCATAACGTCACTTGGAATATTTTGTTAATAGATGCCCCAGCTGTTTTGTAGCATGGCTTTGATTTTAAGGTTTTGTTTTGAAAAACCCTATCAACATCAAGACAAATGAAAAACACAACTTTAAATGTAGAAAATAAGACATGTGTACTAAAGCAAAGCAGAGGAAAAATCACAGAACAGAGGTTCCATCCTCTTGTGAACAGTATAACAATAATAATTAAAGGGAAGCTGAATTGATGGATCCCATTAAAAGCAACAAAAATTCTCCAGTGGCCAAGCAGCACAAGCATCCAGAGTCAATAGTTTGGATTCCCTGGGTAGCTTGGACTGAGACCCAGTTTAAAGAGACATCAATCTATGATGTCAGTATCCAGGTAATGAAGCTACCAAGGATCGATATTCAAGATCCCTTTTCTCAAATAAAATAATAATGTTATTATTTCTCTTTATGTGCTTTTCTCCAGACAGATAAAGTAAATTGATACGAATTCTGGGAATTTTCTGAATGCTTTGTTTCATTTATGAAAACTATACACTATAAGGTATTATGCTAAATGTAGGGATACATCAGGGAATTTGGAAATTCACACTTTGAACATTAACCAGCCAGGGAACCTAAGATTTTTAGTGACTATCTCAGTTTAATGGATTTGCATATATTCCAGGTGAAAAATAACTTAAAATATGACTTAAATACATTTCTCGTAAAATAGGACATACCTGTTTTCCATATTTGAATTAATTCTGTTAATAATCATTAACTTTTAAATAAAAGTCACTGACTCATCTTTTTGTTTACACCTTCACAATTTTGAATTGCATGTTGTTATGAATTATGGCCTTATTTCAGTAAGTATGGGATGGGAAGAATACAAAATTTAATCCAACTGTATACTTGTCAGATCCATCTAGCTTTTTTAATACTGTACATGTACAAGAGAGGTAACATCAACTGCATGAGTGAGGCAGTTTCACTGGAATTAGGCAGATTCCAGTTGTGGGTCAGACACTGACACAATCCTACTCAAGCCTGACTGATTTCCTTCTGAAATGTAACTTACTTTATTACATTAATAAAATATGTAATTTCCATGGAAACCAAAGACCTGAAAAGGCTTATAGCTTTGAGAGTTTGATTTGTTGCTGTTGTTTTCATCATCAAGCATTATTATAAAATAACTTATGGCAGTGTAATTAGTGTATTCCTATTATTATTATTATTATTAATATTATTATTATTAATATTATTATTATTGATACTACATCTACTTTACTACATCCAGATTATAAATTATTCTAATCATATGAGGTAATGTGAAGTCTACGTTTCGTGAAGGATAAAATCCCTGAGTAAGTTGTGATAAACATATCAATAATGCAGAGACACTGGTAATCTAGTTATTTTATTTATACATGCACATTTTTTGAACAACCATGAAAAGATAAAAAGTGTTTTATCCAGAAAGCATGATTTTACTTTTTCTTTTCCATATTATGCATCAAATGTTAATGCTACTGAAAGTTTTATAATTCTCTTCCATTATCTTAATGCATGTGATATGTGAAAGCTCCTTAAATCATGTATAAGGGTATTGTGTTATGTAAAACAGGGGTTGAATTATACTATTTTGAAAAGAAGTAGACACATTACTTATTGTTTCACAGAAGGTGATAATGTAAAAAAGAAAACAGTCTAGACCAATCATAATTCCCAGTTCTCATGCATTGATCAGACTGCTATCAAGCCTTATTTATGCATTACAAAGCACATTTTGCATTTTGGAGCTTTTTTAATTAGTCTGTGATAATTACTTATATAGTTAAAGAATTCTTGTTCCAATCTCAGAAAAAGTCTTTATTCAATTGTAAGAGTTGATCTAATAACTTTCTCAGCAATATTTTTTTTCTAGCAGTGATTTCCAACAATACTTAAAAAGCTAAGCCCCAACCTCTTCATCTTTTTTATAAATACTTTGGGACCCTGGGGTCACATAGGATTAAAACTGACCTTTCTACCTGATGGTACAGTACTAAAAGTGTTGCAAATCATCAATTGCAAATAATGCAATGAAAATGTCCACAATTGCTAATAAACAGAATCTCTGTGACTATGAGACCTATGGATAAGAATTGAAATGTTTATTTTTACTTTTTCAGCTGAAGGAATGACATTTTCCAGGCTTTATAAAAAAAATGGTTGACAATATAAATAATTTGAGCTATTTATTAGTGTCAATTACGGTAACTCTAATGTGTCAAAGGGCACTGCTGGTGTTTTAATCAATTTGATATTTTATATACCCGTGGCACCTAAACAGATAACCATTTTATTCTTGTTATATTTTGAAATATTCGAATGCCTTATGTGACAAAGAACAATAATAACATTGTGAAATAATTGTATTTATATAATACATATATTGTTTTACTTATATGAAGAAAATTATATTTTATGATTAAATTGTATATGCATTACAAATCAAATGAAACTCTCAATAAGCAAAAGTTCTTTGTTAAGAATTCATATTGTACGTGAAATAAACACATACCTGTACTGTTATTTCTAAATTAAGAATGGTTACACACGTAATAACAAAGATTTCTCTTAGTTTTCTAAGTAAAATACTTATCCAGTAACAGAAAAAAATGATACACGTTTTATGGTTACTTAGGAAAAGCTTTAATCTAAGACTGATGGATTCCATATACTACCCCTGAATGAAATATTCATGTTTTTTCATACTGTACTTACAGTACTGTATAGTGAACCTAATTACCCTCCACATGTCAAGAAGTTGAATGTACAGTAAATGTGTGTATTACATTGGAAACTGAGAGCACTCCTCAGATAATTTTTATAATGGCAAAATATAATCCTTGCAGAATAAAATAGTAGTTTATCTAGTTTATCTTAATTGACATGTCTGTCTAAAACTTACATCTCTATAATCCCTAATGAGTACATTTATTGTATCCAAAAGGAAGTAATAGCAGGGCAATATGGTGGTACAGTGGCTAGTATTGCTACCTCACAGCACTGGGGCCCTGGGTTCAATTCCTGGAGTGCTATCTGTCTGGAGTTTGTTAACTGGCTTCTAAAAATTGGCCCTGATGTGAGTATGTACTGTATGTGTTTGTGTATGCCCTGCTATGGACAGATGTCCCATCCTGAGTGAATTCTGCTTTGTGCCCATTGCTTGCTGGGATAGACTCTGGCTCCCCTGCAACCCTTTACTGGATAAAGTGGTTTAAAAATGGAAGAATGGAGTGACAAATTAATTTCTAGATACACTGAGGATGCATTTATTCACTTAAGACAAGACGTACAGTAAATGTTAAAAAGAGATTAGGATAAACAGAAGTAAACCAAGCTTCCTTAGAAACATGTCCTCCTTTTAATTGGAGGCTGTCTCATGTTATTTGACTACACAGGTTGTCCGTTTCTTTTCCTTGTATCATTTTGCCTTGTCCACCCTAACAGCACTATGTAGACATTAATATATACTGTATATGTATGTGTTTTTCAGAGTTATTTTGTACTAGTATAATATCATTTATTTTTTTCACATTTTGTGCATTTAATTTCTATAATATTTAGGCTGAAAAGACAGCAGAAGGAGCATACCATCGGTTAGTGGCATACCAAATCAAAAAGGCATTTATGTCGATGTAGTATATGCTCAATAATGATGGAGTGATGGATTTAACAATGTATTTCTACAGGAGAATATTTAACATGCTTTTCTCAGTATTTACATTTCCATAGTTCATCTAAGAGGCAGTCATTCAAAGAGATATTTGTTTTTAGTTTAAGATAATAAATCAAGTTCCTTTACACACTGTGATTAATCAAGATCATGGTACATTATTTCAAGTTCAAGTTTATTGTCATTATACTCATATACAGGTATATGGTATAACGAAATGTTATTTAGCTAGCTCTCAGACGATAAGTAGTACAAAAAAACAACAATACAATTGTATAATAAAAATAAAAAAATTGCTAATTGCAAATAATCAATAGCAATTGTAGTGTTTCTCTTACTTTCATAGTTGTAATCATTACATGTTCTTAAAATTGACCTGCTTAAATTCCATCTTGTCTCATTTCTTTCTTGAACTACACAAACATATTCATTCCCTTCGAATGATGTCACATTTAATTGAATTATAAATTATGGTTTACTATACATTACTTTTTAATATAAATATTTTAGTTAAAACCTGAAAATGTGAACTGAAAACCCCCAAAAAGTTTCTAGTCAACAAACAACTTGCAAAGATAAATCCAAAATGAAATATGTTAATTGGATACGTATTTACCCATATTACTATGGCAACCACAAATTTGTTCAAGTGTACAAAATTACTTTAACAAGTCATTAAATTAGTTGAATGACCACTGTCTGTGGGCAATAAAAGTGGTTAACAACATTTCAGAATAAATACACCTCTTTGGAACATTTAACATTTCTTGGATTTGCATTTGTCCCACTAGAAAAATAACACAGAGTGGCCTGCAGTAATGGAAAATCAATTGGCTCGAGGCCTTCATTAATATATCACTGAGAAGTAAAGTTGGTTTCAATCTGCATCAAGGTATTATTGTATTAAAGGAGATTATTACTGAAATCATCTCACTTTCAATTAACTATTGGCTGTCTTGAACACAAGTTAGTATAATACTCACCACAACATTTCCACTCACAATGTCTTCTGTCAGGTCAGTGAAGAGCAAAACGACACTCATTACTAATTTATCCCTAACCCCACGTTCTCTGCCATCACCACAGATGTTTTCTGGCCCAAAAAAGATTTTGCCTCTCATAGACAAACTGCCTTAAATCCAGGCAAAGCAAATAGTTGATCGTCGTTCCTCAAGCAGAGGATGGTTGTATCTTTTGCTGCTCACATGATAATTAAAATCATGTCTTTTTCAATGGCTGTTTAGACAGATTTTTATTCAACTGATTTGACCAATTTTAATTCCCTAAATACCCAACACTGAGCACTTGGTACTCACCTCAATTTTCAACACCTCAGCTCGGAGCTCAGTATTTATTAGCCCAATTATAAATGCAACTCAAACATATCTATGGAAGCCAGTTTCCACAGGGAGTAAAAAAAAACACGCTACGGTATCTCACAATTGCGACTTTGTATCTCAGAATTTTGACTTAAAAACACAGAATTCTGACTTAATATCTCAAAATTACGTCTTTATATCTCAGAATTACGACTTTATATCTCACATTTGCGACTTCAAAATGCCTACATTTCATTGTCTGTCCTCTTGTTATTGTAATGGGTTCGGGTTCTAGGGCTTGCGCCCTCGCCACTCCTACCCTAGTTTATGTCTCACTGAGTTTTTAAGTCGCAATTCTGAGTTTTTAAGTCGTAATTCTGAGTTTCTAAGGCGCAATTCTGAGATATAAAGTAGCAATTGCGAGATATAAAGTCGGAATTCTGAGATACAAAGTCGCAATTGCGAGATACCATAGCGCATTTTTTTTTTTGCTCCCTGGCGGAAACGGGCTTTCATACATATCTGCTCACTATTAAAAAATAACATTTTGCATGTAACCAGTGAGCTGCAGATGTGAGACTTAAACTTGTACTTTTTGTATCACTGCATATATACAGTATTACCAATTAAGTAATGAAGTAGCAATAGCATCCTTGTATGCCTATCCCAGATAACATTTTCTATGTTATTTTGGAACCATCTGGCCAATGTGCACCAAACTCATGTGTTTTATTTGGTCTGACCAGGAGCTTTCCAAATTATTTGAATCACATCTCTGGATAAGTATCCAGGAACAAGTCTAGATACTTACAGTAGGTTCCTAGACCTCAGCCATGGAGAGAGTTATAGCTGCCGTGAACTTTCCCTTTGAGGCAGTTGGTATTACACTGGTTTAACCTCAGAAGCCAACCATATAGCCTCTACATAGCCTGGATTCTCAAAGCCTGGAAGACCTGAGAAATATCATGGCCACAGAGGTAACTATCTTTAGAAACTTTGTAAATTAGAATCAGGAAAGATATTATGAAACCAGTAATTGTAGCCAAGTTACTACATGACCGATTATGACACTGACTGTTGACTCCTCCAGGTGACTGAGAATGGAGCTTTATATCACAATTACATTACAAATTGGATGTAAGAGTTGGGGGGCAGGGCATTAAAGTCAGTGATGCAGCCTGATTCCTGCTGCAAGCTATTTTTTCTACTTGAGGTATTTTCTTTTAGAATGTGCAAATGTAAATAAACACATAAATTAGTCATGTAGTTTTCATACCTGTGATTGAGTTAGTGATAGATACCAGCTATTATTCTTGTCACGATCATCGTCCCTCCTCTTAAAAGACTCCGACCCTTTCGTATTTTGCCCCCTGTTTTGTCTGTTAATATTTAAGCCTGGCACTCCCGCAATTCCTGGCTCAGCATTGGAAGATGGACACCCTGAAGCGCGCCTACCAGCGGGTCCAAGAGAGATCCGGCGGTATAGGCTTCAGAACAGCATCCTGACCGTCTGAGACCAGGGCTTGGAGCGCCTGGCCTTGTTACCCTGGTCTTAACTCCCTGTTCCTGTTCCCATTCCGGTTTTTAAACTTGTTTGTCTCAGTTGGACCCCCGGTTCCTGGACTTGTTCGCCTGTGCCACGCCCACCGAGCACTGAATCACCGCCGTCATGCCTCCCTGTCTGTCAACCCATCCTGATCATCTACGTCTTTCCCTGTTGTCCTTCTCCACTTACAGTACTTCCGGATTATACCGTCTGCACAGGGTCCTGAACTACTCTTTACAGGAGCCTGGACCAGCTCTCGTTACAATTCTAGACTGTGTCATGACACCACATACATTACACAAAATATAAAGTGATGTCACAGCTAAACGTACAAAATCAATCTTAACCTAAACCTGGTCTAATGGCTAATCTGAATCTGGGTTTACTTTAGAAAATTGTTACACTATGCCGGTCAGAATAAATTTATGAGCAGTGAAAAAGTGAATACTCAACTAAAAAAAAAGTAACTTGGTGCAAAAATAAGTTCTAGATCTGTCAACATAAAGTATAGTTGTGCATTTGGAATGAGTTATAACAATTCTATACTTGTAACATGACTATTTTAAGCACTGACCAGAATTTACATTTTTGGGTTTTATTTTATTTTTATTTCACTATACATGATGTTTAATGTTAATGAGAGTGATAGACATTTAGACACACATCCTTTACTGTTTTTTTATTTTTCTGTACTTTTCTGTAGACATTTAAAACTCAACTCATTGTTTTAATTTGATCACTTCCAAACAAATCTGAGTGGCCAAGTGTTCCCAAGACTTAAAGAGCTATATTCCAACCATGAAACAAATGACTGCAGAGATTTAGTTGTGACAGCAGAGGAAATGAAGGTCAATCATGGAGCAGGATAGGAGGACAGTGACAAGAGCACATCATTAACAACAGACCAGTACGTTTCATTGATGTTACCCCAAAATTAAGTCTGGTTGTTTTCAATTGACTTTTAAAGATAAACAGTGAAGTATTTAAAAATAGGTCTCAAAATGTATGACTATCAATCAATAACATAATGACAAAGATGATGACATCATCCTACTTTTTATCTCTCATTCATATGATTACCCTTTTGTATTCATTGCTTAAGCATTGCATTTAAGGAAACAAAAAATATATACAGTATGTACAGTACTATTCATGACAACCCAATTGCTAGCCTAGTAATATTTTGCTGTAGATAAGGTGGTAGAACAGACATGAGGTAAGGGGCTTCTGCAGATTCCTCTGTAAAGTTGTAGGTTCAAATGCAAATTGTGACTACTACTGCAGTTATCTCTGTAAATTGCTCTGGGTAAAATAATCATTAAAATAAACTGCTGGTAGGCCCCAATACTAACTTGTATATTAGAATACATCGATATACTGTGTGTGTATGAAGTCATTTCTGAAACTGTCCCTTTTTGCTGTCTCTAGGTTTTGTAAAAGTCTGCAGTATCTGATTTGAATTCATTATTAATACATAACTTTGATCTCTAAATAGACTGAATGTACAGTATACAGTGTATCTAAATGATGGTAAGCTTAATTACGATCCCTATTAAATGATCATATGCAAGTAATGTATATTGCTAATACAAGTATCCAGCAAAGAATGTGCTTATCTTTAAAACTACATACAATTCCAGGAAACAACATAGCAGGTATCTCCATGTGGAAAATGTTATTGTCTAAAACTGTTTAAGGAAATATTCTGCACCAAAAAAATGCAGTAGTGTACTGTAGCACCCAAGACTTCATCCTCTCTGATTTAAAAAGGAGATTCATATTTCTTTCCGTTTTCTTTACTAAAAGCAATGTAGTGCAATGAAAATGTGAGATTATTTTGTTATCCTTGTTGACAATCCCTGTTTCTTGCTTATGTTGACAATATAAATTAGTAAAGTAATGATAATTACTAATCATGTTATTTTAACTGAGTAAACCCAAGCCAAAAACTGTATATACTGCTTAAAGCATACATGAAGCCTTTCGATCAAATGTATTACATGGAATAGTTATGACAAAATGATTAACAGTTAATAAGGCACTGGTGTAAAAGATTGACTGACACAGTATTACTCATATAATTTCCGCTTTTCAATGCTTTATTCCACCAGCAGGGAATTAACATTATCACATCAAAGACTTCCTATAAACTGGCAAAAAAAATCATTTAAACAGACGGAGGCTGCGATTATTCAAACTAGGTTATTTGCACCATGTATATTATGATATTGTGGTACAACTTAATTTCCCTCCAATTGCTGTCTGTCACTAAAAGAAGTAAATTTGCCTTCATTTTATCAGCACCATTGTGTCAAGTTGGGAGAATACATAAAACATGAAATCTGATAAGCAGGATATGAACACACAGGGAGTAATGCAATGAGTGAAGGAAAAATGATTGGAGGACTGATGCTGAGAATGTAAATTTTTCCTCATAAACTCTTTTCCTTTTTTTAAAGAGTGAAAAAAGAAAACCTTCTCGCATGCATTCATAGTCCTCACTGGAATATGAAGCTTATCAATATGACTTCACGGCTGTATTTATTTCCTTTAGCTTCGTAGTCTGACAGACAAATTATACAAGGATGAT
This sequence comes from Lepisosteus platostomus, assembly GCF_059453375.1. Lineage (NCBI taxonomy): Eukaryota > Metazoa > Chordata > Actinopteri > Semionotiformes > Lepisosteidae > Lepisosteus > Lepisosteus platostomus. The sequence continues at coordinate 15,058,720 of NC_142622.1, forward strand.
TTAGTGCCTAAAGATGTATGTCATATTCTATAAAGGAGTTGTATCAGTGGAAAAATTATGAGTGGCGCAACCCTCGGCCTAGTAGCAGCCAATAATATAGCTGTGGTTTGGCCTGGCAGATCAAATTACCCCCATAACAGTGTTTAGCTCCGCATGATAAACAGTCCACTTGTCTTTTTTTTCTTTCACCAAAAAAGTAACTGGGGTTGTGGGGGGTTGGGGCAGAGGTGGTAAAAGTGGTTGAAGACCAACCACAGCATGAAATATGAAGCATAAATCGTCGAGGTCACCTAGAAGCAAGAAGCACACTTGCTGTGGCTCCAGCTGGATTAAATAAAGCGGTTCCTTAGGGAGGGTGGGAAAGGATCTGTAATAAAAATAATAACAGAACAGAGTGCTCTTATGTTCAGGCTCGTTTTGAAGACAATCCTTGTTAATTCAGTGACGGCAAAGTCAAATTAGTCCAGGTCCCCTTATAAAGGAAAATTGCATATTATCCAGCCGTGATAAATTTTCACTGTTGCTATCAAATAAAACCCAGGGTTCTGACAGCAACTGCTGTGCTTGGTTCATTAAAATGTCTACCTCATGGGAGACTTCTAAAAAAGCATAACACTTTCTTACCGTCGATGCTGGTATTAGCTTTTACTGGAAAGAAAGATGGAATGTTTTAATGTGTAAAGAATTTATTAATCCCCCTTACAAATGAAAGCCTTGCATTCAGCTTTGACACTCAATTGCTTCAATTAGTAAGTACGTTTGCATCCTAATTTATGGAGAGAACACCCAGTTTTGCTCCCTGCAGCTTTGGTTTTGAAAGTATGAATTTATGGCAGGGATACCCAGTTGAAAAAGCTTCAGCCTTGAATTATTAGTTCAATTTATATCAACAAGACAATCAACAAATTATCAAAAACTTGTATGCCTAAACAGATTGTTCTTTGTTACAGTGATTTTTTTATATGCTGTTCCTAAGAGTGGCAGCCTTGGGTAATTTATCAGAAGTAACATCAGAAAAAACAAATCATAAATGGAGATATGACATCAAAGTTGTAGCAATGAACAGCTTTCATTAGGTTACAATGGACCTTATACAGTATTTTCTGTCTGAATAAAGAAGTACAAATTTATTTATATATGTCAAACAATTTTGTACATTTTTGGGGGGAATAAACATCTGCTTATTCTGCTCTTTTGTTCAACTTCCTCAGATTCATATACTGTACAGTAATATAGTGGGAATAAATATCCATAACTGCTTCATCCAATACAGGGTCTGGAATAAAAACAGGCACAAGGTGAGTTACACCTTGGATGGGACACCAGTCCATAGCAGGACACGCATTTACACCAAGGCCAATTATATTGATTTATGTTTATAGCAAATGACAAATAAATGGCAACTTCTGCAAAGTGGTTAGCACCTTTTAAAATGCCCACACTTGACCAAGTGTTCATATCAGCTAAAGCTGTATCCATGCTTCTAATATGGTAATAATATTCTCAATTTCCTTTTATACTGAATAGCTAAGACTTTTTCAAACACACTTACTTCAAACATGCTTTTTTATTGCTGAGTTCAGGGCATTCATTTATTCAAAAGGCTTCTTCATGCAGACTCTGCTTCTTTTTTATTTTAGTGAGAACCCTGATACCTACCAGGAGATTAATAACTATAATACAGTTTAAGGTCTTTTGTGAGGGAGATATTGTCTCTTTGCTGGAATTATGCCTTGAGGAATCAGTACTCTTTTAAAGTAATAATAAACACCAAATAAAGAGTTATATTTAAAGAAAAAGAGACAACAGCAATAACAGAAGACAATGGTGCACAATAGTAGTTATTTAACTGCCCTGCAGACAAAGGATAGGTTTACAGTAAGGTCTTGGATAATGTTTCACAGCTGAAGTCAAAGTGGTTTCCTGTCCTTTCAATCCCAGTTCAATTAATTATTTTTACATTATTTTAACTATACATTCATCACCAGTTTTATATTGTCAGTTTTACAATGACTTCCTTTAGGTTTATGATATAGAGTTTGTTACATTACTGTATGTTACTACAACAATCATGCCTCAAATGTACTGTACTACTAGCTGAATGTACCTTTCTTTCACTCAGAAAACAACACAGATCTTGCAGATCTATCTGGACATCCAGAACAAACAAGTTTCAAAATAAAATTCAGATGTAATACTTTTCTAATATGAGCATTTAACACATTATCCACAAAGTCATAGTTGCATGTACTGTAATACTAAGCATCCATAAATGTGAAAAAATAGATTATTCTATTCTGCTAAAATGCATGCAAAACATATTAGTCTTGTGATTCCTCTGCATTCCAGTTTTCAGACAGCTGTCTTGTTTAAAAAAAATGGAAATGCCAATTACTTTTAACCGTATACCAATCCAGTCTGAAGTTGATAAATTTTTTGACAGTCAAGTTTATAACTTGGCTTTCCAGCAGCTACTCATTCACCCACTGTGGAATGAGACACATAAACGTGCTCCTCCAAAGCATACACTTGCAGAGCCATTCACCATCTGACACATTGCAAGCTCCAAAGTATCTGACAGGATTGGTCAGCTATTTTTGAAAGCTTATTGCACAGTGCAAAGCAAATAGCCAGTGAGTGTTCGAGTCATATTGTTAAGGGCTGGTGACAGTGATACTGTATATCTGCAAATACTCTATACAGTATTTTTGCAAACAGGTCATCAAAATAGTTTGTGTAGTTGGTTAGCTTGTTTTCTAACAGAATGAGCAGTTGCACACCTACATGAGTTGTATTACTCTTATTATTTTTTTTTAATTTGAGTGTAATTGGATAATACTGCACGTGAAATAAATATATTTTCAGTCAGCTGCCATATCAAATGTATCTCAGAACTGAATCAAAAGCTGAAAATAAAAAAATATATAAATAGATGGACTTCCATTATCATTGATTATAGTCCTTAATTTAAAATGAATATTTGGGAGAATTTTCCATTATCATAAAATGGTACCAGATACCTGTAATACATACATTTTGCACTACTGATTAACAAGCTACTAAAAGCAACCTTTGATAAGCTTGCCTTATAGTTGATTAGCTGTGGACAGCGCCATGCTTGCCTTGTAACAAACATAAATGTTTACCTTGAAGATTAGAGTTCTTAGGTGTCCTTGAGTCTACATAACAGCTGATCTTTGGTCTCTGTCCCTATGGTACAGGAAAGATACTTTTTTAGTGTTATTTTTGCATTCTGATAAGATTTCACTTCATAAATTATACAATAACATTTCAAAGAACATTGAAAAATTGTATAATAATGGCACTGATTTTATATGATATATAATAATGGCACTGTTATGAACCAACCTTGTTTCATTCCTCAATAGTATTTTAGTCTGTTTTGGGGTGATTAATTAGGTTTTCAATTATTTAATTTGTACTTGGTCCCCCTATCCATTGTATAGTTTATTCAGATTTTATATGAAGGAAGTGTGATGGTTAAAAAAAGTGATTGATGCTTACTGGCCAAAAAGCTGTTTAAATCACAAATAGAGAACGTAAAGACATATCATCCAGCAATATCCTGCTATTTATGGAAGATATTTGTGTGTTTTTGACAGAACTCATTCCCTTGGCAAAATGGCAACACGAATAGAAAATGTAATTACGAATATGTTAGTCAGCAGGTCCTTCAAGCAGATCACACATGATATCACCAACTGGGCAGATTGTAATGTTACAACCCTGGTACTAATAGTTGATTCTACCCTTCACTAATGCTGTCATCAAGAGAATGGTCCCATTTTTTTCCTTGAAAAGTGACTATCTGAAAAGCTTTATACTCATCAGTGAGTAATTTTGAGCTGTTTGGAGATGATAGGTTAGTGAATAAAAACACTGCCTGCAGCAAATAAAGAGAAAAAAAGTAGAGGGGGTTGCAAAGAATGCAAGAAAGATAAATAGGACAGATACTTTGTTTCATTGTCAGTGGCACTCTGGGGTTATTTGAAGCACTTATTTATGCACTGTAAGCAGAACAATACTGGCGAGAGAAATGATTAAATACAGACTCTTCAAGCAATAGACATCTCATTGTGGTGGGCCTAGGCTCGCCACTGGGCTGGTTTGATAAAAGCAGTATGAGCTGATAACTGATACAATTTGCCAGACGATTTGTGGAGGGGGTGAGGCTGCTGCTGACAGCCAGTATAAGCTTTAATAAAATCATTAGAATGTAAATGCTTTATTGCAAAATAAAGAGCCTCAAGCAAGGGTGACATTATCTACTGCCGCCGAATGAAAGCGCCGATTAGCATTCCAAGATTTAATGATAGAGGCGACTTATCTTTATTAAAATTTTTCAAATCGAGTCTTCATTTTGCATGATTGAGTTTTAAGCAAATGTAATATCCAGTTTAGTTTGCACAGGGAAACCTAGAATGCCCTAGAAATAATTACAGTGTACACATTTTTTTTTCCTACATGTGTTTCATAAGCAGCGAATTGGATTTACTATTTTAATATGACAGTATCTCATAGTTTTGCATAAAAAGACTGGTGAGTTAACAGAATAATTATTGAAAGTGTACACCTTTTTAACATATGTTTCATAAAAATGAAATTAGATTTGTTAGAATGTGACAGCATAGTCAATTACTGTTATACAATATCAGGGTTAGGATTCGATTTTGTTAAAATGTTTGTATTCCAAAAAAAAACACGTTTGCAGTCCTTTTTTTGTAATTTTAATATACTGGTTGGTTAGTAGTCAGAATGCTAATTCTTATGCAAATGTTCTTCTGACAAGTACTGGAAAAAAATAACGCAGTTCAAATGCTTCAGTGCCAAATTCCATATGCTATTAAAGTCAGTTGAAACATCAGTTGAAACACCAATTTACAAGATAGTGTGGTAAATATTTATATCCAGCCTGGGTGTTGACTGTATATAGGGACCACCCTCAAAATCAAAGATAAAAGAAAATTTAGATTAAAAATGAATGTTCTTTGGCTGCAGTTACATAAATACAGAAGCATACCTTCCAATAGCCAGGTTATTGCATACAGTTTATATAATGAGTATATATATATAATTACCTCCTCTGGAAGCTGATCCAAATAACATTAACAAAATGTGTAAAATAAAGCAATACAGTGAATGGCAATTGTAAAATAATACAAAACGTATGAACCTAATGAGATTTTTTAGGTCTAGTAAAAACTACATAATATTAGTTTTAGGAGTGAAATATTGCAATTAAACCTGTGTAATGGTCATCTTGAACATTAAAAGAAAATGTGTCTGTATCTTAATTATTCCAATTGTAGTGGAATTAAAAATTATGAAGGTCAGTAACAAAAGTCAGATGCTAAATTTATTCTTTTTTACTTCTCTAAAGTTAGTTTATATGGCTTGCCCTGAGCCACAGGTTATGGAAATTCATGTAAATACTTATATTAATAAAAGATGTAGGTCTCCTTATGAATCTTTTTTTAACAATTCGCAGGGCATACCAAAACTTCAGAAAATTCCCCCCAGAAACAGAATGTTAAAGCGAATTTTAAAGATGGTTATGTTTACCTGAATAATTTATAAACATGGGCCAAGAGTTCTTGTTTAGGGGCACTTGTCTGAAACTTGTTTACAAATGCTTAAACCAGAGGCTATATTATCCATAGTCATTTTTCATCCTATTTACTATGCAATTGTATACTGTAAATGTCATACACATTGCAAAAAGATGAAATAGTGACATGAAATACATGTAACAATGAGCACAAATATTGATATTGAATGAGTATTAAGATAAAAGGTTGGCAAAATACTTTTTAAAAAAATGTTAGTTGTAATACAATGACTAATATAACAAATGTGTATTTTTGAATTTAGACCTAAAATTTAATTAAAATCTAAAATGTTTTATTGGATTTTCCATTACTTTGTTTTGTTTTGTTTTTAAAGGCAGTTGAATTTATTTCTAGAAAATATTTTCCAGTTACCACAGACAGAATGTCCCTTAGAACTGCTGTTTGTCAGCAAACATACCATTTTTCTAATATGTTTAATCATAGTAAAAGGAACGGTGACTTTGATTGCAAGAGTACTGTTCACGTATACAGTACATTGATCTCAGTGACTACAAAAATAGGGTCAAACACCATGTGTTTTTTATTTCTTTGTATCAGTTTAGTTTAGTTTGTTATGCTGATTCTAGGAAATAATTCACACATAATTTTGTAGCCAATAAATTACACTTTCATCATAAGATAACACATCTTCAAAAACCTTTTAAATTCTCCCTAAAACCTTAGTACAGTATATTTACCATTATCATGTGTATGCAAACTAACAACTCCTAAACTGCTAATCCGTAAGAACTGCTGCCAGGTATGATATCCAATGATGCACTGCTGATTGACTGCTGTCATCTGTTTTTATATTGCTACTTCAAAGCTTTATTCAGACAAAAAAAAAAATGTTATTCCTCATAATGAGTTTTACATTTCATTTTTTGTCACATTCTGTAACTACTGTAAGTAGCACTGTCTAACATACCAAAAGGAAAATGTGTTAACAATCACCTTTGATTTCTCCACGCAATTAGCATATACAATATAATTCTGTAACATATTCATGCACATTAAAACACATTAAATGCATAGTATTAACTTATAAAAGTTACCATAAAACCCAAACTTATTATTTTTATTAACCTCTGTTCTTCTGTAAGGTAGTTTATGGAGTTTGTGCTGTATGTAGAAACCGTAAATTCTCACTCTGGATGTTACCACATTCATTGAAGACAAAAAGGGACACAAATTGGTAGAAAAACACTATGTAATAGAGCAGCTTACATTAAGCTGAAGGATACTCCAGGGACCATCCAATCCATGTGAAGAAGAATGGCACAGGAGCTGGACTTGCCCTACAAGATTAATCACTGCCACCATGCAGATTTAGTGTGTTAGGTGAAAAGATAAATGTGTAAAAAGGGCTGTGTCAAAACCTATGGTGCAGCCCACACGGTAATTCTGGGTCAGTAATTGAACTTTGCTATAATTATCCTGGGGAGATAATATTAACTTATAGTCTATGTGTGAAAGAGAGAGTCTATAATTCATCACTCGATGGGGCTGCTCATTGCATTGTGTTACTGAAATATGATGGCTCCATTTTTATCCTGTCATAATGACAACTGATGTGCTTATTTTCCTACCCTGTGCCTCCAGGGGATGATGAAATAGTAAGCAAACATTCTTTCTCAGTAAAAGAGGGGTACTCCATCATGACGGCTGTGCAGCTTGAAATATATAGCGACTCAGGAACTATTGCACTAGGCTTTTCTCTTTGGTCAATATGCTGTCGCCAATTTTTACAATGCCCTTTTCATGTGCCAGTCAGACTGTCTTATATTTCTGAAAAAAAAATGTCAATTCTTTTTCTACACACATCGAATATACTCCATTTCTGTAGCCAAGGCTGGGTCAGAAACAGACCTGTCATTCATTAGGAATGTATCTGTTGTAGTGATTTTACCTCATCCACAGCCCCGATCTGTCAATTTTTATTTCAAAAATAACATAGCTGGATGTAGTACATTACTTTTTTCCTGCACAAGGAAATGTGAGCTTCCATACAGCTGATTTGGCAAGTGTATAATATACTGTACTATGTTCAAAACATTTTTTAAGATAAAGTATGTATAGTACCATGATCAGATTCAAAGGCAATTACTAGCAATATTTTTCAAGTAAGAGTGTCTAAAATGTTTGTTTCATGTTGTTTATTCTTTATTCTGTTCTTGTATTTAAAAGAGTATTATAGTAACACAATAAGTAATTAACAACATTCTTGACAAATCCTACGTGCTTAAAACCATCTTTTCCCTCTACCTTATAAACCCTTCAATCATGTTTTCCTTTATTGAAGAGGTCATATGTAAAAAGTAAGGAACCTTTTGTTCTATGCCCCACTAAAATTTCTCAGGTAAAATCCTTTTCCGGTTAAATAATTTTAAAAAGTTATAAACCTCATCTGTGGGATGTTTGTCCAGTCCTGACTTTTATCTACTGTTGTTTCGACCCCAAGTGTCTAGGGGTAAAGGGGTGTAACATTTAGGATAATTTTTGGAAGCAGGTGGGTTCTGGTGATGGACTAGGAAGCGTGATAACAAGGGTGGGTGCAAAAGTGATTTTAAGTTGAACAAGTGACTGGTAAGACACGATAACACATAGGGTAAGGGAACTAGAGTGGTGCCAAAGAAAAGAAAATAACAAACAAAATGGAGCTGGCTAGGAAATTGAGGGAAAGCTAACCTGACTACAAAAGAAAACCTGAAACACATGGTCTTCGGCGTCTTCAACACCCTAGCTAACCTCCACTGACTACCCAAAACCATACAAGACAAATGGCACTCACCCGTACTAACTAGTGTTACTAATACAAAATCAACTAACTAACCTAAACTAACCCTATACACAAACGTTCACACAAAAACACAAGTGAACTAGGAATACAAATAAGGGAAAACGAGACTAATCAACAGGAACAGGGTACAAAAGAACACAAAAGTTGAACGTATAACACGTTAGGGAAAGGTAATGGCGAAACAAGGATAAACACAAACAAACAAAATGAAAGAGACTTACAGAAACCAACAAAACAACAAAGCCAAAGCAAAATCAAAAGCGAAGCAAAGCGATAACCAAAGCCGAGCAGGACTGTAATCAAACGAAAGGCCTCTTCCTTCTGAAAGCCCACATGTTTTATACTGAATAAGATGTACACTGATTGGCTGAGAAGCTGATTGATGATGATGTCATACTGAAACAGTGGTGTAATGGTGGGCCAATGGGGGGAGGGAGAACAATCAAGGTAAGCAGTGTGGAACATAACAACAAACACACATAAACCACACACTGGGACGTAACACCCACCTCCCATAAAAATATTCATCTAATGTTTGGACAAAGCAAAAACAAAACCAATCAAACAATAGGCTATACTCTACCCCCGGCCAGGTAATTTCCCAGTATAAAGCTTACTCCTTTAATGGGTAGCAAAGGACGTACCCCAGCTCTAACCAACCCCTTAACTAGGTCGCATTGTAGATGTACATGATGTAAAGGTACTTTCATGAAACTCATTTTGATACCTTGAACTAATGCACTGGAACCACAAAAAGATTGATCAGACAAAGGCAGTGCGTCCACAACAATAAACGACCGGGCTGCACCTGTATCTCTTAATATCTGAATCGGCTTCTGATCCCCTGGTTCACCCGTTAACAAAACTGACCCGTTCATGATAAAAGGTTCATAACTAGGGTCAGGAGTATTTTCAATAGACAAAGGGACGGGAACGTGGGAAACAGCATTGCTAAGCCCTACACCCTTAGCTTGCTGCTGCTGCTGCTTACGTTTTAGTGTCATACAATCAGCAATTATATGACCCTTCTTGTGACAGTAAAAACATTCATGCTCCTCTTTAGGGGGTGGGGGACTAGTTTTTACTGGGTTAGACTTAGGTTGTGAACTGGAAGTAGACAAAGTCTTCTCCGCACGTGCAGACGTGAAAACGTTCTTATGCGTGAGCACAAACTCATCTGCCAAAACAGCTGCTTGTGATAAGGAAGTTACTTTTTGTTCATTTAAATACACAACAACGTGTTCAGGCAAACAGTTTTAATATTCTTCTAAGAGCATTAACTCGCACAATGAGTTCACTTTTTTTTATTTGCTGCATCTAAAGTATTTTCTCCTCATTCGGTATAATCTACAAAATTGTCTGGTTAATGAACTATATCGTAATTTAGATTAGTGATATAAATTAAGCAGAGAAGTGGTCCTTGGACAGATCCCTGTGGTACTTTACTAATTAAATTACCCCTACCGCCTGCCATATTTTATGAAGAACTTTATCGATAACCTTCTTAAATTAAAAAAATAATAAACCTTGATCTGTGTGAACAGTATTCATTACTGTTGTTGCTTGTTCAAAGAACAAGGATTGGTAAGTGCAGCACTGGGGCCCAGAGTTCAATTCCTGGAGTGCATGGGGTTTGCATGTTCTTGCTGTGTTCTTTGTGGGTTTTTCTCAGGTTGCTCTGGTTTCCTCTCGCAGTAGGTCTGTGTGTGTCCTACAATGGACTGATGGAGACAATCCTGCCTTTTACATTGCTTGCTAGGATAGGCATCCACAATCCTATATTGGATAAAGTGGTTAGAAAATTGATGAATGGTTGCAAAAAAGAGAAAGCCATTGGGCCCATCTTACTTATTTGGTAATGTACTAGCAAAATGATTATGAAATTAAAACAATAGAAGCATTTCTGTCATTTGCTTCCAGTTGTGACCTGATCACACTTTTTCACTACTGAGTCTGCAATAGTATCTTGGGTTGACCTTATCTATACCCCTTAAGATTTTATACACTTAGATGAAATCGCCTTTCAACCTCCTTTATTCTAGATTGATGAGATTTAGCTCCTTTGACCTGCCCATATACAACAGACTCCTGAGACATATAATCATTCTTGTTGCTCTATGTTGAACTCCTTCTAAGGCTATGATATTGTTTGGTGCTATGGTGACCTAACTAAACTCAATATTCTAAACTAGTGAGTTGTAAAGCTTGTGCTTTACTTTCCTTGATTTAAGCCATATGTTTTGCCATACACCCAAGCACTGTGTTTGCTTTTTTTATTGTTTCCCCATATTATCTTGATTTGTGCATTTGCGAATATACAGTACAGTGCAATATATAGAGTATCAAAAGAAACATACAGAATCACTTGTAATTGTAACTGATTACAAATAAAATGTACAATGCACTAGAAGGAACTTATTAAGAATACTCTAAACAATTTTGGTCACCCAGATACAAAAAGATGCTCTGGAATCAGTTCAATGAGGAGCAACCAGATAGTGTACATTCCTGGTCAAAGTTATTTCCTCCTCAACAGCCTATAACACGTGAACCCTTTTAGTGTGCATATACCACAAGTGTTCCAGACTGGAACATTCTCAGTCAATGTCAACCTAATGGAATTCTTCAGAATCCGCAATAAAATATGAATCAGAGAACACAATTTGAAACTGACAATGGCAAATACTTCTTTACACAAACAAGTTGCCCACTCATGGTGTTTAAGTTCATACCCTGGCTTCTTTCAAGAAATGGCTGGATGATATTGTTCATCTGTGAATCTGTGAAAGTGAATCTATGGTATTTATCCTACATACACATGGTAGTCTATCTATTATCTCTAATCATTCTGATTAGGATATTAAATACATCTTGATAGCTGATTTGAAACAGGCAACCAAAAACAAAACAAGAACTTTGCTTTCTCCGCTTTATTATTTATTTTTGGTTACCATGTTTTATGTTGACAGATCTCCATGCATAGAGTTAAATGCAAGTAGGAATTTCGGTTTGAAGCTTGAATAATTTCTATTAATTATTGTTTTTAAAGCTCTAATTAACTGTATTGTCAAAGACAAATGCACACTGATTTCATGTAAGCATAATTTATCTTGTTTCTTGTTAGCATGATTATAAGATCCCAACTGCTCTTTTATCTCTCCTCCCTTGGGACACATTTTAAAATATAGTTCTAAAACTTCTTCTCGTTTATCTTTTCAAGATGGCATATGTTTTGCATAATAACATATGTACCTATCATACCATAAGACCATAAGGAAGTTTACAAAAAAGATGAGGCCATTCGGCTAATCTAGCTTGCTTAATAGTACAATAGCTAATGAATTATCCAACTATTTCTTGAAAGAAACCAGGATACTGGCTTCAATAACATGATTGGGTAACTTGTTTCATATTTCTATAACCCCCCTGATCTTGACTTTAAATGCACATTCATGCACATTCCTTGTGTCCTGTGGACCATGTTACACTGTTCATTCTGAAGATATACTTTAGGTTAACTTTGTCAATGCCTTTAAGTATTTTGAGTACATGTATCAGGTCCCACCGTAAGCAAGACTAAAGATGTCATACTGTAGCTTTTCAGTGTAAGACATTCTCTTTAGTCCTAAAACATATCTGGTTGCTCTTCTCTGGACTGATTTTAGACCAGCAATATTGTTTCTATAACATAGTGACCACAAATAAGGCCTTAGTAGTCTATTGCACATCCCTTGATTTAAATTATAAACTTTTATCAACTAAGCAAACCAAAGTTGAGCAAAAAGCTGACCGAAGCGAAAAGCTAATGGAGTTAAAACCTCTTCAGGTATTTGAACTGTAGATCTAGTTGCTTATTGGTCAGGAGTTGATTGATGATGACATCACAACTGCCACAATGGTGTAATGATTGACCAATGGGGGGGGGTATCTGAATACAGGAAGTGGAAAAAGAACTTATAGACACACACGGTGACGTAACAGATATCCTTGGGTCAATTAGCTACCGAATAAAATGCAAGATGGTGCCAAATGGCCTTCTCCCATCTGTATTTGTGCTAATGTAAATCTGTCCCATTCCTCTCATATGGCTGTGTATATGAACCCTAGATATCACATGTTGTCCCAACTCATGCTTCAAATCTTAAATAAGGATTACTGTAGCTCTCATCATGCATGAAAGCTATTATTACACGTATTGTCCTGCTGGAATGTTGTCACATGTTGTCTCACAGATTTCTCTGCAAGTAGGACAGCAACTAAGGACCCACAGGCATTTGGTGTACAGTATGTGCTTTGCTGCGGAGCCAATGGTGCACAGCTACCATCTTTATGACTGGGATTATGATTGATTGCCTCTATATCTCTCCTTAAAGGTGGACTTGAGGACCCAGGACTTAAACAGTGTTACTCTCTGCAGTCAGGTTGCCATTGGTCATAATAAGTAAATTTCTTTAGTGACTAGACACCAGATCATCTCCCCTGGATCTCTCCATTGATTTTGGTGACATGAGACATTCTTTCAAGATTACGGGAGATCATTGACAAACTGTCTTTGGTTGTAACCATGCCAGGTTAGAAATTGCTGGCTATGAACATTCCAGATGGTGAGCAACAGTGCGCTGCAATAGTCTTACCTCCGAAATACTGATGGTATAAAGGCACTGTTCCCTTAATGTCATCCCTCACAAATGAGGTAGTTTTGTACTTATGCAATAGTCAATGTCTACTTCATAAAATCAAAATAAAGTACTTGTATCTAGGCAGTCATTAATGATCTCTTAATCAAAATATCACCAAACCATTTTAATGAATATTTAAGTTCTTTACAGTTTATTTTTTGTTCAACATACATGCATAGAAGCAATGATGAGCTTCTTTTATGTATTCTGGAAATTAGTATGTTATGCTATTATGCTATAGTGTTATCAACTGTCCTTGTTTAGATCTTCCCAAAAAATCTCATTGCATTGAAGGTATACTTATAGCTTAGCTGCCTTTGCCATAATTAATCAAGTAACAGAAGCAAGATTCATTGGTGTGCAGAGTGTCCCAATGAATGTTATAACATCCAGAAAGTTTAATAAGAATTAAACATTCATTTTTGTCTATCATTCTGTGCCAGAGGAATAACTGGGTTTTTATTTCTTCCTAGAGATTCTAATTAACTGATTGAACTCCCACTGATATTCTACAGTTGTAAGCAGAATATTTTAAGCTCTCCACACATTTAAATATTGCCTTATACTACTGTACATATATTTAATGAAACAACTATGTAAATTATAAGATGATAGGTTAAGTCTTTGATACTGTACTTTTTCAGTGTTGTTATTGTTTGTGTGGAAAGCATTCTTGAACTTTTTTTTTATTTTGATTCATTATTCTATACTGTTTTGACATGGAAATGACAGTTTAACATTCATTTCCATTTTATTACTCTTACAAAATGACTACTGGAACTAAAAAAAAATATGCTTAAATGTCGTAAGGGATTTATGTGTGAAGCTCTTAAACATCACTTGTTCAATATTTAAAATTTAAATATAAATATATTTAAATAATGAGATAAATTCTTTTAACCACAACTTATTAATTTCCTTAGCCTTGACTGACTGCCATTTACAAGATCTCCTGAAAGGCACAGAAATATAATAAAACATATTGTGTACCTAGAGTGTAAAATGTAAATTATCAAGGTTGGCTTTTTACATACACCACAAATTAGAAAACTGTCAATTCTGTTATAAGGAATCTTGTCATGATGATCAAGTGTTTGATTCATAGTCAGGCATCTTGTCACATGACAGCCTGAGCCAATTATTTACTCTATTGTAGAAGGAACAAGAAGACAAGGTTGCAACATTTACAATAGGTCAAAATAATACTGCTACTAGACTACACTGCCTGACAATATCCCATTCATCTCATTTGAATAATGAGCATTATTGATGGAAATTACAGGCTATGAGCCTCTAGGCACCTGGGGGCTGAATTCTGTCATGCCTTGTTCCTGCCGTCATTGTTAGCAACTGAGTGAAGCAATATTATGACAAGGAATTTGCTACTGGATCACTTCTTATATGCTAGAATATATATCTTAGGTTAGTGAAATAAAAAGAAAATTATATATGTATGTACGGTTTTAAAGACAAAGATTTATACACTTCACTTCTTAAACATTCATAATTATAGTCTGTGAACGTGAATCCTTATACAAAATGAATACAATATGTGGCACTGTTGATGTTACTACGAACATGATTATCCTTTTCATCTGGCACAGAGCATATTACATTTAGCAAAATATTAAATAATCTACAATAAAAAGGGAGTTGTATTGTTTAAACTAGTTTGAAATACTTACGGTGTTAATCTCAATTTGTTAATTAAAATTCATTTATTTTTATTCAGTCCTTTATTTTACCAGATAAGTCTCAAATGAAAACAAATTTCAGTTTGAATTGATGAGTTGGAGAATCCCCACTTATACAGAAAGGCATTTACTACAGAAATCTTGGTGAAGTACCTGGATAAAAGGTACAGCAGCAGTATTCCACCAGAGATCTGAACCCTCACCCCTCTGGGCTGTCTGAAAGTCCACAGCCATGAACATTACTTCACCCTACATCTACTTAAACAACTTTTTTCTTATCATATTATGAAGTACGTTATGTCTTTTTCATTAAGATAAAGTGAAAGCAGAAATATTGTACATATAATTTTACTAATAAAAAACATAAAACCTTGCCTTGTGACAGACTAACTGGACAGTCGAAAAATTTGTAATAAGGATTTCTAATCTGGGGATTCAAGCAACAGACATTCTTTACTGAGGAACATTTTTTCTTTTATGCTCAATACACTGAGTTAATGGATTGGAAAGAAAAGTGTTTAATTTTCCGTGATTAAAAAGGCATGGCTGACATGTTGTGTAGACTTGTTGGTGTGACATTTATTTTTGGAGTTAATAAAGTGTTGTTTTTATGGAAAAACATAGTAAAATATCTAAAATATAATTTACATTGAAATATGTTCATATTGAATTACTTCAATTATGGGCACTTTTTATTGTTTGAAAGATCAGATATCCTCACAGAGTACTACCACACCCCCACCTCCCATTACACTTGTAGGCTCGCCTACTCTGTTTAGAGAATAATGACTTTCTGTAATTTGATTTACAGGCAATCACTTCAACTCAATTTAATTAAGACCATTGCAGCATGATAAATGCACACCTACTGGTCATTAGTATTCAAAACAAAATATGCTTATCATATCACAGCACAGTGAACTCATTCTTTAATAAATCCTCTGTTTCATTTGTGTCACACTGTGTAATGCTTCAGTATCCCTGTCCCTATAATGAAACTTGTTACCTTCCCCTTTTTAAATATAATGCAGAACTAAATGTTCTAACTGGATTTTCTTTCTCAAAATAAGGAATTTTGGATTTTGTGGCACAAGACTGGTCATTATAAATTATAGCTTGTTTCCATGCAGACATAGTGCTTGATGTCTGGATTGAATGATTCTGTAAATCATGAAAATGATAGTAAAAACACAACTTAGGAGGTCAGTGAAACTCCAACCTGTAAGAATCAAAGATTTCACCCATTTGGTTTCATTTTGTCCCTAAACAGAATTTTAGGAATAGTCAGGTCAACACAGAGAGGCACAGAACCCATTCCAAAACACAACATATTGTAACATTATTGTTGTATTCAAGAAGGTAGGAGAGGGCTTGTACCAGAAACCAACAAAGAGCAGAGACAGTCGTGTACTGTAATTACAATTGTGCTGTACACACATGTGATGTGTGAGGAAAGAAGCATGCATTTGGATTTGTGGATATGTAAATCATCTACAGTTACAGAACGTGAACGTGAACAGTACATGAGTCCATAAAATATTAAGTTACATAAAACGGACACTGGAAAAGTGGCCATAAATCCTTTAGGTTTTCATTAAGGTAAATGAGAACTCAGTTGGAATGAAAACCTGCCAGGACCAGCAGGTTCAGACAGCTCCACACAACAGCATGCAGTTAAAGATGGTATGTATGGGTAATGATACAAACTCTCTATGGTAGAGGTGTCAATATACTGTACAGCCTGCAAGCCAGGTCCGTCCCGCCAAACCCATTTGTCCGCCCTTCTAGCAGTCGTCAGCCAGGAATCAATTCCTGCCTTGTCTAAGCCTGCATAGCCCACACATGAAGCAGGTGCCCTTAGCGATGTTAGTGTTCCAGTCTTGCAAACACACGCTCTACACATATCTAGGACATAAAACATGTTTCAGATTTTCATTTATTTTTTATTTTTTGTCACGCTACACCCATTTAACCTAGTTTTTTTTTTGCCAATTCTGTTTCCCCGTTAAAACGCTAAAACTTTGCTAAAAAGCAGTCAAGGTGAACTGCTGTTCACTTACTGTATCATCACAGGAGCTGGGAGGAGAGTGGGTGTACAGTATATAGTGTTATCAGTGTTTCCAGAATTTCCTAATGCTATTGCTCATAAAACTTGCATTTCATTCTTGCTGTTCATCAGTTGAGATACAACATTCAACCATCTCTCAGTTTTTGTGAGTTAGTCAGTTAATGTGTTCCTCAAAAAGTGTACCTCATCCAAAATTAAAATTTTAATTTAATACTCAACATGTAAAAGGTTATGACTTGCTCCTGAGGTCTAGAACATTTTCTAGTATTACTTATTGTTAGCTTAAAAGTACTAAATTGTCAAAATAAGGACACAACGTTTTGGCTGTGGAGCCTTCTTCAGGTGTGAGCCTTCTTCAGATGCTCAAACCTAAAGAAGGCTCCACAGCTGAAACGTTGTGTTTTCTTTCTTCTCTTTTCTGCATGGAATAAACCTATTATTTGTTCCTTTGCAGCCTATGCATGCTGATGCAGTTACCCACCTGAAGTAAAATAGGAACACATTACATTTGTAGGACGGTCAGTTACCCCACTTAGTAGACAAATAAAATATGTAGGTAGGTACTATAGGTCTCTTTTCAGGCCATAAAGGCCCATGGGGAATGGGGGGCAAGGGCCACTATTTTTCTTTGACCATCCGACACTGGAGGTGGAGGTGATGTGGTCAGCATCACACTCCGGCCGGCCTATTACCCCATGAAGGATTAATCCCTGGTACTCACTTGAAAAGCAGGCTGAGTGGACCTGGGAGCCGTCTAGAAGGAAAATAAAAATATATAAGAATGTAAATATTTTTGTACTGTCGAATACAGTATATGCATTTACTTATACAGTACTATATGTAGTACTATATATAGTATAGTATAGTATAGTATAGTATAGTATAGTATAGTATAGTATAGTATAGTATATATAGTGCCTTTTTCAAGGCAAAGCAAATGTCTTTCAACCTTTCATCTTTTTTCAATGCATTCCATCATTTCAAGTTTTATAGCCAAGTTGGATGCTTTCCTTATTTTATTTGCTTTTGTAACACCTGAGTCAATGGCAACGTGTTTTGCCATCATGATGTTAACAAAGAAGGATCTTCAATGCTAAAAACCACTGAGTGAACTAGATCATAAGAAAAGCGTCTTCACTGTAGTGAAAACAGATTTTGTACAGTGAAAAACAGATATTAAAATTCAGGCTTCACTGTAGCAAAACTTAATAAATCGAGCAAATTGAAGCATTTATTTTTATTAGTTGTGGTAGAAGATGTCCAGATAATAATATTTTTATCAAAACATAGATTTATGCAGTGTACAGTACAATGAGAACAACCATGCTCACCATAGCAAATGAGTATGCTGTGGACATACACCAGCTAGAGTAAATAACACCAGTCTAGTGCACAGAACCTTTTACATGAAGCCAAGGACTAACTGCAAAGGCAACCAAAAATTCAAAGCATTAAGCACCAGGGAAGGAAAAACTGACTAAATGTATAGATTAGTTATATGACATTGGTAAAAATAGGGGTCGGTTATTTCATTTCCAATTTTTTTTCAATGGGTTGATACTTTTTGGGCTAAAACTCAAATTTGCATTCAGAAGAATTCGAGGTGTAAGTGACAGATTCTGTTCAATCTTTCCTGTGATGTCCCAAAATATTAACAATCGACTTAATTGATAAAAATTAAATCACACTAAACATTGTAAAAGGATCAGGGGATTAACATTACATCAAATACAACTCATTATATACTGTACTGTATATATACATAATATAAACAGCAAGCAAGTTTATGCATAATATAAACAGCAAGCATGATCTCTTTGGAAGAGTTAATGTTGAAGAGTCGTTGTTGAATACAAGAACAATAATTGGTCATTTAAACTATAGGCTGCTGAAAAATAAGAAGCTGATGTTTGATTGGCAATGTCATATTTATAAAAAGTTATGAACCACAAAAAAGGGTTAAAAGGAAATTGACCCAGCAGCAGAAGGTTGACTGATACATTGAGCTGCGAGTATTTAATCTTTCCGCTGAAGTTACATGAAGCATATATAACAAATTACAATAGCTCCAGGGTAATAGATCACTTGCAAGATCTTCTTGTGACTTTTTTTCCCCCCTGTGAGAAGGACTTGATCTGACAAAAATAAGTACCCTTTCTATTTTGGTGTCTAAGTCTACCCTACAGCCATTAGATATAATCTTCTGAAGTAAATCCAAGGCAATAAATACTTATATAAATATTTTTAACTAACAACAGCTAGGTTACCAAAAGGTTTTATTTAACTCTATTAGATCATAGTTTAATAGAACGCTGTTATGCTTGTTTGGACAGGTTCCAACTGAAATATAGCTTTTTGGCTGCATATGACCAGTGCTTATTACACACCATACAGTACATTAAAAATATTAATTTCCGCTCCTCCTGTATAAATTCATAATATATAAATACGTTCTATTGTAAATATTGCTTCATTATAATATCTTTTTTGCAGCTACCTTACTAATTGTGTTATTTGTAAACAAATCTGTGTTTTTAAACCACCCAATTTAACTTAGCTGACCTGTAAAATGGATGTTTGCTTAACACGTTCATCTAGAAATGGCACCCTGTATTGCCAATCTTGTATTGATGTTTTTTTTTTAATCAGAAAAGACAAAGCACAATTTTTACTTTATCTGGCAAAACATTTTGTTCTCTTCATATCTTTATTACTCAAACCCAACTTTATTCCCTCCCCCAACACCTCAAATTCAGTGCACAATTATTTCCAGACTGGATCTTTTAAATGTACAGTAGTTGTGACAGCATAGTGAAATACAAAATTCTGCTTAATCCATTTAGGAATTAAATTCCATTACTTAAGGTGTTTTGCATTTGCCAAAAGATAAAGATAATGGTGATATACAGTAGATGATGAACTGAAAGAAAAATACCAGAGAATCCAGGTGCAGTACATAAAAATGTGTTTAAAAGAATTACGCCTGTGAATGATAACTGCAATAAGCTTCAGTGTCAACATTTTTTTCAATGAAACAAATATGTCCAGGTTTTTAAATGTCTATTTATGAAAGTAAGAACCTGAAGGTCAAATACAGTGTGCTTTCTACACTGCAGTACACAGTAAGAAGAGAACAATTTCTCCTGAGCAGTCGTTTGATAACTACCTACAGGGAAAATTTGCCAGGATCAAAAGGCATATTAATGACTATTAAAGATGTTACTACTGCCTCATTGGCCTGGTTTCTTTTTCCAAAACCCTGGTTAGCTATTCTTGGGAATAGGTGTTTTCAGCATGTTTGATCCCCTTTGATCAGGTTGTAATTTAAACAATAATAATGGTAATAAAATGGTCTACTCCACCTAAAAATTCCCTGTGGTGTCTCACATATGAGATGAAAGAAGATTTGAACTAACTTGGTGGCAAAAGAAAACTGAAAACGCCTGTGAGAATGGCTGTTCAGAAACTTGTCAAGGCTTACAATACGAAACATTGAAGAATGGTGGAGAAAGTAGAACACAGACAATGGTAATCAGAATGCCACTCGCCATCAACTCACTATGATGTCGGTCAGTTATTTCCAATCTACTACAGTATGTGCAAAACAGAATGGATACCAAGTAGGAGGCAGCAAAGGCAATAATAATTACCTTTTGGGAATGTTATTTTTTTAAATTATATCTAAAGCAATTAAAAATGATTATTTTTACACCAGTGGTCACCTATAACCTTGTTAACCTCCCGTGAAGTACGAAAGACCCTTATTCCATGTAACTCTGTGGTTTACACTAATACATGGATATACTGTATATGTATTGCATGCCAGATTGAGCATTAAGAACTGCCTGCCAGTCCTCTTTACTGACAAATCCAGATTCTGTCTGGGTAATACTGCCAAGATCTTTGAAGTCAAAAAGTGTCCTAAATTTTACATATTTTAGGAAAACACTTTTGTACAAAACACGTTTTGTGTGCTTTTCTCTATTAACATTATTGTAATATGGCAAATAAAAATGTATTACACCTACGTACATTTCCTTCTTAGCAGGTCATCCAGAGGTGAATTTCTTTTATATAAGTACCACTCAGTCTTTGAAATAATCTTCCATGTGTTATTTCATACTTTCCAAGTCTTTAGTGTCTTATGGCTTCATACGACAAAATAAAAAATGTGTACAGTATATGGTTGCTCATTGAATCTTTTTCTTGAGTCTTAATACTCAATTAAGTACTGTAAGTTAAAACTTTTCTGTGACTAGAAAGCTCCATGATGATATTTTTCATTACGATAGGCAGAGTAATACAAAATTACATGTGGTTATTGGTTTGCAGCAGGAGCACAACTGAAACATAAGAACTTCCATATTTTGGAAATGTATCAGACTTTTGGTGTCATACTAAAATATAAAGTCAATCAGGATGAAAATGCATAATTCACAATTTGTCACATTTTCAGAAAAAGAAAGTTTTATATTCTAATAAAAGTATTTAAAATGTTTTACAGCCTGGCATTTGTAGTTTCACTTAATAGGTTTTCCATATGAGGAAGAATTGACCCTAACTGCTTACAGCTAGGAAGTGGTTATCAAAAATTCTAGTCAAGGACTAAATAATACAATCGGTATTTTTCACAAAATATTTTTCACCATGGTAATTTTGAAAATAAAATGCATTATGGAACTATCTCCTCCTCTAAAAGATTCTTTATCATGATGTAAAAGAAACCTGAAGTCTTAATATATGTAATTAGGTATCTGCATGTGTGAATAGGATATAGAGTAGGAAAATACTCTGAGAAGCTAAGTGATTGATACCTAAAACAATATATTTTAAAATGGTAATCTCTATTTTTTAGACTATTTATTAAATCACTCAAGCTGTGGCTTTGGTGGTTAATGATGAACATATTTTTTTCTTGTAATATAGTGATAATCATACAGCACATCATGTCTCCCTTTTTTGTCTCCTCTCCTACTTACCATCCCTCCCAAACCTACAATTTTCCAGTTAGAAGTCCAGATCTTTATCCATAATTCCACACTGCCACCGGATAATATGAAAGACATTTGAAAATAACTGGTAAGGAATGCCCATGCACCCTAAAAATATAATATTGATCAGCTCTTTGGCATTCCTGACAATGATTGGATGTGTGAGCAGCAGAACAACTGATGTGTTCAATGTCAGTTTTCATCTTCATTCTGGACATTCTGGATTTACAAATACTGTAAATGTTTTAAAATTTAAGATTTAAGGCAGTTATGAAGTCCTCTTCTTTGTCAAAAAGTTGTGATGAACATGAAGTCATGTTTTCTCCAGTTGTAGCCAATATCTAGTTATTTTGGAGTATTTATTTTGTAAATAGAAATGAAATTCACAGAAAAGTTCACCAGACTGATGCCCTTTTACAATCAATATGGTAAGGATATGGTAAAATATGGTACAAATCCATATGGATTGGATTTAGCAAGCAGAAATGTCATAGGAACAGCAACTGAGCACTTTGGAACAGGGTAGTAGCAACATTTATCCATCTGGTTCATAGATGTTTGCTCTTAAAAGACATTGTAACCCTGAAGGGTGCACCTTGTATGTATATATGTTTCATTTCCTATGTAACCAAATATTCCACCACTCACACACAGGTATGCTCATGGACATGATTCTGTCCCTCATCATTCAACAGCTTTTGAGAAGGCTAAGTAGGAAATGGCAATATGCACTAACAGTATCTGTCTATTGCAGGATACATACAGGGTGTTTATGAAGAGGCACAGGTAAGACCTCAGATCAATCTGTCATTTACTTCCCTTCAGTGATAAGGAAATTCCTATAGATAAAGCTGGACATTCAGCTTAATACCAAGGAGTGAGATTCATCTGATATCCAGATTTCGGATCTTGAGTTGGAATATTTTTCTTCTCCCAACTTTTTTTTCTTTTATTTTTTTTATTTGTTTCTCCTAGTTTTTTTATGTTCGCTTGTATTTAAATTAGAACTCTGTGTTTTCCTATACATGTATATTGCATTATGTACTTCACTAATTCAATGACTAAGTATGCTATGCATTTTATTGAGTTTACTTAGAAACAATTCAATATCATTACTGAGCAGAAAATGTTACTAAAAACATACAGTATTCAAGCAGACCTTTAGATGTTTTTAAACTATTCAACAGGTGTGAGTAGTGAGTGCTTTTTATTTAAACGCAACAGTCTTGTGAGTTGTTCATTTTCATCCTTAAACAATACTTAGTATGCACAATATTTCACTGGGAAAACAGAGTTGCTCTCCAACTTAATGAAACATTGGCTTTTCTTTCCTATTCCCAGTACAGTAGTTATTATAATAATACTTTATCTATCAATTCCCAGTGAACTTTAGAGATTCAATGAACGGAAGGAAAGTGGCACAAAACCTGGGATTTGATCCTTAAAAAATATTTTTTAATTATTTTGACTAATTAAGCAATATCAACATACATTTATAAAGAGTTGAGAATACTAATTAGACTGGTATGCTTTTGTTGAGTCAATTGAACCTTTTACTTTATTATTTTGAAGACCTCTAGAGCCATACTTAAAAAGGTCATACAAAATTAAGATGTATCAAAACCAAATCCTATTGAAATGCAAAAGACAGAAAAATATGGTTCAAGAGAATTCTTCGTATTATAGGAGAAACAAACTATCTTTAGAAGAGAGTGAATTCTAAATAACAAAAAACTAAAGCTAATATTTTATTTGACATTTGTCCAGGCAGGCAGCTGTTTCTTACACTAGATACATGTCCCCATGCAATGAGAACTTTGGTATGGTTCACATTTAGTATCATTTCCAGTAGAAATAAGTGAAATATAACTGAACAGTTATGCTTCTTAGATTAAATGATAAAATATGGATGGGTGTGTGTTGTTTTCATTACATTCAAAACACCATTGAAATTAGAATCATACGTTTGAGCTGGCTGATAACCAGGACTAAATAGACAGCAAATCTCCTTTCACCATAATGTTATAATAATATGTAATCCCTTAACAGATCTGTTAACCCATTTGTATTACTAATGTATTAACAAAAAATAAAATAATAAAATAAATATTAACAATGATTAGTATTAAACAATACAATGACATTGTTAGAACTAATTAAGTTAGAAAATTCTTATAAATATACTGAAGATGCAAATGCCCTAAATATTTGCAGGCTATTCCACAGGTTAACACAGAACACAGGTTAACACAGAAATATTAAGGTAAGTACAGTACTTATAGTAATCACAACATTTTTGTTTATACAGTTCAAAGACAGTATGGTATGAACAACAGTGAAGCCTTCAACTACATACAGTATTATTTGTAGTCTAATCTGAAACATTGGATACATTGTAAAGAATAATCAATTAAAAAAGTTTTAAAAAAATAAAATGTATATAATTACCTTGCATCACTGTCTGAATTAAGAAAGTAACAACAACATTTGGTTTTTAAATATATTTTTATCAATGCAACTTCAATTTGATTGACTCATTATCTTCAGATTAACCTTAATACCTCGTATCTCAAAAGCCTGTATAAATGTATTTTTTAACAAAATGAACTTCAAGCAACCAGTTCTCATGGTGGTGAATTATACGGAAAAAAAAAGAAATGATGACCCAGTTTTGACAGTCTCCTTATCTAATCAGGATTTCATAGGTGAGCTGGAGAGAATAGTAAAACATAAAAGTGCAACCAGAGTAAATATGCTATATGAGATTATTACAATTGGCAAACAGGATGATTATGATGCACTGCTTGGGTATGGTTAGAGTATGTGCTAGTCATGTATAGTTGTGATTGCTAGATTTAACATAAACCACATGTAAAACATGCATTGGGTAATAAATAATTAGTACTTTATTTTTCTGTTGGATCTTCATCTGTTTGAATCATGACTGCCAGCTCCAAAAGTATTCAAGAAATGTACCAAATAAATGCTATAAACCCTGTCTAATAATATAACAGCATCAGGTTTCCCCAGAAATAGCCAAGATAACCTGCATTTAAGAACACGTAATGCAATACATAAGTGATTTGTTTCTTTTAATTTAAAAATGAAAATATTGCCAATGATTTTTCATGTAGTTGAGCCATACCTTGAGGCAGTATATTTGACAAAAGAAGGGACTTTGAATATGTTGCCCTTTTACATTGCTCAAAATAGTTCTCTGACATTTACTTTGTGACTATCAAGAGCAAGGTAAACGTGTTACTGAAATAGCACACAAAATCAGTTCCCTGCTTGTTAAAAAATTGTTTTACTTCAAAACTTAATCTACCCATGACCAAGGGCTTCAAATATAGTATGTTGTTAACCATTCTTTATTAATCAGTGTTTTACCTTGCAATTTCAATTGTATCCTCAAAAGTCATAGCTTTAAGGAAAAAACTAATTATTGTAGAACAAACGTCAGTATGGAAATTTATTTTTTTATATATGAAACTTCCATGTCCATACTCAGTGTCCTATAATTTAAAAATAATTTACTCAGCTTTCTTTAAACTAAGATGATAATGTTAACTTATGTGTTACATTTTTATTACTAATCAGAATGTGTTATATAAATTACTTTATATATATTTATTTATATTTATATATATTTAGCATTTTCAATTATAGTTTAAATAAAGCTTGTCTATGATCAACAGTTTCTGTACAACAAACTGAGGTAGGCTTTGATACACTAACCCATACAAATTTTTCTTGCAGTTTGGAGAAGTGATACTGTTCAGCACTGGCAGAACATTGCATACCACAATGATCACAATCCAGCCTAAGCTCAAAAATAACCTGGTGACAAAGTCCAGATTCACTGCTCCAACCAAAAGTTTCATTGTCTACAAGGTCAATTGCGTTATTCATTTGTTTTTATTTATATATTCATGTATATGTTCAATAAGGTCTTACCAAATAATGACTCATTCAGGATGCATAGTTCCCGACAAAGTGCTTATGTGCTTTAACATAACTTTACATGGAAAAGCAATCAGAAACTTTTAAAATATAGAACAAAATACAAAATAATGTACATAGTTTAACAGTCTTATATTTTGATTAACAATTTAATATTTTATAAAATTGTCAAAACCTCTGTCTATTAGAACACGTCACTGGTAGATATAACAATCTTATGGCTATTACTACAAATCTCAAGATTTGCAAAATGCACAAAGTACTTTTTTTTTTTAATTTGTCCATAATAATAAATGTAAAGTACAACCAACTCATGTGATGAGAATAACCCTTACTCAGCTGCAACAAATGCTGGGTTTGCTTGTTTGTGGGATGAACTGATCAATAGAACATTGCAGATGTAGGAGTAACTGGGTTGTGTACTGGGATTGTGCAGAATGGTGAAGCTCCCTGCTTGACTGATGTGAAGGGATTTGTAGTCTGCAGTCTTACATGCTGATAAAGGAATGCAGGACCCAGTCAGTGCTGTGTTTTAAAATTCTAGAGCATGTGTACAAACTGCACACATTTCACACTTCACAAATTCAGCTTTTTAACAAGTCCCATGTCACTACATAAAGATATGGCAAGTATCTTTAATGAAATGATTTTATGGTGAGAGCAGTAGACTTCCTGACCTGTATAACTTTATCTGTTAACCTCCTCCAAGGACCTTTGGTGCCTTCAACTATTATTGTGGAGTCTCTGTGAACAAAAAACCCAAGAAAAGCACAAAAAAAGCAGTCATCAATTCACAATAAAAAAGGAACTATGAACCTGAATACTATAGTAGATTTGAGTGCACTTACATACAGATACTGCATATTTAATATGTTTACTTTGTATATTCTTATTTGTTCAATCTGAAAATTACCCATTAAGAGATTTCAAACTTTACAGTACAGCATGTCACAAGAAAAATAATTATTTGTTGCAAACTCATCTGTAGCTGGGCTATTTTTTGTCTTCATTCTGATAAGATTACTCCAAAAATGTACTTTTGTTTTGATTGAAGTTTTTTATTTAAGGCTTTTGTACTGTACAATATGCATTGTTTCAGAAATGGCTATGGCTATAGATCATGATAAATTGTACTGTATGTGGTGTTTTAGTGTTAAATCTAAAAAGAAGAACTCTGTGAGCAGGCAAAATGACATTAACAGTGTGATATGTGTACACTTGGGATTTTCATTAAACAAATAGCTAAATTTACTGTGGTCATGTATGTTGGAATTTATGAACACCAGAGGATGACAACCGAGGTACTGCTGAAGCAGCATTTTATTGTACCATATCATTGTTACATACTGTAGGGTTACCCATCAGTGAAAATGTTTTTGGTTCCTTCTTAAGTTTTGCAAGTAATAATTAGCGTAGGATCAAAAAAGAAAGAGAAAACATAATGTTGAGAAAAATATCTTCAAATAAAAAGGGTCTTTTTCTGGAAACAAAAGTAGTCTAAAACCAACCTGAAGCTCCTGACCCTATACAGAAAGCTATTTTGCCTTTCTTCCAGTGCTATAATAGCAGAATTAGCTATACATTTAACTTGATGTTCACAAAAGGGGACACAATGGTCAGTCTTAGTGGATGTTATAGCTTCTTACATGGCTCATAATTAGTGGTGGCATGAGGGCAATAAATTTTCACTGGGGGCCAGTACCATACAGGAGCCTCTAATATATTTCTTTATCTTTTCAGCAACACTGAATAACATCTGTTTTGTAGCTGTAGAAGATAATTCAAGAAGAGTTTTTGTCTATCTGGGGCATTCACAAACAATGGCAGCACATCGATTGCAGGAACTTGCAGCACAGGCCTTGTCAGCTGAATAAAAAGACTATTATTTCTTCAGCTCAATGTGATATACCATACCCAGAATTAACACTTGCGTCTTGTTCCAATCAACTTTTCTTTGCCTCTCCTGTAATCATCAGCATCTTTTCCACATTGCTGGGGCCCGTTTCTGAAACAATAGACACACAAATAATGGTCTCAGACTGCAGTTAAACTGGTGGTGGTGGTGTGTGTGTGGGGGGGGGGGGGCTGTGACAGTAATGTTAAAAGAATGGTGGCCTGGTCAAAGGTCACTTCTGTGATCTTATTGTCATCTCCCTGCCTTTTAAGAAAAGCCTTCGTCTTTCATTACCTTTGGCTGGAATTTTGCCAATTTGGACTGAAAGCCTTTCTCTCAGTAGGAAATGTGAAAGCTGTAGATGATGTGACAAAACATAATTGAAAAAGTCAACATTCTTTTTTAAGATGTTCCCCTATTATTAGTGCATCTTTTGTCCTGTAGAATAGTACTTAAGATAGGCCAACAAACCTAGAAGATGTAGCCTTTTATAAACCTAGCAGATACCTTTCTTAGATTCTTTCTCTTTCATACAAGGATTTAGAGGTGATACTATTTCCATGACCTGCATCCAGGATGACACTGCAAATGTTTAAGTTCTTTTTTTAGTCCCAAGTCAAAGCTCTCGGCTTTATCCATTTTATAAGAAAAAGATAATCCATAAAGGTTTTAACATTTTACAATAAATCAGAACAGTATTGAGTGTTTATACAAAAAGGAAATATTGTATAACTTAGGGACTGCTATTAATATGAGGCCAAGCAACATAAAACAATGTGTTCTTCTGGAAGGAAGTGTTGATATTTACAGTTTATGATTGTATCAGTAAATCTGCTGAACAGATGGACAGATAAGCAGGTAGAAATATGTGTTTTTTACTATTCTATAACACAAGGATAAAGTGAGCTCTGACATCTAGTATACATGTACATGTAAGTCAGTAGTACATTTAATAAAAAAACAAGCAAGGAGACTAATTAAGGAAAGAAATACTGTCTACAGTATTACAACTACATTACGAAAACATACCACCTCCTCCACTTTAATAAATTAGCACTAAAATCCATTGACAATTTAGGAAAACCAAACTACATACTATACTATAACATACTATAATGTAACCTCACTTTAATACAAATAACTCTAAAGTAATACATAATTTTCTGTGGAGTAATATAAAACGCACCTTAGGCACTGATGTAGTCATGAGCTATTCATGATTTCCCCTATTACACATTAATTAAAATTAAGTGTAAAGTGTTATCAAATATAGACAATATGCCATGAGATAAGTTACCCTAACTTATCGGTTAGGGAAAATAGTTTTTGTACAGTATAAGAATCTACATCAGCAATTAAGTATCAGAGCAGAAATAATAAAATGATTTTAGGAACAGTTTAAAAGAAAAGCTGTTGTGATCACAATAAATTAAATGAAGGCACATCTAACATATGAAAAACTACTAACTTTGAAACACATTTGCTTCCACAATACTGGGTGGGTGACTCCTCTTGAATTCTGTAGATCTGTTTTCTGAAACAGTTTTCATGTATCTAAGAGATCTATTTCAGTGTGAGATCGAAAGCTAGCATCCCTGCTATTATTTATTACCTCCCTAGACAAATGCTCTCATATTTATCACTGAGTGACCTTTCTTCTAGAGTCATCCATCATAAATTAAACTTTTACTGCAGAACCTCAGCCCTTGTCCTCTCTCAGCACAACCTTTGTCCAGAGGTCCTCTAACCGTGTTCATTTAGAACTACTGGAAGGAGAGGCTTAAATCTGCAGTTCAGCACCTCTGCTGTTCAGGGCAGATGGTCACAACGAAAAGCATCTATCAAATTCATCCTTTTGCTATTAGTTAATAAAACACTTCCCTTATTTAACTGATATACAATAGCAGACATTTTGTACAATATGAGCAGAACAGAAACAGTGACAACATTACAAGCTTCTTTGTCCTTGGGGGACTAAATGATTTTTAGTTAAAAAGTTGTTGTTTTTTTGGTCACTTAATTTGTTTGCATATTTATAGAAATTACTGTGGATGTAGTATACAAATGTATTTCTAATGCACATACAAGATTATTTGTTTCAAGTTTATTTAATCAAAATATTAAAGTTCCTGATAAATTTTAAAAATGAGAACCTTTACCTAATATTTTTATTGTTCAGCATTCAAATACACTACGTAATATAAGCCTAATTGGTATGCAGAACCTGAGTGAAAAAGGTACATCTTATTTGTTACACTGAAGAGTCTATCTTTTTCTTATTAAAGGATCCTATCAAAATTTAATGAGAAATAAAGCATTAATGTTAAAAACTGTGCCCTTGGGGAAAGACCTATGACTTTTTGTAGTGATTAACACAAACCAATGGAATAATTTATAATTTGCACTATATTAACTTAAAGTAATTTTAGGCCCCCTAGGAGTGAAGGTCATTAATTATAGTATGATATTGAAACCAGCTATGGATTTTTAAAATATACTCTGCTGTTTTGGAAAATCACCTACATTTTGATATTGAGGACATGCATTTTAAACATCTTGTTGGATCACTCAGGGTCACATCATATAGTTATTCTTGTAATGTTGTTCGGTTGTGGTATAATTGGATACGACATGAGGTTTCTACAGAGGCATGCTTAAGCTTTTTAATAATCTCAAACATATTTCTTAGTCATATTTCTTATGATTTACAAAAAAAATTGAATCGTATGTGGGCCACTATTTAAAATTAAAAAGAATGTTTTTCTTTTCAATTGTTACCAAACGCATCACTTAAATCACATATTTTCTTCGCAATCTTTCTCAAAGAACGGTACAAAAGTAACATACAGCAACTACACTAAACTAAAGACATACTGGTAGGTTAGTTGACTTCTGGGAAAATTGGTCCTGGTGAGTCTGTGCATGATGGTGTCATGCCCTGCAATGGATCAGTGTCTTGTCCAGGGTGTATTTTGTCAAGTATGTTTTGTTACTTGCTGGGATAGGCTCCAGATCCCCTGAAACCATGAATTAGATGAAGCAGTTAGAAATCAGATGGATATATACAGTATACTGTATAAAGTACATTATACCTACAAACTGTAATCAAATTAACTACTTTTACTAATCTTTGATAGCATTTCCTTTGGCATGATATACTGCAGTATAGGCCTTGAGCAAATACTGCAAATGATTTAAATCAGTGTTAAATGTCAGATTTGCAACTCTAGTGAATTACTCACCAGGTGTCAACTTTTCTGCAGCTCTAATCTAAGTGTTCATTTGGATGCATGCCAGGATTCTCTGGTGCCCAGGAAAGAAGCTGCAGTCCATTCTCTCTTCCAGCAGTAGTGGATCGGGAATTTTGGAATGTGGAAACCCAGTCTTCACCAATGAAGCACTGAACTCTGAAAGCTACATTAGAATCATATCCTTATATTGATATACCAGCAGCACATATGACCTGATGAATCACATTTACTTCAGAAAGATGGTGTCACATACAGTATCATGTTTCCAGAGTGAGCATGTATTTTGAATGCAAAGGTACGCTTAATATTATTCTACCAGCTACCTCTGCCATGCCAAAAGACCAGGTCCTCTGCTGTGGCAGGATTCTACACTGCCTAGATTTCAACGGAGTGACGACACTTCTGTAAAATGCACTGAGGTCTTGTTAAATATATACTTTTCATACAATAATAATTCATAGGTTTGAGTTTCTCAATGACAAACACTTGATTATTATTGGTTGTTTGTGGATTCTCATTAATTGAATGGTTATAACTAAATATCATGGGTCATACAATATAATGGGTACCCATCCTAGTATCGTGTGGACTACGTAATATTTTTTGCCTCCATGTGTTTGTAGTTTAATTCCAAAGATACAATTTGTATATCTAGGTCACATGACCATTTAGACTCTTCTTTCATATTTAAAAAGTATACATTTATCTTTATCTAATTTAATTTGTAGTTTTTATTTAATGCTTATGAAGTTCTTTGTCACTACAACTTTCATTGCTATTCACTCATTGGTTCTTCTGTTACTATTACTTGCAAACAATGTATCTAATAAATGATTTAATCTTAGAATAAATGGGTTGAAAGCAAGAATCATTAAGACAATGTCAATAATCAGATTAAAGATCTCTGCAATCAAAAAGCTTTTTTACAACTGAAACAATAATGTGTTCATCTTTAATCATATTTACAATTAATAATTATAATAATCAAATGATATGCACTGTGTAATTCATTTTAGTTTACATTTTCACAGTAGTAACACTTTATTAAATAAACTTAATGCACACTTTTTACAGTATTCTTAAAGTGTCTCTTTTTTCTTGCCAGAGTTGAAGTATTATGCTATTACTGGTCAAAATGCTTAAATAGACAGTTTTGTTTTGTGATTTAACATAGTTATTACCAAATAATGCTGTGGAAAAAAAGTGTTTTCAGTGGATAGTTTCCAACTCACACTTGTAGCAGTCAATAAGTGACCTTTGAATGGCAGGGGCCAGAGACAGGTCATGTGGAATGGCCTCACTGCCATATCCTACACCTCCTGACAGGTTTAAGCAGATATCTTTTTATCCAAGAAAAAGAAAACCGTCCCTTTCACCACTGGGGGAACTGAGGCACTGACAAACAGAGCCGCCACAGCCTTTTGCATCTCACAATTATCTGCAGCAAATTGATTAATTTACATTTGTCACAGACGTATTGTTTTTGTGCACATCCTAAATTTGTGTTAATAGTGGGGAAGAAAGAAGTGTTAATGCCATTATGGGTCACTCCAGTTGTTCTATGGATTACAAAGCACTTTACTCATCACTGACCCTGTGTAACTCACACAGCTTCCCTCCTGAGTACCCTGGCTTTCACAGTTCAGTGAAGGTTTAAAAACTTAACCTTGTCAATAGCTGTTGAGTACATCCAAAGAAAAAAAAAGTCTTCTGCATTTGCAGCATTATTTTTCCAGCTATCTCTCAAGAAAGCAAAGTTTCTTAAGAAGCACTTCAGTGCTATCCTACTGTAAAACTATCACCACTGTAAACTTTAGACTTTTACTTGTTGTATTTTTTTTTCAAAACAATTGTCTTAAGCCATAGCCATCAGGTATAAGAAAATGCCCATGTTTGCATTGGCATTTAGGATGTTTTAGGTTTACAGTACACGAATGTCCTTTAAAAAAAATCGAAGTAATCAATTTTATAAATGTATAATGAAATGTTTTAATGATGTCCAAACTAAGAAACTGTAGGTCAATTATTTTAATTAGTGTACTATGTTTAACTATTAAAAATGTTAATGTTTAAAGAGTTAAAAATAATAAAGATGCACTGATCCAGCAATATTTATTTGATTGAGAACAAAAATAAAAGTTTTATGTTTGGTCAAGCTGTTTAAAAGATGAAATACCTTCCATTCTGTATGAAGAGTGTGAGTCATATATTAGGATTATAGATTCTAATTTGAACTGATGTCACTCTTTTCTTGTCAGCATTGTAGTGCAAGGACTGCCATCTGCTTATAATAATGAGCCTGACAATCCAAGTAAATGTGATTTGCTGCCTCTTTTGCTAACATAATGGCCTGTGTATTGATCTTAATGGTTGGAGCATTTGCTGTTGTTTCATTCAATGGAACTAGCAGGACATGGTGGGTTACTAAATAGAATCTTGCAGATGTGTTTCTTAAAGGCTTGTTCTGATCACTTCATTGGTATCATTAAAATGACATGCATGTTGGCTAATTTATGGCAGTTGCAAGTACTGTGGATAATAAGACAGACAATCCATGAATTTACTTTTTACAATATGACAACTAGAAAAAAAACTGCATTATGCAAACTGATATTGTGCAAAGCTTTTACATAGTCATTCTGTAAATGTTATATTGTTTTATCTCTACAACAAAATTATCCATTCACTTATTTTTCCCCCAAATTTAGGGTGAATGCTCGCTTTTGCAAGGAATCACAGATACAGTGTCTTGGTATCAACATATAATCTTGTGTGCATGTGAATCTTGTGTCCAGTCAAGTATTAATTGTGGAAGAACATGACTCCAGAAACCAATACATGGAAGAACTGTGTTAGGTCCCTGGACATAACAGCATTACAAACAAAAAACATATTACCTACTACGAATTAACAGAAATACAGTACATTTTCAAAACATCATAACCTATTGATGTGAATTTAGTAAACAAGTAAACTAATAATGTAAAATGTGAACTAAATAAAATATGAAATCTGAATACAGTACTGTATATCCCTTTGTCCTCTGAATGAGGGAAAATAGATTTTTAAGCATCATAGAATCATAGTATGTTTGGTGTTTGTGAATAAGAATACTTTATGATTCTACAACTATTTCAAGATCGTGAATACTTGAAATAGTTGTTGAAAACATTGACTTTAGCACCTGTTTTTTTTTTATTATTTGATCCGACAAGTTCAGATTTATGAAGGCGTTGTATGAATTGTCATTTAAATACAATACAATTTATCAGACCTTTATTGCACTGATCTATTTTACTATAGCTTATTTTTAACTGTTATGTTCTTAATAAATTACTGGAAAGGTGGTACAAGGGATAGCATTGCTGCCTCATTCTGCTAGGGCCTTGGATACAATTCCGGGCCTGGGGTGTTATCTGTATGGAGTTTGTATGTTGATGTGCGTTTCCTTCTTTTGCTCCGGCCTCCTCCCATAGTCCAAAGACATACTGGTAGGTTAATTGGCTTCTGTGAAAATTAGCCCTGGTGTGAGTGCATGTGTGCCTGTGTTTGTTCAGTATCTGTCTGCCCTGCAGATGAACTGGCATCTTGTCTAGAGTGTACTTTGCTTGCTAAGATGACAATAACCCTGAACTGGAAGAAACGGGTAGAAAATGCACGGATAGGTAGAAGTTCTAAATACTGTAAGTTGGAAAGTATGAGCCATGGCTGTGATACTATTCAAGAGGTTCAAATGAACAAAAAAATCTATCAGTCATGTAAGATGTGATGAGCACATTAAATGTGTATAAATATGATTTTCGTGAGATTCTTTATTATAATCCATATTAACTTTTACGTATGTACTGTATAGCAATATGGAAATAAAGTAATAGCATTTTGTTCTGTAATAGGGTACTTTACTTGTCTCCTTAATGGAAGGGAAAAGCATTTAACAGAAAGTCATATTTATAACTTCTCTGACAACACATAATTCTGACTTTTTGACAATTAAATAATGGGGGCTCTGACCTTTGACATTCCAACAAACACAATTTATTCCTAAAAGTATTTTGCTTGAGATTAGGTATATTTTAACACTCTTAAAATAAAAAGAGTATTTTGACTTAAATATTCAAAACTCTTGGCAGACAAAATTAATTACCTTGTGCACTTTTCATAATTATATTAATATAGAGGCTGAGCTGCTCTTTGTGTGTCATTTTTTCAGGATTGTGACTACTGGTTAAAATGATCATCTTTAGGTCCTTTGTTTTAACCAAATTCCATAAATGACTGATGTAGAAGCAATTATTATGAATGTTTTATTGAAGTGTTAAAATACCAAAAATGACAGGATGAGACGTACCCACTCAAAATTATATATAAAATAGATCTACCTCCCCCCAAAATTCTTTACCCATTTATTAATAATATTTCCAGACAATCAAGACATTTAAGACCTTCTATACCACTCATTTAGAACAAAGTCCTAAATACAGTAAAGTTATTAAGATATCTGAATTTATCAGCATTACTATTGGCTTGATTGGTTAAAGTGAATGTGTAATGTTTTCTTCCCATTTTCAGAGCTATGGAGCTGCTGCATGTGCAAAAATAAGTTACAATCTTAAAGTAAAAAAGGAAGCTGTCAAAATGAACTAGGCCATTTATAAAAACTCAAAGTTTTTTGAAAGTGTAATTGCACTTACATATCAGAAACAATAATAATGTAACAATACTAGGTGTTAGAATAATATCCGTTCATGTTGGAATATTCTGTGTGGCATAATTTGCTTCTTATGTTAAATGACCATCACACTGTTTAAAAATTCAATAAAAACTAGGTAACGAGTACTTCAAGGTTTTTTTTTGTTAATGGGTGCAATGTACTAAATCTGCAAACATTAGACAAGTGTGTCTGCATAGATTATGTGGCATAGCAACAGTGTATGGAAAGGGCAGCCATAGCAAACAAATTGACACATTTATTTCTGAAAGTGTGTCTGCTGCAGGACCTGAGGTTCATCAGTGTTTGTCCTTCTTACATCATTCATACAACTTTGTCAGGACAGACATTCCAGAATCAGAGCCTGCTTCTCCAATTGCCTGCAAATAATGGTTTGAAACCTGCACTACCTATTTAGATGGCAAACTGTCAGAAATAATGAGACAAATGTTGTCACCTAATTGACTATTTCCTTGGACACTGAATCAATGTGCTTATTATCACTACAATTACACTACTAATATAAAATGATGCTTTGTGTAGACACCTGCTTAGCAAAATGAGGTAACCAATAATATCATTCAAGAAGAAAGTCTGCAACATGAAAGTATGATCATCTATGCACGTGAAGTTGTTTTTTTGTGCTATGATTTTTCTATTGAAATTAAATTTTAAATTTTGACATAATTGAGCCTTTACTAGTTTTTGTAATGAAATGCTTTGACAAATCATAAAACTTTTAGATGTACAATAGATGTCCTATATATTTTCTTGGTCAAAAAGTTGTATCTACTAAAGTAATCAATATTTATACAGTATATTGGCCTCTTCAACTTACTGCTTCACCCACTAACTGCTTCAATAATGATAACCAAAAATAAATCTAATGAAAAAAACACAAATATCAATAAAGAGCTTTACAGGATTGCAGCCTTAAAAGGGACTCTATGCTCCAAGGCATTTCTCCAATTTTTTCATTTTCATAGGCATATACTTAATGTCTTGGCCATATTAGGACAAAAACTAGCATCTCAACAGTGTCAGAGTGGTTCAGCCTTCACTGACAATAATACAAGTCCAAAGTCTCCCACCAAGCCACAGCTGTCACTGCTGCTTGGCATATCAAACCCACCCAACCCTCACCTCAGTCCAGGTACATGTCAGCTAATGATATAACCCAGATTCAAACTTGCAAGGTCTGAGAAACAGAGCTTAACAGATATTCTCAATGAGCAAACAATGTTCATTACACAAGCTTTATTTTTATTTTTTATTTCCCTTTGTAATTCTTTAAATTCATTGGAAGCAACAAGAAGAAGTTTTGTCTCTTTAGACTGTTTACTCAATTATGTCAACATTTAAAATTTAATTTCAATAGAAAAATCATAGCACAAAAAAACAACTTCACGTGCATAGATGATCATACTTTAGACTGTTTACATTAAGTTGTTTTTTTCCCTCTCAATTTGTAGCCACATTTTCTACCTGGAGCTCTGCTGACAGGAGGGAGATATTGGCAGAAATTATAAGGATCTGCAGTATCCTAACATTCTCCTTTCTTCATCTATGTTTATTAATAAAGATGTACAGTAGGTTAATACGGGGAATACAGCAATTATTTAGAATTTCTACATAATTCATCAATAAAAAATATAATAAAACACTTTTTATTATTTTGTCGTGTATGTCTTATCTCATTACAGTTCCTAATGCACATAAGTTTTGATGCATCTGCTGCACAACTTCATTGTTTACTTCCATAATATAAGTACAGCAATACATTTTACAGATTATCTGTAAAAAAGTTTATGTATAAAGTTAGATCTTGTGACCATTCAAATAGTTAAAGAAATCAACAGAACATGATGTTTTTTTTTTGTACATTAATTGATTGCTTTGAAAAAAAATAATGTTCTTTGCTATCATTTGTTAATTAACACTTAGTATATGTACACTGTATACCTTTATATAAAGCAAGAGACATCTTTCCCATTTCAAAATGACATGGGATGGGAATAGAACATTTATTTTTGCAACACAATGCTTTATGGAGTAGTATGTGCTAAGTGAAGGACGTTTTACCACCCAAAAATATGAGTAAGGTAGCACTTGTGTTTTTTTTCATCTCATCATTTTAACTGTGGTGACAATGTGACGTCTAAGAGAAGACTAAAGAAGAAGAGCCAATGCTCCGGGTCAGAAGGACCCAAGGGTATACAGTCACTCACGACTAATCACACACTTATGGACTCCACAATAACGAATGGGAAATGTCACTGCTTTACTCTACAGTGAATATCAGAGATACCACACCTACTGTCAGAATGAACTGCAAGTCACGGGGGCT
This sequence comes from Lepisosteus platostomus, assembly GCF_059453375.1. Taxonomy (NCBI): domain Eukaryota; kingdom Metazoa; phylum Chordata; class Actinopteri; order Semionotiformes; family Lepisosteidae; genus Lepisosteus; species Lepisosteus platostomus. The sequence continues at coordinate 15,096,745 of NC_142622.1, forward strand.
CTGAGTGACAGATGACTGAATTCAAAACAACCATGACAACATCTGTAACACAAGCGTCCACATTTCAACAGAAAACCTTCTTCCTAGCTAAGACAAGGTTTACGCTGGACCTATTCAATGACTGTATTAGGGAATAACGTTGTGAGAGAGAATGCAGCCTTAATCTATTTGGGGTGTCATCAATATGACTGACACAAAAGATCTCGTACTGGTCAGGGTTGTGTTGCGACCACATACAACCAACACAACAACATCAAGCTTTATGTTTTGCCCTTTGCTGTTTTTCATGTTGTCAGATTCTTTTTCCAAGGTGACAACACTTGGGTTCACTAAGCATGTGTTGTTAATGGCCATGTCTAAGGAAGAAACATATGCACTTTACCTTGGCCGGTACACTTCACAGACCTGTCACTCATAAAACACGTGTGCAGCACTCTTGGCAGACATCTCCACTGGCAGCAGCCACAGAACCAAGAGTAAAGCTCACTGAAATGAATGACACAAGATCCTGGGTTGTCTCATTAGAGAGAGGAGACCTCAAGGCCAAACCTGTCTTGCATCTACTGGCGGACTTACCCATTACTGCTGTCATGCAAAAAAATGAAATGACTTGTTACCCAATATGAACTCTTTGAGCTTTGTACTGCCATACGTTTTAATATTTCAGTAATTGTTCTATATATAAGTAGGTGGTTACATGTGTAACTAATTCTCCCTAGAATTGTGAACGGATGAGGTAATTTGATTCCATTGTATTCAGATAATAAAAAATCTTTATGTTTGCACAAAACGTACTGTAGCACACACTTTGGTGAGCTCTGAATGTTAATATGTACTGTAAAGCTTTTTATTGTTTTTAAGTTTATTAACTTCTAAATTGATATTGCACAATTTTCAACAATCACTATTAAATAGGGAAATAATATTAAAAGCAACACTCTATATTTCCGTTTGTAAATTAACTTGTGAAAAAGTAATGTTTCGAGCAAATTCTGTGCACACTTGTTTACTGGCTGTCATGACATTAAAACCTGACAAATATCGATTGTGATACTTATTGTGTGATACGCTCCAGTAAAGACCTTTCAAGTGTTGTGCTGCATTGAAATGTTTAAAATGTTTATGTTTGTAGCTGTTTCAATGGCTTTTCCAGTCAAGACTAAATGGTTCAATATGATCCAAATTTAATCATGTTAAAATACTAAAATCATTATCATTTAGAACATGAAACAATTTTTACCACAAAGGTCTACTTTTATTTACAGATAAAATATGTAGTTTTATCAGACAGAAAAAATGGGGGCATCCAAAACTATTTTCTGTCTTTGATTTTTTTTTCCTTTTTTAAAGACTGCACTTCCATTTACTTAAGCTTCTGTAAAATATTTTTAGTTTCACAAGCGTTTGGCATCTGTGGGCGGCATGGTGGCACAATAGTTAGCTTTGCTGCCTCCCAGCACTGGGATCCTGGGTTTAATTACTGGAGTGCTAACTTTTTGGAGTTTGTATGTTCTTCCTTGTGTGCACATGGGTTTGCTCTGGCTGCTCTGGTTTCAAACCACAGTCCAAAGACATATATGTTAATTGGCTTCTGGTAAAATTGGCGTGAGTGAGTTTTTTGTGTCTATGTTTGTCCTGTAATGGACTGACGTTCCATTCACTGAGTACCCCACCTTGCACCTGTTATATCCGTTGGGATAGGATCTGAGTCCCTCACAACCTTGTGCTGGATAAAGCAGTTACCAAATGGAAGGAAGGATGGACGATCTGTCCATTTGTTTAACTATAACTCTGTAATTGTGGGATGTTTTTATGAATTGTACCATAATACTGTACATTTTATAGGTTTTGTGTTTGTTTGTTGTCTGAAGAATGTGCATTTACCATTTTCAATAGTATTGAATTAAACAAATAATTGGCAGAACTGCTGTAAATTTTATTTCCAAATTGGCTGGGGATTAAGAAATTAAGCATACAGTGGGATTGTTGAATGGAAGTCGTCTACAAAATATACATCTACAGTATCTAGACCTGTAAGTCTAAATATGATATTTAAGTTCTTAACTGTACAAATAATTCACTTCAAAAGGAAAACATTTTCCCACACAATACAGCGACACCAGTAAACTGAAATGTAATCATGCACTATACTTATAATTTGACTCCATGTGGAATTATTTGTAAAATTATAAATTCTACGCATAGCATTCATTGAATGTCAGTTCATTGAATTGTTACAACTTAGATTTTGTATGCTCCCATAAACATTGTCGTCTCTCTTTATACCATGTTTTTTTGTGAAATGGATTGGAAAACAGTGAAGCCTACTACCACTTAAATATTTTTTTTGGCTCAGTTCCTTATTATGATGTGTTTAAGAAGAGAGACCTCACAGCACCCCGACAGAGACCCAATCATTTTTTAACTGTTTTTTTGCTTTTCTTCTTTAGGACAATACTTACTCCTCCTCCTGTGATTCTAATTCTGCACACAGTCAATGGGATTTTAGAGCATGAGGCGTATCATTGGGACTGAAAACATGCTAACAGCCAGACCTTTTCATGCCCAATGGAAGTGGTGCCACTTGAGGAGGACATGGCTGGCTTGCTGGTTCCTGACAACTGACTATGTTTGTTAGGTGGAGCATTCAGGGGCAGTGTTTTCCCATTGTCCCAGCCTGTGGTGTTTTCTTCCTCGGTCAGTCCCAGGCTTTGCACGGCTGAGTAGGTGTCCTCAGAGAAGTAGCAGAGCAGAAAGGCCTCCCCTCTTTCTGCTGTTTCTCACATTTAATTATTTGATTTCCCTTTTTCCTGTGGTCATTGAGAGAATGGAATTACACATCACGCTCTGTCGCTATGTAGAGTTGCTGATTGTTTCTTCTAAAACCACTGGTAGGTGGGACAATTGAAAACCTCCTTGTTTCACATCAGATATGATTCTCTGAACAAGTGCAAGTGTTCTTGGCCTGTAGACCTGCAATAGGAGTCAATGATGACCAAAATTCTGCTGTGTCACCCTGGCAATTTAGAAAAAAGAAATCTTTATTTAGTACCTATTCTTCAGTAACTGGTACTGTTTTTGGATTGTATATTCCAAAAAATCCAACAGATTCTTTAAATCAGAAACGCATGGTACACATGATTATTATAAGTAGTAATCTGTTACTGATTTAATGAATAATTCTTATATTCATCATTTTATAATCCTCTTGGGGATTATTTGGTAAAAAGTGAAGTATAAAATTAATGAATACGTTGAAAAACACAATATTTAAAAATGCAACTGGTGGTCATTAGAATATTTCACTTTACCAGCAAGTTTCTTTTTAAGTATGAACAAAATTCACATCTAAATATTTCATGATGTTTCATAATATTTCATAATTCATCAACAATTTCCACCCTTTATAGAACTTACTTGTGTCACAGTTTATGAGGTCATTTTTAATAACATTAGGCATTTACAACTAAAAAAGAGTATTTTTGGCCTACAAGGAATGTTAAAAGGAAATTACAAAAAACAATATTAACCTTTAATTTACCTTGATAATATCCACAAAGACTTCAATATTCTAACTGAAGAAAAAGGCAATCTTTGCTCCTCACACAGTCTCAAGGATTTTTTGCATTTTTAAAAATGTGATTTACAGTTTCAAACATTACTATGAAGGTTTTTCAATTAAAGCAAGACAATGATTAAGTCCAGCAGATTTTATACAGTATATGATTAAAATATTTGATTTTAGATTTACCAATCTTTTAAGTTACCTAGCATTTCCTGTCCTGAATGTCGTTTTTCAATCTTAACATTTCATCAACTGAATCCTCTTATTGTCTACCCGAATGCATCACTCTGTTACAGTACTGATGGGAACTGGGAAGAAAATTAACCCTCTACTTATGTAATGATTGTATTGAAAATCACCTAATTAGGTGATTAAGTCATTAGAGGATATGTGCATTCCAAAAGTCCCTAGTGAGCAACTGAAATTAAAGGAGATAAAGACAAGATTTGTATTTCTTTTTTGGGCTGAAAGGTAATTAATCCACTTAACTGAAGTTTATGATGTTTCAGACAACAAAAAAGAAGGAAAGAATAGAATGGATTGCTTTACAGGAGACTCCTTTGAAATATATACAATAATGGAAAAGGCTTCATTCTTTTGCTTGCATACATAAAGACAATTTTCCCATCTACAAGAGTTAAAATTATGTAGACAAGAGATGGAACACTATACCTGCAATGGTGACTTGTGACTCCAATTTCAATTATTCTAACTTCGCTGACATTCAATACTCCCTTACAGAGAATTTAAGACATTGGATTTATGTTATAATTTCATGATGGTGCATATCTTATAATTGAACAAAACATGTGCCTCAGACAATTATGTTAAAAAAGCATTCTATTTAGCCATTAAATTACATTGATAAAATATCATCACTTACTTAGTGAGCAGATGTCTTTTTAGTACACTGGGTAAAAGAGTTAGGGACTTCTGGATTGGAAACATTTTTTCAAAAGCACTGAGCTGCTGAAAAAAATAGGGTATTGGCTAGCTGGATTAGCCTTTCATCAATGTGATCAGAGTTTGCTTCTTGCTTCAGTGAATGCGGATAAACCTTAGTCTCATCATTAATGAAGAAAAGTGAAATGAAAAGAACAATTTGAAGTTTTATTTTTTGTGCCACAGTATGCTTTGATACTCTAAGGACATGTTTGTGTGTTGTATTTTATATTGATTTCAAGCCACATACACTTGTGTCTTGTGAACAATCAGTTCTAAATAATTATATGGTATACAATAATTAATTAAGATTAGATATTTAAATCCTTTCTACATTTATTGCACTATGGCTATCACTAGGAGTAAAAAAAAAATACAAAATGTATTATGGAAGCTTTAGTGACTCTCTAAGTTTATTGTGACACTGTCATTATTAACAGCTATGCAAATACTGAAATATGGCTTGAAGAGGATTGTGTTGTTACTGTAAAGGTGTTTAGAAAAGCTCTAAAACAATAAAATGGTATGAAATCAAGTAATAACAGTTGGATACAATGTTGCTTAAAACCCAAATATGTCTTGAGGAAGATGAAGTTAGAATAGACTCAGCATAAAAATACTGCATTCTGTAACATCGAATATTTTTAAATAGTTCAGCGCACAAAAGAAAAGTACATGTTTCTAACCAAATCTGCCATGATACTTGCCATTAGGCATTATGTTTGGCATTGACATAAATAATAGTAGAATAGTGTTCTACCGTATTTTTAGTTTTTAATTTATTATTTTTAAAATAAAAAGTTTAATTTAATATATTTCTGTTGGGCTATTTTTTCCTTTATAAAAATAACACATGAGTATTTGGTATATGTTTTTGGAATTTAAAATAGTGTAATTACTGTATGATGTGTAATTAATTCATCATGAATCATGATTTCTTCTGTGGTAAATTCTACGGTTAAACTGGAGATTGGATTTTTAGGTCTTCTTTAAAAATATTAGGACCTCAAAGGAAAATATAATCTACATAAAATGTGTATTGTTATACAGTATGTACATTTTTTTCTAAATACTGTTTTAATGGCTGTTCTTTAACATTTACTTTTATAGCTGTGCTTGCTCAAAGAAAATTAAAACTTTAACAACACATTTTAAATTTTGGTCTCACTGACAAACATGCTTAAACTATTCTGAGAAATTCTACAACTTGATTGCATACTATTGTATAAGAGTGGGGTGTTTACAAATCATTAATGAAGAGTCTTTTTTCCTGAGCTCGCTTAAAGCTGTTTGAGGTACATCTGTGAATAATGATACAATGAATGGCTAAGACCTTACAATAGGTTCAGTGTTGGGGCCACACAACCGTTGACAATACTAAAAGGTTTATATTAACCCAATCAATTAAAAATGAAGGTCTTGGTAAGAGGGGAATAGGCAACAACTCGAAACAACAGGTTGCTAGGCAGGCTGAGATGGACTCTGAAATTTCCTCTTCAGTCTTGATCTGAGCTGTCGAAATGCACAAAGAAAGACCTCTTTCAGGTCTCTGAAGGAAGCCTCAAACACTGGTTTGTAAGGGACATTAAAATGCACTGGACTTCTCCTGATTTTTAAATGAAGTTCCTTGTTCCATATCATGATTAAGGCATGCGTGCCATACAATTGAATTAAAAGTTTGTAGTTAGTTAAGATACAAAGAGGTTAAGCAAAGAAAAATCTAATATTTATTGTGGATAATATCACATATATATCTCCAGCCTGCCCTTTAAAGAGTCCCAGATTAGCAGGCTTTATAGGTATCCTTAAAATCATCAATTTCTAAAACCTCTGAACAATATTCACTGTGCATTTACATATCCAATACGATTAGGATATGATTTGTTAAATAAAGTCATTTTATTTGTTTCAGAAATTGACTTTCCTCAAGTACCCAAGTCCCTTTAAAATGAGAGCATTACTTTTCTGAATTGCTAAATAATTTATAATTATGAATTTTATAAAATGGTGATTTAGGATGATACTTAAAGACACAATTTTTGGTTGTATGTGTTGAGGTCTAATTAGATCCTTCTGTGTTTAAATTTTTTTTTCCCACTTTTCCATGTAATTAGTTTCACAGCTAAACGAGAGTTTCTAAAAATTAATTACTTTTGTAATGCAGGGTTTAATATTTCATAGAAACTGAAGTGTGCATATCTTCTTACTGGTAGGTACATAGACATTGCAACAGATTTCCACACAACATGAAGGTAACTAAGGAGAGGTATAGTGTATCATTTAATATACTAGGCTGATTGTTATTAAAGTCAGAGCTTGAAGACAAGCACAATTACTTCTGCCCTGTCTTGTGTCTATATTCATACCTCTTTCAGGTTGTTTTTTTTATTTTGTATATTCAACACTTCCTAAATCTCAGAGAAAACAATCAAAAAACGATGTCATACTTCTACATGCACAGCATTGTTAAGGTATTCCAACTCCTGCACATTTTTGCACTTTGTTGCTTTAAAGCTACTGTAGCAGTCATGAAACGTTAAAAGAGCAATTCATATTTGTTATGTACAGTACACCACCAAGTCCATGCCATTCAAAGCAAGAAATAAAAAGAAAGAAATATATACTGTAATTAACATGAAATAAAAACAGAAAAGTTACAATTATCCATATAATAAAACCCAATGATGTAGAAAAACTGTGTGCAATAATACTGGCTCATATGATGTCAGAATAAATATGCAATTATCTGCAAGTCAGGCAGTGAATTTCAAGAAAAGATTCCATGATGAAGACTAAGCTTTCAAAACAACTGAGGGATAAAGTGATATAAAGGCACTAATCAGGAGAAGGAAATAAAAAAAAACGTTTCAAAAGACCCTTCATATCTCTTGGTGAAGCATGGTGAAGTGGAAGTCACCCAGACAATGCCTACAGTACATCACATCACTCCCAACTGAGCAGCTTGGAAAGTTCACTGGCTGAGATGGGAGAAAATGATGATTCCTCAGCAATAACCTGGTTACTCAACAAAAGTAGATTGTATGACATTGAAAAAACAAACCCCTTAAATCAGGTATTGAGGTAAGACAAGACAAAAGTTTAACATTTTGGTCTAAATGCAAAGTGTTAAATCTGACACTAACCCAACACTGTGCATCACTTAGTCAACACCATCCTTACTTTCAAGGATAGTAGTGGCAGTATGATGGTACAGTTCTGCTTCTAAACAGCAGGAATTGAGAAAATTGTCAAAAATGATGTGAACACAGATGGAGTAAAGTACTGGCAAATCTTAGAGGGAAAACTTTGCTTCAGATGCAAAGCTGGGACAGAAATTCACCTTTCAGGAGGCAAATCACAAGGCCAAAGCTGCATTTCAGTGGCTTAAGAATATGAAAGTGGATGTTCCTGAGTGGCCCAGTCAAGGTCCTGATATGAATCCTATTGAGAATCTGTGGAAACTGTCATCCATAAGTGATCACCAGGAAACTTGAAAAAGCTTGAGAAAACCTGTTATCAGTGTAACAATTTAAAAAGAGATTTACCAAAACAAAAACACCTGCGGTGCTTCCACCCAATATTGAGTTAACAACTCTGAATACCTATGTAATCAACATATTTCATTTTTTTACTTTCGTTTTTCAGGTGTTTTTCAGTGTTCAGGTTGAATCAAATGTTAAGTTTAAAAAATGTGTATACTGTACCTTATTTTGTAATTGACACAGTAGGAAGGGTCAGTATACTTTTACAAGACATTGTAGTGGTGAGTCCAATCCATTTATTTGAAAACAGGTCTGTACATTTAGTGTGAAAATTCTTGCAGACGCACTCATAACTATTTTTACAGACTGAAATTACAAATATACCTCCATTCAGGGACAAGACCAGCTTGGCTGTTTTGTGGTCTTTGGATCTGTAAAAATGTAATAACCTTTGCAAATAGTCAATATTTAATTCTGTAAATGCAACTGGTAGTTGTATTGCAGGTTATTAACTGTACTGTGATTTATGATGGGGTCAGAAAACACAGGAAAACCAACCAGAAGAAAATTCCTACAGTGACAATAAAAAAGGGGATATAATAAACTTTACTATATAGCCTGAGAGATGACTTTTACATCTTGTATTAAGAATTACACTTGATAGATTTTAATGGTCCATGTTATTAATAAGGCTATAGAATTGTTTAAAGGGGTGGTGGCATATCTTAATGCCCACAGTTTGTCACCTGCGGTAGCTGCTAAACTGTATAATGCTTGGGTGTCTTCAGCACTTTTCAGTGGGATGTTTGAAAGGTGTAGCCCAAACAGACTTTATTGTACATTGAGCATAAAAAGATGATGACATAAATATGTCATGCAAGGCGTAATGAAAATAATTATGTTTAAATATTGATACTTTTCATTTACAATGATGTATTGAGGACAGATAAGAAAATATCAAAATAAGATTCTGGAATATCAATTTTGGTTATTGATATACCAAAATCTTAGTTTTATACTTTAAATGTCACTCTGTTTGAAATAAAGATGCGAAAAATAAAGTCTTATCAAATGTCAAAGTACTTTACTTTTCTTACAAAACATATACTGAAGCTCTTACAAACCATAGAATATACAGGATAGTCACAAACTCAATGTCATAACTACTAACAAAAATAATAAAAAGTTTGTCCTTGGCATGCCACTGTGGTTGTTGATACATGTAAATATATCACTTTTCATAGTTTCCCCTGGGACTTGAATACATTAATTTGTAAATAAAAACTGAAGCTTCCCCCACATGACATTATTATTATAGATCAATCCAACAGTAAACAGTGTTGGAAAGGCATGGCATTTTAATTTCTTTATATCTAGCTTGGAATAATGTTTTGAATCCTTGACCCTTAAATTATTTTGTATCTGATTTTATTTTTAAATCCAATTAATGAGTTTTTATTTTACCTCTGTGAATTCTTACTGTACATAGCAGTGGTAGAGTGGACTGCACATTCCAATGAACTCCATCCCATTAGACTTTAATGGGGTCTCCCTTAGCAAACAAGTATGAGACAATATCCCAGATGCAAAATTATCTACCCTAAGATTTTCATCGTGGCTCAGGATGAGAGCACAATAATTTCCATCAAAAAATAGATTAAAAGACCTACAATATATCCACAGTAAATGCCAAAGGCACACAGAGTATGGGAATACTAACAAGGACCCGACTGGGTGCAGTGTAGTTGGAGTTTGTCCTGGTGATTGAGAGAGTCTGCCTCGGCAAACAATGCGTTGTAGCATTAAGGTACAAGTAAGCCAGGTACAGTATTTTATTGAAGTTAATATGCAGGCTTCTTTCAGGACACAGTTACTATAGATGAGATCCTTAGATCAATCAGCCACTGCCAATTGAGCTACATGGGCCCAATGTCCTCCTCTTGTTTGAAAGAGTTTTAAATCATAAGAACATGAGGTTAGTCTAGTGTCAAAATATTGTCAATGCCTGGTTCGTGCTGTGAAACAAAAAGATAAACATTAAGCTATGGTTAAGATAGACCATTGATTTTCTCTCCTTCAACTATAGGAACTGATTAGGGGTAAACTAAAGTCCTCTTATATACCAATAAAATAACTAGGCAAGAACGTTTTTTTTGTTAAAGTGGCAGCTGTATGTTCTTAAGCATGATAAAATACATCAGGTTGGATGAGACATGAATGAGACTCTGTCTCATAAAAGGTGAGTATTTTGAATAGGTTTCACAAGGGTGAGAATGAGTCGTCGGCATGTCTTGAATACTTGAATACTGATGTTCTGACGCAAAATATTAATTTGCTACTTTTAATCAAGTAATCAGTTTGGATGAGGAGACTGATCTTCACCAGGGATAATCTAGTAAAGTGAAAAATTCATTCTTCTGTAATGTTTGATATTTTAGATAGCTCAACTGTCATTGTTGTAAAAGTGGTTTGAACAACATAATACAAAACATTTTCTTTGCCTTTATTGTTACTTCGCCATTGTCTATAAGATGTAAATCATGTGTGTCAACATAAACACCCAAATCTTTTTCACATATAGACTTTTCAATCTTAACATTTTCCATTTTGAATTTATAGTTTGTTTATGTGCATACAAAATCCCACACTTGCTTACATTAAATGTATTCTGCCAGATGTTTACCCAGTCTTGAATTTTATCTAAATCTTTTTGTATTTTTTATACTACTTGTATGGAGTGTATACCTAGATTGTATACCACTCTAGATCACTGATATCAATTATGAAGAGTAGAGGTCATAGCACATAGTCCTGTGGAACTCCTTAAATACAGAAGCCTAATTTTAACATCCGCCCTTTATCTACACTCTCAGTTTTCTCTATAACTAGTTCTTATTCCAACCAGTTCATAATCATGTGATCCAATCTATTGCATTGAATACCTACTCTCTGCAATATGTTAATCTTTTCTGAGGAGATTTAACAAAACCCTTCTAAAAATCGAAGTATATATAATTATATACTCTGTTTATCCATTACTGCCGTTGCTTGTTTAAAGAACTCTACAAGGTTAGTAGCAAGATCTGCCTTTTTTAAATTCTAGAATAGTTTTTTTGTTTTCCATAACTTTATATTTTACAGAGGTACAATGGATATATCTATATTTACTTGTTTTTTTTCGTTACCCATTTCAGGGTTTGGAAATGAATTTACAGTCCATGTGTACTCCATCTTGTCTTAATTAACTGTTGGAAGACTGTGTAATGGGCTAACAATAGATTTTGTTTTTTACTGTACAAGTACTGTATAAGTGGCAGAATAGTAGAAGAGATACAATGGTCCCCAAAGGTCCTGAGGTTTCAGGTCACAAATTTTAAGACTGTGATTTATATTTTTAACCACAAAACGTGCTCCCTCCAAACATGGTTTTCCAGTCAGGACTGATGAGGTAGTCCAGGTTTTCTATCTCCCAGAAGTTGAAAATATCACTAAACATCTGAAATCTTATTTCTATCGATGATTGCATATGTGATACACCATTTAAAATACCTATGTATAAAAATAAAATCACCTATATGATTAAATCCTGGTTCACATCAAAGGTACTGTAGGAAACATTTTGGCTCATATAAATGTTTGTCCTGTTCTATACTGAGTGAACAATGTTAGTTATTTTATGCTTACACTCTGTGTACTGAAATAGCATGAGGACAGGAAACAATTAGAACATGATAATATCCTCAATCATATTAGAGACACACCTTTTGAAAGGAAATTACCACTGAAGGAAAGGCTAATGAGGGAGTTTGTGCCACCATCACTGGGATACTCCCTAGTGTCCATAAGAAGAGATTACAAACCTTCATCTAATGACTCCATCCCAAAAGTCCTGGCAATCTCTTGTGAAAACCCTTTGATGGAATAAGCTTACAGACTATCACTCTCTTCCCAGAAACTGCAGGTGCCTTCTAGATCAGGAGTGAGACAGATTGCCAGAGCAGCATGATACAGCATGGCATAGTGATTAGCACAGGGCTTGCTCCTTTTTGGTAAACCAGCACTTTGGCCTTTCATGCAGGTCTTTGTACAACACATTTAATCTTAACCATAACCGTTCTTTTAGAAAAAAAATTGAAGACTGAATGCTATTTTCTTTTTCTTTCTAAATCTATACTAGAGTTATAGCATACATGCCAAGATTCTAATAATGCCACAAACCACAATTACTGCTGGCAGCTGTGCTACTTGAGTGGTTATGGCTTCATTTAATGTTTAAACAAAAAGCTTCCTTTGTGTTCCACTGATTTTCAGTTTGTCAGCTAAAACTAAACAAGATCAGTATTAAAATATTTTTTGGGGTGGTTATTAATTTCTTTTTTAGGTAGTTCCAAAAGTAATCACAGAATTTTACCATATTCCCTTGCTTTTCCAATGATATATCCAAAGATTGTGCTTTAAAATCTCAATTTTAACCAAACCTGACAGTAAAATCAAATTAACAGATGAAAGGTGATCATCTATCAGGTAGTGATTCCATATACAGTATACTGTATATTTATGAATAAAAAGCTAGCAATCACAAATGGAGCATCTAGATAATCTTACTGTCATACAAGAAGGAGAAGAAGTAATAAAGATCCTTCGGGTAAATATTTGTATTTGTTAACAAGCTGGAATATTTTGATAAGAATATCAAATATATATACTCTTAAATTATTCGCATAGGCTAACACATGTTTCATGTGACATTAGTGAAGGCCTGGAACACTGTAGCAAGGCAGGCTTGACAGCAAAATTTCATGTCCTGAATGATTAAACACAACTGTAGAATATGAAACTATTAATATGTGATTACTGTGAAATCATCTTACATCAAAACTGACAGATAATTTTAGGAAGATGGTAATCTAGCAATGGTCACCTTAGAAGCCTAAAATGAAGCATGAAACTCATCTCAGAAAATTATGTATAGTATATTTATTGACATCAACTTGCAATTATCTGATATTTCTACAAAATGGCAACTGGGCTCTTACGTTTGTGGTACTGTATATATGCAATTTTTCAGATTTTGTTATTTCCCACGAACAACATTTTACAATAAAGCAAGTTTTATCTGTCCAGCTTTCTAGATTTTTAAAACGTTGGTTGTAACAAATCTGGGATATTAAATTACATTAATATTGATTAAAAATACATATAACTGAGTTAGAATTAAACTGCCAATTTTTGGCAAAAATACTGCTATAATTCATCCATCCTTTTCCTAACTGCTTCATGATTGCGAGGGAGTCAGAGACTGTCCCGCAAGCAACAGGAGCAAATTAGGGTACTCCCCGGAAGGGACATCAGTCCAACGTGGGACAGACATGAACATGCACACACCAGGGCTACTTGTCCCAGAAGCCAATTAAGCTAACAGTATGTTTTTAGATTCTGGGATGAAACTGGAGCACATGAAGAAAAGTCACAGGACCAAGGGGAGAACATAATAATTCCACACATATACTGTAGTATCCCAGGTCTAGAATAGAAGCCAGCACCCCAGTGCTGGGGGCAGCACTGTAAACCACGGCACCACCATGTCACCCACTGCTTTCTTCAAAAGTGAGGGAAAGCTAACCTTCAACACCCTAGCTAACCTCCACTGACTACCCAAAACCATACAAGACAAACGGCACTCACCCGTACTAACTAGTGTTACTAATACAAAATCAACTAAGTGTGTAGAATGTACCAACAACCTAAACTAACCGGATACTCAAAAGTTCACACAAAAACACAAGTGAACTAGGAATACAAATAAGGGAAAACGAGAGTAATCAACAGGAACAGGGTACAAAAGAACACAAAGGTTGAACATATAACACATTAGGGCAAGGTAATGGCGAAACAAGGATAAACACAAACAAACGAAAGTACAAAGAGACAAACAGAAACCAACAAAACAACAAAGCCGAAGCTATACGAAAATAAACACACACAAAGCAAAACAACAATCCAACGAAGCCGAAGCAAAACCAGAAGCGAAGCAAAGCACAGTGAAGCAAAAACCAAAGCCGAGCAGGAACGAAGTCAAATGAAAGGCCTCTTCCTTCTGAAAGCCTCCATGTTATATACTGAATAAGATGCACTCTGATTGGCTGAGAAGCTGATTGATGATGACATCATACTGAAACAATAGTGTAATGATGGACCAATGATGGAGGGAGAACAATCAAGGTCAGTAGTGTGGAACATAACAACAAAAACACACAGACCACACACTGGGATGTAACAGGAACATTTCGAAATTCTGATTCTGAGAACCTCCAATTCAAGCCCCAGCTAGGGTTAGGGAAAGCATTCCCATGCTACTTAGACCATTTTTACGCTTGGCACTGGATTTTGGGGCCCAGGTCAGCTTTAGAACGAGTCATAGTTTCCTTCTATCCTCAACAGGTTTTTTTTTACACTTTTGTCTGATTGGATTGTGTACTGCACCGTTTTGTCATTTAACTCAAAAATGACCTGCATCAAAAGCTGTGGGAAAACCAGTTCTAATGTGTAAACTCTTTTAATTGTGTCATTTCTTGAGCAACTAGCAGTGTAATTGCAGTCAATAATGACTGGTTCTTGTAACCCTATCCCTAATATGGCCTAAAACAAATTTTCATTTAAGTTTGAAAGCACTTTAGCAGATTGATTTTTGCCTAAAAGGGATAGATTATTGCAGATAACACATTTCCAAGAATTTTTTCAATGGTTTAGATTGTTTTAGACTCATACTTTCTAGTTTGGGGAACATTTCAAAATCTGATGACTGGAGGGCCTCAAAAACAGATTCTGAGAATGCCAAGTTCAAGCCCAAGCTAGGGTTAGGGCTAGTACTGTCATGTTACTTAGACCATTTTTTCGCTCGGCGCTGGATTTTGGTCAGCTTTAGAACGAGTCATAGTTTCCTTCTATCCTCAACTTTTTTTGGACACTTTTGTCTGATTGGGTTGTGTACTGCACCGTTCTGTAATTTTATTGCAAAAATGAGCCAGATCAAAATAGTTTTTGTGGCTAAACACTTTTAATTGTGTCATTTAATAAACAACAAAACATATACTGTAACTGCAGTCCACCCTATCCCTAAAATAGCCTAAAATGTGTGTTCCTTTATAGGCTTAGAAGTTTAACAGCTTTTTTCATCTGATTGAAATTTTGTTTAAAGCAGAAAGATTATTGCAGATATAAAATTTCCCAGAGCTTTTTTCAATGGTTTGGATTGTTTTAGACTCATACTTTTGGTGAGGGGAACATTTCAGAATCTGATTAATAAAGGACTTCCAATACAGAATGTTTATCTGCCGAGTTGAAACCACAGTTATTGTGAGGGTTAGTAGTCTCATTCCACTTAGACATTTTATAGTCAGTTCTGGGTTTGGGGGCCCAAGTAACCTTCAGGACGAATGATAGATTCCTCCTATCTTCAACTTCAGAGACTTTTGGCTGTTTCCCAAAATTAGCCACATCAAAAGGTGAATGAAAACCTATTCTAATGGAAAAAACACCTTTAATGGTGTCATTAAAATGCTACTAAAAGTATAACTGTAGTTAACATTTAATGGTTCTTGTAACCCTAACCCTACACTAGCCTAAAATGTATGGTCATTTAAATATCATTTTAACAGCACTTTCGCCTGATTGACAACTTGCCTAAAACAGATTGAAGAATATACATTTTCAATAGCTTTTTTCATAATATACTGTATACTGTAATATACTCTCACACACTAAGGAACATATGCAGCAGTTATTATTTGCCAAGTATATTTAACATTGAAACACTGTTAATTTGTTGTGTGAGCCTGTCCGCTGTGTACCTTAGTGGTGCAACCCTGAATATTTTCTAAGTGTCATAAGGCACCTGATTTGTCCTTTTGATTAAGGGATTTGACACTTATTTTGTGTTTGAGTCAAATTCTCCTATTGTAGAGATCTGAACTAAGCTACAGTACCCAGCCATGTCGATAAAGTCAATACCCTAGCTTGTTCAAGAAACAGTTGTATGAAATGTCTTTATTCAATAAACTATTAGCAGCCAAGAAATCTACATGGGTCAGATGGCTTCCTCTCATTTGTAAGCTTACTTACTAATGTTCTAATGTGTGAGGTGTTTGGGCAAGGAAGGGTGCTGAAAACAAAGGTTAAATGCCAACTCTGAATAATTCACCACACTATTCCTCTAATTGTGAAGATTCACTTTTTTATTATATTTCAGTTTCCAACTGTCCAAATGCAGTTCTTTTATATGCAACATTTCTGTATCTCTTTTTGTCTATGCAATTTGCCATAAGAACCCTGTAGAAAGACATTATAAAAGTATTTGATGGAATTCATGGAGCACTGCCAAATCAGCTAAAGATAAGAAAATGGAAACCATGTGTGACAAAACTAAAACTCCCTTTCAAATTAATTAATCATGAGACAAGTCAAGGGTAACTTTAAATGCACAAAACAAATTGCAGAAATAACAAAACCTAAAAATTACATAATTTGACAGTTAATTATTTGATGTACAGTGGGCGACTGTGTTAATGATTTGAAGAAAAGCCAGCTACACCCTGATTGGAATTTACATGTCGAACTGCATAAATGAAATGCTTAAAATGTGTGTCCCACAACAAGCACATGACACCATTCAGAAAGACACATTCCCAATTCTATGTAAGATGTTTTACTAATCCATTTCTAATTATGTAAATTTTAAATATATATATATATTTAAAAAGGAGTCCACATTCCTAATAAACTGCCT
This sequence comes from Lepisosteus platostomus, assembly GCF_059453375.1. Classification (NCBI taxonomy): domain Eukaryota; kingdom Metazoa; phylum Chordata; class Actinopteri; order Semionotiformes; family Lepisosteidae; genus Lepisosteus; species Lepisosteus platostomus. Next base: position 15,113,519 of record NC_142622.1, read on the forward strand.
AATCATGTTTTTTCACAGGATGTTTATCTGTATTTAAATATTGCTGATTTACAGGCTTGGCTTCTCCTAATACGATCTAAACTATATTAAAACTGAATAACATTAGTTTGTTTTTGGTAGAATATGAGTAATATCTTATTAAATATATATGGGGTAGGTAAATTCAGTTTGCTTAATATTCATTATGATGCTAATATTTTTCATTTACAAAGTTGATCCTGCAGGAAACAACTGCGAAAATCACAGGCTAGTAATGTGGCCACTACTGACAGAAATACAGAAAAAAGTTGACCAATCTATGGTGCATGCTATGCATCACGTTGCTGATGCTTTCTTAAGAGAATCTCTCTTGTAAAGCCTGGATAAGCATGTGCCTGTTCATTGGTCTCTGAGCCAAAGATGCCATATTATCCCACAAATGTTCATCAGGCCTAAGGTTTGGCAAGTAGGGCAACAACAGAATAACTGTTACATTCTCATCTCACAAGAAAACTCTTGTTACATCAGCAATATGAGGACATTCTTGTCCTGAATGCTGTCATCAGGATAAACCAGCAAGGAGGGCAGCAATCAAGGTCTTATGACTTAATCTTTGTAATCATGCTCAACCAGTTTGCCCTGAATCATTACAAGTGGAATTCTGTCGGACTAGACATTCCTGCCCAGATGTCACACTTGAACCTTCCCACTGATTTTGACAAAGTTTCAGGGCTTGTGCTTTCCTAGATTTTGACTTATCATTGACAGTTTATGTTCAGTTGTAATGTCTTACCAGATTCAAAACCACTGGCATATGAATACCCCAGCGGTGACAGTAACTTGTTTTAGTTCAGCTTCCAACATACCAATGATATCTTTTTCTTTTCATACGCAGGACATATTATTTACTTTTCTACGGTTTTCTTTCCTGACTTTCATCTTCACATTCAACATGTTAAATTATCTCACTACCGCTTCTCATATAATCAATATAATGAATAATCAATTAATCAAAACAATTCCAAGATGTTTAATCAAAATATGTGTATTGTATTTTTCTAAAATATAGATAGAATGAAATGTCTTTTGATGCTCAATATAAATTTATTTAGCTCAGGGGTCACCAGGTGTGTATACCTGTATACCTATATCAAGAGCCAAGCTGTACAGAAACCCTATGAAAACACACAAATCCTCCAGGACTAAAATTTGGAACCCCCAATATAGTTCATAGCTAAACTGTGTCAGGTTGAATAAAGCATTTTAAAACATTTTCCAGGTAGTAGTCTGTAAATCCCCCAATTATGCTATGTTTTATATTTGACATTAAAGATACTGTATTTTAATAACTGCATTTACAGGTTGGAATATTAACACTGGAATATGGTCATAACTCTGTTTGGGTTTTCTGCTCTGAGTAACATTATAGTTTTCTGATACACACAGCATTTTTACAGGAGAAGTGCCGCCAAATTAATTTTACTTGTACCACAAGATGGTTTGCACTGCTTAAGGATTAATACTGGTTTGGTTATAAGTATTTCAGAATTTTTGATTTGATGTAATGCTCTAATAAAGTAACATCCAAGATTCATGATCACATTTAATCACAGTGACCAAAATCTTCAAAAACTAGAACCCAAGAAATCAGAGTAAAGTATACATGAATTTCTACTATAACATGAATTCATGAATATGAATTTCTACAATAGCAAATCTATTACATTTACCAGTCAAATCTATATCCATAAGTTTAAACTTTGACTTCTTTTACTGCAAACCACATGCATACAGTATATATTTACATCTGAAAATTAATATCTCAATTAAAAAAAAAATTGTGTTGTGAATGTCATACAATTGGGTTTTTATGCTTTACAGTATGTGTATGAAGCTTATTAGCTGAATTCTGGACCTCTTCTGTAACAGACAAGTACAGAATTTTTTTAACCTGTAGTACACAGAACTATGTTGAATAACAAAAAAGAAAATATGATTGAGAGTGAAATTAAATTGATTCCATGCCAGATTCATGCTAAATCAAGAGTTAGCTGTTTGCTTTCGCAACACCAGCTGGAATGGTGCTGGGCACTGCCAGGGGTATAAAATCCGAGCAGCTCAGCATGTAATGCTGCTGAATGTATACTCCCACTGAGCTGCAAAGAGTAAAGAGAGGAATAGAGAAGAGATAGACAAGGATGGCTGATGATTATTGGTGTTTGAAGCTGAGAAAAAGGTCACCAGTAAATACAAAGTTCACAAAGTGGCATCGTCAGCGCTGATTCTAAAGGAACTAAAGAAAGTCCATACAAGCAGTGAGGTAGGGAGAGCATGGTGTTGTCATCCTGCTATATCCTTTAAGTATTTTCCCAGTACCTCTCTGAAAGTAAGCTGCAAAATGGCCAGTGTAAAAACTATTAAAGTCTAAGCAGCAGGAGCCTCTATTATCTCTGTAATCTGGTGATAATTAGAATTACTGGTTGAGATACCCTAGGGTGAGAATTTGAATGCTTTACAATGTCTGTAAAGGGATGAAGGTGCAACCCCCCCACCCCATGAACAATTCCCCACCCCCAAACCTTATCCATTGCCATTGCCTCCCCCTTACCCAAATATTCAACCGATAGCAAACCTGACTGGTTTGCATGTAAATCAGTGGTCCTGCCCATTAATCTGCTTGTAATTAGAATGCTCAATAGACTACTAAAAGAGACGTTAGCTCCCTAATTATGCTATCACCCGCTACCCTGCTATTAAAGAAAATTGATAAAAGCCTGGAAATTGCCATCTCTTACGCTTGTGTACACAACTCTAACCCTTGCCGAGTAGGTCTCTTTAAGCTCAGCTGACACACTGCACACATATGCAAACATTGGCTATAGTTCAGGGGACTCTGGTTGGTGAGAAAATACTCATTTCTACAAGACTGTTGCTGTATCTGCAAAGCTTCTGTCCTCACTTATCTGATCTTTCATACGAAGCCCCTGAAGGGAGGATTATACTGTTTTAAGCCATTCTTTGACTCCCACAATTTGCTTTTTCTGCATTTAAATAAAATACTCAATGTACTACATAGATCTGGAAGCTCAATAGTCAGAAATTACAAGCCGTTGTTTTAGAAAAACAATAACCCTAGATGAGATGTTTATGTAATTAGAAGCATATTTTCAATATGGTTCATACCTGTCTAACCAGTGTGAAGTACAGTACATTCATACTGTATGTATTAGACAATGTATTTTCTTAAATACATTGCCTTGAATTTTTTAATGGTGCATCTAATATTAGTATCTAATATATTAATTTAAAATACTGTTTAATGATAGCTATAATATATAACATACAAACATATGTTCGGAAAACATGAATTTTTTACAAATAATCTGAATCGATATACAGTATAAGGAAAAAGACATTACTTTGTGGTCTCTTTTTATTGTAAAATAAAATATAGTTCCACTGTTTCTTGTCTGCTCAAGTTTTTTTTTTTAATTTTCAGCAAAAGAAATGGTCTCTGACTTTATCCCATGAAATGCTGTTGTGCGTTTTCTTAAACCCACTTTCACTCCTGCTGACATTACATGATGTACTCATCCTCAGTGCAGAGCTCATTCAGTTAATACTGACTCCCGCTGCAATTCTGAACAGAACAGCTTCAACAGCTCTTTGTAAAAAGTCAACTCTGCCTGTAAGTGAAGTGAACAAGCCATAATCCTTCTTTCTTATGTTTAGAAGAGTTATATTCAACTAATTAATTCTATAGTATTCTACAAGTATACAGTATACAGTGTCTAAATTCTTAAGTAACAAGATTAGCATAAAGATTTTGAGTGCTGAAACAAACATACTGTTTGTATTATGAATAAAATGAAACCAGTAACAGGCCATATAGTACATACTGTATCTCAGGAAAATTTGATAGCTTAGTATCTAATTTTTAATACTTAATAGAATTCTTTGCTATTTTTATGTTGAGTAAACATATATTGCCTATGCATAGAGTAGTCAGTTTTAGTGTCAGTAAAATCAGTAAAGAAATGATTCAACAAATGTATACAGTATATTTTATTACAAATATACAACATTTGCTTATTTTACTTGATGACTGAATGACCTTTATGATTGCCAAATATAGAAAAAAAACTATTAGCTGGGAAGAAAAAAGCATAATCCTTGTAAATGGCTTTTGCAATGGACAATTCAAAATATAATCTAATCAATAGAAATTGTATTAAGCAAAGAAGCCTATTACACCTATTTCAAAATATCCAACAGACGATCAATTTACATTTATGAAGAATTAGGTGCTGATCAAAACTAAAATACACAAGATAGAACTGGTTAATATTGATTTAATTTCAAATTAGGAAATTGCCTTGTAGACTGTGTGTTTTACTTTATTTGTGCTCTAAATTACTGTGATCAGAATGCTCTTTTCAGGCAATTAGACGTCAGAACAGTTACAGTCATCCCTTTTTCTATTGATTGGTAGCCTGACAAGAAACATGCATTGAAAATGATTTGGTATTAATAATAATAATTATAATAATGATGAATATAGATAAGGGATATGTGGTTAAAACACACTCTTAAACTCTGTATAATGTGTACAAAGAGTAACATTTTATACTGACCAAATGAAAGTGTAATAGATGATGGTTATGTTTACTCTGACATTTTACGCTACATTGAGGAATGAGTTATATATCTCATTTTTATGTGTTTTCCAACTTACCACTTTAAATATTACTTTTAATGATAGAAGGCAGCACTGCAGACAAAGATAACCATATAACTCTGTTATCCATAGAAAAATATTAGAGATTCTGGACGACAAATGTTTTAAGAACACTTTATGAAGTCCTTTGAAAAAAAAAAGACTTGAACTGGCCCAACACTAGCAGTTGCTTCCTTTTTAAAACTGCACACATCATGAGAAATTCATTGGTTAAATTTTCACTCACTAACTTTGCACTCTGGATTCCAGTCCTAAAATCAATAGAGTCACCTTGGTAAGCTGTTGGTAGGTTGTGGTGGGTATGTACTGTACTGTATGCAAGTTTGCGTTCATGGTGGAGGGGTCGTGTGTGTGACAAGGAGGATAATACAGAAAAGATCCTTGTGGATCAGCATCAGTTACGGAACACTTTTTGCGCCTCTTTAAACTTGATCAAAGGCCGTTATAGTTAAAGCACTTTAAGCATACCAGTCGAAAACTTGCTGGAGAGAAGCACCAAAGAAGTGGAAAGTATAACAGCGAGCTATTAAAATTCGATATTGTAGTTTATGTAAAATATTCATGCCCACAGAAATATAATGCAGAAAATAAGTCTGACAGTCCTAGCTGCAAATTTAAATCCATTTTTAAATTCATACCTTCAAAAAGCTCTATATGCATAAAATGAAATGTATGGTATTCTCCTTTCTAAGAAATCCATTTAATCAACATTTTGGAACTCTTTCCAAAGTGACAGTATTTTTTTTAAAGTATTAGCTCCATAATGGTGCTTTCGTAGTTGGTGTTTCAGGCTTATTGAAAAAGGATCATCATTATGACCGAGACACTGTCTGCAAATAGTATCAACTGATCACCTACCTTATTCTAATATATATATACCACTAGTCTTCTATAAATAATATCAGGTTCTTTATTAATCAGAGTTTGTCATTGCACCTTTAAAGAAACAGTGTACACTAGGTATATTTTTGTTAATTTAAAAGCAAAACACAAAATCCAAACCCAATGCTCTGCATTTGAAAGTCAGTTTATACAGTACCAATAAATTATGCGAATGTGTAATTTGTTCTTTGTCTATAGCATACTTCATAAAAATCTTGTCAATAATTAAAATAATAACCACTTAAGGATAAATGAGAATAAGGTATGTCAGTAGTTTTGAAAGAACCGTGTTACAAACACCTCATTTTTAATTAGCCTATAAACGCATGTATCACAGTGTTTCTGACGATAACTTAAAATGAAGTGCACTCGCCCCTGGCAGCAATAATGTACTGTATCTATATGTGTAGCTGATTTCTTTCCACAATTCTCTTCTCATGAGATTTGTTTTGGAATAGATCTATATAACCAGATAATTAAACATTCACCATAGCATGCAACACTTCACCCCAGAGCTTATTAATTAATTTACTTATTTATATTTATAGAAATTCACTCTAAAACAGGTTCTGAAAAACAGATACAGTTGTGTTTGTCTCTGTGCAATCTGCACTATTTGAAATGTGGACTATTTGATTTTGGTTTCCAGATGGTATTTCATATGCATTTTGTATTTTTAACTGTATTCCACTAATATGTTAAAGCTCAGTTTCCAGATTCTTTTTTTTAATTTAGAAAATATTTTTTTTAAATTGCATATTTCATTTAATATGTTAACTAACCTTTTCTATTTACGTTTCTCTGCTAATTCTAAACAATTTTTCCCTCTACGGTTGAACTAATTATAAAATGTTCAGTAGCTTCAATAAAGCTGGAACAGGAACTGCCATACGGTATATGAGTATTACAATTATTCCAAACATAGCTACACCTACACTAGCTGAAATACAATATATTCATGTAAATTAAAAAAACACAAATGTGTGCCTCAAAATTAAAAGACATATATTAATTATTGGTGCATACATTTTGAAAATTATTAGTAGAATAATTTGATCATTTCTGTATACTGTGTTCAGCGGAGCCATAATCTGAAGTCTGCAGATGCAGAATATAATTTTGATCTGATTTGCAGAAACTTGAAAAGACATTTGCCGTAGGCTGGAATTTCTTGAAAGGAAGAATCTTTTCATGCAATTAATTTATTTGTACGTAGTTGTAGAGCCAGTAAAGTCAATAGTATAATAAGTATACTTATTTTAAGAAAACAGATATCTACACTTGAATTCACATTTACTAATGTTCACTAATATACATAAAAGACACTTTTAAAAAATTGGATAACTGTCAAAATATATAATATGTACATACTGAATATAAAATGGTTTATAAAATTTAGTGTTGTTTTGAAAAAAGGCTTGAAAATACTATCACATAGAAGACATATGTTAAATTTTGTAGATTTCTTGCAAATGTAATTCTGCATTTTCAACTTCACTATATATCACCTGTTTTAACAAGACATGTAGAAAGGTTTTCTACTATAAAGTGAAATCAGAAAATAACTTAACCTTGAAGGCAGGAATAATTATGAAAAGGGCTTTTCATTTTATTTTAAACTGAAGCAATAAACACAGCAACATATCTTTCATATACAATTACTTATACATTATTAATTTCACTAATTTTCTACAAATAATAAAAAGTTGGCTTAATTTAAATTCTAGAAGCTTACCAAAGTCAGTATGCAAAGGCCCTTTCTAAGGTGGAATGATTGCACCCCCTAAAGCTTCTGAACGGAATCGCAACCCCTTACCGACACTTGTCTAAAGAGTTCATCATCATCCTGCTCTCTTCTGAGTGGTTATGATCCATTTTCTCCCAGATATGAGAACTTGCTCGCTCAGAGGAAGAAAGCAGTCAATCAATGCCACTAAAATAGCCCTTTTCCATTAGCAGCCTGTAACTAGAGCTGTGCCCTTGCGAAGGGACTGCGCACATGGCTCCAGTCTACACTGTGCCGGAGGACTTGGTGTCTTCTGTGCAGCAGTACAAACAGATAGTTTTACAGAGTGTCATATCTGGACATCACTCTCCTTTTACCAAAACTACTTTGATGCAAGTTGTGTCACTGTCCAAACAGTGAGCCCTGATGCAGAACTGAATCCTATTTTTCTTAAAGACCTAATTGTACTGAAAGCCTCAATCTTTATGTCAATGAAATATGATACTTCAATACTCCTTTTGTTTTCTGCAGTAAAATAATTTTAAAACAGGCCTCGGATTTTCCACCTGGCATGCATGCCTCTCAACTGCATATTATTACAAGGAACATCTGCTAGGAAGTCAAAAATACGTGTCAGCTGCTATTAAAGTATGCGAGTTCTATCACATTTCAGTTTTAGCTGTATTTTCATTTTTAAGAAGTCACAAAATGCCTGCCATATAATTCTACACTAGTCTGAATTACGTGAGTCTTTGGATATTGAAGCTATAGTATGAGCAATGTTGTTAAATGGATTAAATAAAATATAAATGCATGAAGTTGTATAACAGTGTATGACTCACTTGAATAAGGAATCTATATACATTCTGAATAGTACTGTGTTTTATAAAGATTTTTAGGTTTAATAGCTCTAACATCAAATACCTGAATGTAATAATCTAATACAAAAATGTATCAATTGCAGCAATTGCATACAACATGGAAGAGTGTGAGTGGAAGACTCTAATGAAATAAAATGAACCATAATTCAGGATTATTAGAACTTTATGGCAAACTAGACAAAGGACGTGATTTTCTCTCTGGGCAAACTGCCCATGTAATTCATTTACCACAGAGTGGACAGTGTGCCTACAGGGAAAATCAGGCTCAAAGAGTTAATCTGATGACATTGATAGAATGGGGTACAAAGACACATAAGTGTCTAGTAAAATTCTTTCACTGGTCATGTATTGTCTGTAGGTTCAGGTGCAGGTTTTTTTTTGTTTGCAAGGGTGGAAGCTGCATTTATTCCCTTGTCAATCTAGAAAGTGGTCAGACATGCCAAACCAACCCAAAGGCAAATACAACTGCAACAAGGTATCAACTTAGAAGATCATTGCCCCAACTGGCTCCATGGGACATGCACTGAATGGGTTCTATACTTTTTCATTCTTGATAATTAATATTAAAGTTTATCTTTGCCTCTCTTAGAAAATGTATTTTGACAAGTTTCCTATATCAGCAATTCAAATTGTAAAGGTATTGTAAACCTATTTACTGTCTCAAATATGTACATATTTATTAAGTTTAGAAATATTTAAAACACACATTTATGAAGTTATCAGGCTGGTACTGTACAGTATGTTCACAGCATGAAAGGAGGTATAAGATTATAAGAAGAGCTATTTTGAATCTACTGTATGTAGGAGCTGTTTGAAGCCAAGATTGTTGACCACCAGATGTTTAAGTCAAAAATCTCATGCAGAGAGTTTCAATTTAAGTGATGGTTGTTTCCTTTTTCTCTCTTTTGTAACTGTTTTATAAAAAAGACATCAATTAAAGTGAGCAAGAGGACAGTTCTCTTATTGTAACAAAGTGTGATTTGGATGTGATGCATACCAATGCTGATGGTATCAAAACCGATACTCTCTACTGTGATATAATATGATATGTTTCTATCTATAAGTTCTCAACTACATCATCCAGTGATAGTATAAACATTCACCAAGAAAGAGATGTACATAAATTGTACCTGAGGTTCAAGAAAAGTTTGTCAGACCTGTAAAATTTGGGGATGTAAATACAGTACCAATCTAATGTGTCTGAATGAATTAAGTTTCATCTTCGGTTTAAACTCAAACTCATGATATTATGTGGCCAAATTCTTCCTATTCCACAGCTCTGCTAAGCTATTGGGATCCTTCATCTTTTCTAAAGCTTTTGGATAAAGAACTGCAAAACCCTTAAGGGATGCACAATTCTATTTTTGTTTTATTACTTCTGAGATAACTTCTACTTGCTGATGTGCAACATGGTGTTGAAAAGGTAGCGTGGCCAAACATAGCTCACTTAATGCACATGCACAGACACACACTCAGAGAAAAAAAGACTAAAGTGTAGTCATTTGACAATCTACCATGAAATAGTTTTATTATTTTTAAATGTGTAAAATACAAGGGTCCACTGACTGAGTTGTCTGAGATTTCAACTGAAGGAGAATGTGCATCATGGTTTCAGTTCACTTGCAAAGATAATCCATCACTACATAACACCCTATAAAAGTAATCAACCTTCTTAAGGCTTGGAGCTCTTAGATGCTTTTGCCTTTAGGATACCATGTTCAGAAACTGCTGATACTAGAATTTGATCTTAGAAAGCTTTACTTTCCCATCTTCTCACACCTTTCTGACATCAAGACCATTCTAGTTCCTTGTTATGTACTCAAGCATTTGGCTTATTGTATTAAATTTATCTACTTCATTATCTTTGCAGGATACATACAGTACTATCTTCAAGGATGCAGAAATGTTAAAAGGAAGAGAAACAATAATCTAAATTCCATACATAAAATAATAAGAAAATGTATGCTGTCTTCCATTAATCACACCAATTACATAAGAAAAAACTACAAACAAGTGGAGGCCATTCAACCCATTTTAACTGTTTTGCTGCTAATACCAGCATTGTTGCCTCACAGCACCAGGGCCCTGGGTTCAATTGTGGACCTGGGGTGCTATCTGTTTGGAGTTTGTACAGTATCATCCCGCCTGGGTTTCCTTCGAGTGCTCTGGTTTTCTCCCACAGTCAAGAGGTACTGTACAGTACACAAGCTACAGTACATACTGTACAGTATGTCACATATTATACTCTAAGAGGATAGATCCTCTGGAAACACTTTCAATTATAATGAATTAGTAATATGCAGAACAGCCTTGATGCAGTTTACAAATGATTATTGTGATTTTCTGTAGCAAGATATGGATTTTCACTAAGATTCATCCATCAGCAACACAGATTATAAATTAACAGTCTTGAACCAATCATGCACCCAAGGTAGCAGTAAAACAATGTTTGCCTTTTGCTGTTCATATTTGACAACCTACAGTGGCTTGATCCTAAGAAACATGAGCAATAAAATCCATGATTACATATTTAGGGAGTAGGCCTTAAAGCGGGACATTAATACAGCAACAGTATGTGAATATAACACATAAAAATGTAAGCAAAGCACTGTCTGATTCATAGCACTCTAAACTGAATATATATGTTTTTTAATTAAAGTTCATGGAGTATTAAATATTTACTTCCAGTATATAAATAGGCTGCTTTTTAAACATAATATGCAGTAAAAAGAGATAATAGTGTTGTTTTTTTTTGTATAATGAGAAATACATTAAAACTTTTAAAGGGCATTCGAAACTCAAAACAGTCAAATTAATTAATTACTGCTATGAGCATATTAAAACAGAATGTGAGTATTTTAACTTGTACTGTATTTAGATCTAGTGATTAACACTAAAATCTGTTCATGCGTTAGCAGGATGTATTTTTCACTTTTGTGATATTATTTAAAATAGAAGGACATTGTATATTATTTAAATAGGAAATCTAGTAATAATAAAAATAAAATTGCTTTTATTATTTATTTAATTTATTTTTGTTTTTTAATGAGCACACCCATTTTATATAGCCAGCAGCCATGTCACTCTGCAACTCACAACTGGCAAACCACTAAAGCTAAGCAGGTGTGAGCCTGGTCAGTACCTGGATGGGAGACCTCCTGGGAAAAACTAAGGTTGCTGCTGGAAGCTATTAATGGGGCCAGCAGGGGGCACTCACCCTGAGGTCCATGTGGGTCCTAATGCCCCAGTATATTGACGGGGACACTATACTGTAAACAGGCACCATCCTTAGGATGAGATGTAAAACTGAGGTCCTGACTCTCTGTGGCCATTAAAAATCCCAGGATGTTTCTTGAAAAGAGTAGGGGTGTAACCCCTAACCAAATTTCCCATTGGCCCTTACCAATCATGGCCTCCTAATAATCCCCCTCTATGAATTGGCTTCATTACTCTGCTCTCCTTCCCTAGCTGATGTGTGGTGAGTGGCTTGGCACACTATGGCTGCCGTCGCATCATCCAGGTGGGGCTGCACATTGGTGGTGGTGGAGGGGAGTCTCTATTACCTGGTGGTGGTGGAGGGGAGTCTCTATTACCTGTAAAGCGCTTTGAGCGGAGTGTCCAGAAAAGCGCTATATAAGTGTAAGCAATTATTATTATATTAATTCCTATACTCTATACAGTATGTCTTTACACTTCCAGACTATTATTTAGCACAGTTCGTTAAATGATAAATAAGCATAACCAATAAATATTAAACAAACAGTTGTGCTGTTCATTTAGGCTTTGCATTCCCATCCAGCTATGTTTTTTTCTTCCTTTTCATACAGAAATGTATCACCAGGAACACCCCAATAATATGTCACATGGATGACCCCAAATTATTCCAAGATTAAATGGACCTACGGAACTGTAATCCAGCAAACATAGTACACAATACAAATTACTATGAATCTATTTGAAAAACAGATTGAAAGAATGGGAAAGTTACTTAACAAATCACGGTTGTTATATTTCTAATTACATTTGCAGTTGTTATAGTATAGACCTGTGATTGGTATTTGAAACACAAAATAAATTAAAATGCAACAAACATTTCCATACGAAACAAAAAATCATAAGAAAGCAAACATGGAGCATACGATATAGAGATATTAGTGTAGTCATAATTCAAGTACAAAGTACAAAGAGGATGTTTAGTATGACTTTTGGAATTTAAAATCATGATAGAAGCAAAAAGACTATATGTGATGGGACGCAACCATGAAAATGTATTTACTTCTTAAAGATCCGAATATTTGTACTAGGCTGTATTTCCTTGTGAAGAATATTATTCACACTAATGAAAGATATTTTGTTTACTATTTAATCATTTTAATTACAACCCTGGCTGCAAAAAAAATCTGAACTCTCTCCTTTTATTTACACAAAACGTTCACTGCTAAGATCTCTGTTTAGCAATCCTTGGTGACATTAGCTGAACTCTGCCTTTCAGTAAAACCATTCAGCAAAGTCATTAGACATCTGGAAAGAAACTGAATTGCTCTCTTCGCACTTCTCAAGGTCTTGCTAAAATCTGGAATAGTTTCTCCTTACTGGTTGTCCGCTTATCATTGTATTCACTGTATTATTTTCACTTACTGTTATTTCTATCATGGTCCTCTAATACTGTTCATATTTCTGTGACATATTTAATGATAACAGACTGTGCACCTTTCAGGAACTATATGAAACATCCTGACCTCTCATATTTTAATGTTGTAAATATCTCAGAGTGCACACAGCCTTTTGCACCTAAGGTGTGTTGTGATACAGTGTCTTGCTTTATTATCTAGTAGCTTGCTTTCTAACTTCTATAAAACATCTTTAACAACATATGAGCGCTTTGAGAAGCCACCTTTAAAGGCACTATATAAAATAAAGTGTATTATTATTATTATTATTATTATTATTATTATTATTATTATTATTATATAAAATCAGTTCTTTTGCAATCAATTAAAAATTAGATTGAGAACTGAGCAGTCTTGGAAGTTACAAGGGCGGAAGTTTTGAGTTGGCTAAATACAGTATTTGAAAAAAAAAAATTTGTTCTTCTAAAAGTTCAGCACATTGTTCATAGAATCTAGAAACCATAGCAATAAAGTCCCTGACCACTCATACTCAATTTCACATATGATGTCTTTTGCTGGCATGTCTGTCTTGGACTGGGTGGAGACTGCGATTCCCTTAAATCTCACAAACAGTAGCTTATTTTTTAAAAAAATATTAATATTATTCTCGTAAAAGGAATTACTGTACAACGAACTTACAAGTCCAAGAATAGTCTCAGTCTAGACAGAGACCTTTTTTTAATTTCCACAATGTATTCAATAGCCTTCTTTCTTTTTTTATTTTCTGTCTTTATTATTGCCTTGTTCTCTTTTTTCCTCTTTCATTCTTTCTGCAATTATTTTCATGTTTGTGAATTTAATTGTGTTTTATGTTGTTAATTATAATAGCATGCTTATAATTGAATACAATTGTTCACAAAAAAGAAGATAGCTGAATGTCTTGGATTAATGGATCCAGACAGATTTACAATAGCGGTTCCTCAAAAAATTCACAACCTAAACAGATGTTACACACAGCCCAGGTTCATGCTGCACTGTAGTCACAGGTAGTCAGTGTTCAATGTACGGTATATAGATATAATATTTGTTGCACATCACACACATCACACAATATTACTGAACTATTTCAACCCAATGGTAAGCACAGTGCATGCTGTGAGTAAAGCTACTGTATGAATGCATCACTGCTTGATCTCTGCCTTTGCTGGCATAATATCCCAAAGTCATACAACAACACCCTATTGTATTACCCTTCTCCGTAAGACTGGGTAACAAGTGATTTCATGATCATTTTTGGTTTAACAGTTGTCTGTGTGATGTGTTACTGAGAGTACCCTTTGGATCTGTTAGGCCTGTAACAGTTTTACTGAGAGTCAGATTACATCTTCTCTTCAGGGATGAGGATTCGTATCCCCTTTTCTGCATTTGTTCTTTTACTCTGTCTTTTGCAAGAAAGAGTAACAAAGAGGTAATAGCTCACAGACCTCTGTCTCCTTCTGCTTGCTTCTTTTTACCTTCTTCAAAGTTTGCTTTTCTGTGGTTTTCAGAATGTAGGCTTTCACTGTGGCCAGAGGTCCCAAAGCTACATCAAGGATACAAGGACATCGAGGATTCAGTTTGCTACACCTGGATCGAAAGCTCTGAGTCCCCAATCAGTCTTCATAATAAAGGGAGGAGGCTTTTGGGAGGCAGCCTTCAGTGTCTGAGTATTTTGGACCATTGAGAACCCCCATCTATAGAGCAGATCTTAAGACAAGGTGCCCATCACAACCCTCCCCTTAGGAGTGCATTGCTAAGGTCTAAGAGTCTCTGTGATTCCCTCACACACACTAATTCCCAAGGATTCTAGAAACACAGCATCTGTAAATGCAAGCTCCCATTACGTGATCTGCACAATTTGCACGTGAAGTGCCTGGGGCTAGAGTATGCGTGAAAAGCATTTTTGAATGGTTGCTCCTCTTGTAGGCCAAGATCGCAAATACAGTATTTCACTATTGGACATCCCCTATACCATACCCCCACACAGCCACTGACTGGGACCCCTCCTCACCAAACCAACGAGCTTACTTCATGCCATCCTGTTTTGTAATCAGCTTCAGTCGAAGGACATTTTACCATCAGTCCCCTAATTGTTAGGCCACAAAACCATTATCAAACTGGAAATGCTGGCCACAAATATGTTGATCACCAGCTAGATGGTGATATGGAATAACAGAGAAACTGGCAGTATTGGGGATCCACCTTGGATCTATGTTCATATTGTATCTGTTCGCCTCCACATTATATTCATTGGCTCTTTATTGAGCTTATTTTGGTTGGATCTTGATGTAATTTTCTAAATTTACATTATATTTAAAATGATGGTACAATATTTGTTATGCTAGCTAATAATTTAAGATTATGTAAAATAAGCCATATCCCTTCTTTTGCCTTTTCTGTTAACTTTCTACTCTTACCATTTTTGCCAGTTTAATCTGCTATAAACAATGACATAAGTAAATTAGTTAATTAGGTACTGTGCTAGATGCGGCAAAACCAACATTGAAACTACAACAGTGGTACAACCAGGGACGTAGCCAGGAAGTGATTTATGGTTGGGGCTGTTCAAAAGTGGGTGGCCAGGGCTCTAACTGACCATCCTGCCAGCATAGGGGCACCCCTCCAATTTACAATGCAATCCTCGAGCGGTATAATCAAACAGCAGAATTAGCAGAACCTTATATATATACATACTGTCTCTCTCTCACACACATACAGGTTAAACAACAATTACCTAGGCTGCCAAATGCTACTGTGCCATGGTGGGCAAACACAAAAAAACAATCAGTGCCTACCTCTGTTGTGAGGTGTTGGCCTTCTAGACCAGACGCAGGTGTCGGGGCTTGGAATTGAATATGGCGATAATCTCATCACTGTCTAGAGAGTCAGCAAATTCCTGTTCAAATGACAGCTAGTTTGCAAAGGTCTCTCATATGAGGACTTTGTTTTGAGCCAAAGAAAAGCTGTATGAGCTCATTTTCACTTGTTGAAAGATTCGCAATCCATCCTAAATATTGTATTTAAAATACCATGCAGGGTTTACCTTGCCTTTAAATATTCAGCGGACTTGTGCATAACATACCAGAAGGACGTGCATGCACGTATGGGTTTCAGAGGTTGGAGTAAATGCATCGCCCCAAGGGTAATATCGAGTGAGGCGCCATGAGAATAAAAACTGCGAAGGTATTAAAATACTAAGTTCTGAAGATCCTGTTTTATCCTTCATTATGCTTTTAAACTTGTATGTAATCCACAAAATTAGCATTCTATTTGAGATGCCAAAAGACACCTAATTTGGACATTCGTGACTGAATTGTTATAGTCGCATTACAGTGCTAAGCAATTCATCGTACCTTTAATTGCAAGAAGGGTCTGCTAATAAAAGCGTCAAATACATACTTCGGATGTATTTTAGCACTGTAAAGGTCGTTCACTTAAAAATACTGCATGGCATTTAGAGGCGATTCAGGAAGCCCGGCTGTACTCCTTAAAACCAAGATGGCCTTTAGCAGCTCATGTGTCTTATTTGTTTTGTGACTGTTCTGGTCATCTACAGGCGGCTTTTTGAAAAACGAAGATGTATTGCATTTTTTTTGCCATGTTGGCTAATAAACCAAGAACCTAGCGCTAGCTCTAAGAGGGTCTGGCGACAACGATAGCCAATTAGGCTACGGCTATGCATGCACCGCCCCACTACATTGACATAATTTTCTTATTGGTCACAAAAAGATACAGCGAGCCAATAGCAAATCACATAGGATTTAAAAATCAAACACATAACATTAAAAAGAAAACCATTTAACGCACACAAGGGGAAAAATCTTTAAATTACTTTGGACTGATTGGGTAGGCCTAGGATCAATTACAGCTACACCCTGTGTATAACAACTTCATAAAGCTTTAACCTGTTTAAAGTTTTGTACTGTATCTACAGTAGATATTGCACTGCTCATTACATTTAGTTTTTGGTCGGAGTAACCAGAATCAGTGAATGGCTGTCAGTAAAGTCTTGTCCTTAAAATTACTGTATTCTTATGAAACTACAGTATATGGCATACAACAGATGTGCCCTTCACTGCAATGAATATGCATTATGTTCAATCTAAGATGCATAAGAACCCACCTACATACAAGAGGTATCAAACAATTAAATGTAATTTTGATCTTGCTTCTCTTTTACTTTAATGATCCTAGATTTCATCTTACTTCCTACTGTAACATTACTAGCAGTAATGCTTCTGCTAAGAATAAGGGTATTCAGATCCATGCCTTCAGATCCTTGCTTCTGTATTTTCTTAAATATTCATTTGCCCCCATTGGATAATTCCACTCACCTTTCTTTGATAAATGAACTATTTTGTATTATGTCCCGCGGTAAATTATAGAAGTACAGTAAAATATTAAAGCCAGTCTCTGTCTGTACTCGACTAGAATAAATGTTACAGTCTTATGCTGTATGAATAAGGTTGTATAAGCACATTGCACCATTACACAGGAAAAATAATTCTGCAATTAAACCAATTCTGCAATTTTCAGCAACATATTTCTAATGTTCCTACATAATGGTCTTTGCCAAGCAAATGTCTCACCTGCATTAGACTGGTGAGGCTGCAGCCTTGTTTTAGATTCAGGCAAGGGTTCTCCCAAGCAAAAGGTAAGACAAGGTCAGCAACTGGCATCACTCTACTCATTTGACACAGGGAACAGATACTCTTAATTGGTTACCATAGTCTTCTGACTAAGATTCCATATTATCACTACATATTGTACATGGATTCATGGTTTAAATATAGGAATACATTGGTTTGGCATTTAATGGTGGCCTGATTATTTGAGGAAGTGGCATACTTGCCCTCCTCCCAGAGATTGCCACAAGTCAGGCACATTAAGCTTAAGGCTTGATTAGGGGGCAGGAGTACCTTGAGGTATACACTCATAGTACAATACACTCAAGTCATGGATTGTATCTAAATGTCTGCTCAATAAAGATCCAGTCATATGTGTTTTATTGGCTGAATTTTGATTTTACACATATTTACTGAGTCATCTGTGTTTGTGCATGCAGCTGATTATCCTTATAAAGGACAATAAAGACACGTAGATTAAAAAGACAACCTGTCTTTATAAAATACTCATTTCTGGTTAATATTTATTTCTTTTAAAATTAAAATGTATGTAATGTACTGTACTGTATAAAGTATGTAAACTACAAACAAAGAAAATCTTTGTAAAGGAAACATACCGAATAAATCCTTGTTTTAAGAAAGTTGAATAAAGCATTAAAAAGATTTACTTGTAGTTCTGAAAATATAATGTTTTGTTAACTATTTCTATTTGAAAATGACAGTCCTTATCCATACTTGTTTGTCCCTAAACTTAAAAATTCCAACAGATGACATGGGAATTAATTTGCGTACATCAGTCAGAATAACATGAAAGGACCATGGTAATTACTTTAGTGTGATTAATGATACTTGGTACAGTATCAAGCCTCTAAAAAATGCAAAAATATATTTTTGTAGGAAAACATTAACTCTATGGGAATGGGTTTTGTTGATTGGATCAAAAACAAATTAAAGTAGACCAAGAATGTCAGACTACTGTCTGGCAAAGTTCTGTTTTGTTTTTTCTTGGACAAATTGGTGTATTAGGTTTAAGAGAGCAAGAAATATCCATTTTTAAAATTCTTACATTATCATAAAGTATATGAACATCATGAAGTATATGTATTTGACTCATTAAAGTTTTGAATAATTAAGGGAAAATATTACTATCTATTCAATAATATTTTCAATCATTTCAACATTTGATATTTCTAAAAGGCACCTGATCCTTGACTTATCAACATGATTTTATATCAGTTTGGTTAAAAAGTGAAGAAATCCATTTCAAGAGGCTTCATGATGATAACTTGATTTTTGTGTGAGTCTGGTTATGTATGGGTATCGATAAACTCCTAAATTTTAAAATTAGAGTATATCAGCTTTGGCTATGACTCATCAGACTTACACCAGCTCAGGAAGATAAACCCAAAAATACTTGGTTCTGGATAATAGGTACTTTTATAAAGCAAAGGTGACCTCCTGGAGAAGAGAAGAGAATAACTAAAATAGTCTTTTCAGAACACTGTTAATCATTCATAGTGGGAGTTCAATAATTTTGTAAAATGTCTTAAATATGTGAGGCTTCTCTGGAGAAATGAATTGCTGGTCAGATTCTTTTTGCCATTGACTAACAAGATTCTTTTCTATAGAGTCAATAAAAACACAAATATTCCAGTGGCAATTACTCTTTTCGTAATCACAGACCAATAAAGAGCACAGGTTTGCAAAATGAGCAGTATGCCTTCAGAAAATCATTTCTAATTATTTTAAGTAATATGCTGATCAATTCATCGTAATCACATCATCCGCCTTGTAGCCTTGTTAAATTAAATTCTGGCAGTGTTCGTTAAACCTCTTTTGCTTTTAAAATATCTATTGGAAATATGCATTTTAATGCAATAAAAGTAATAAGTGTCCTTTACAATATTGGCCCCTGTATATCATACCCATCAGTTTTAACATTTTGGAATAAATTTAAATGTATAACACAAGATTAATAACTATAATAGTAAGCCACCAGGATCCTAGAAAAACATACAAACATTTGAAATCAGTGAACCACTGTCACCGAGAGCTGAGATTTCTGTATCCCTTGTGATAAATAATTTATTAAACTAAAATGTATATGCAAATTTAAGATTTAAATATTGAGTAATAAAAAAGAGGACATACATAAGTGAAGATTTTTGAGGTACTTAAAGATACTGTATAACACAGTAGTGATCAAAACATATCTGTTACTTTGCTGCCACCTCTAATTTTACACTTCCACTTCAGCTGAGGTAGCATGCATATCAAAAACATATTTTTAACTTCAGTAGTATAGGGAAAGAACGCAAGAATAAGCCAGGGACATACATACAAATGGAGTATTAACATTTAACTACTTTTTTGTAAAAAATTAGCATTGTCAACTGATTACTGATGCTTACTTTTTCTTGAAACATCCATCCATTCATTTTTGGTCTCCTTGTCCTGGTGAGGATTGGTTTCCTAATGAAGAACATATGTCACTTGTTTACCTAACAGAGTACATCAAAGGTGCACCACTCACATCAGGACTAGAATTAATGCATTACTTTCCAGGACTGGCTGCTGGCCATCATGGCACTAAGTGAAGAAAGTGCAAAACAACAGTGAAAATGTCTTAGCAATAAACTTTGGGAAATTGCCTGCATGCTGCAAATCTGAAAGGCCTCAGAGACTAGATTGTCATCACGGACTCCAATAGTGAGATTGGTATAAACAGGATCTCTAACTGAATGTGGTATATTCCTTGTTTAATAGTCTGTACAGCTTCCACCTTCTCAATGATAGAGTAATATATATATATATTCTTATTCTCACCTCCTTTGATCTTTGTTTCATATTAATTTTTTGTCTCACCTGAAAAAGGCTCAAAAGCCACAACAGTGTGGCTCTTGGTGCAAACTCCAGCATTCAAATCCATCTACAGTTTTGACAAATTACAGCATTTTAAGAAAATGATGATTTGATTTCATATAGATTACATTTGGAGAGTGGCATTGATTCTTACCCTTTAAACCTAAAATAATTATCAGAATTTCTTATGATAGTTTTTAATATATTATTCAAAATGCATCAGTATTGCCCGATACTATTATTATTTCTTTTTCCTAGTTTTGGATACACCATATTTTAAGTATATGAATTTTGAGTATCCTTGATCAGCCAATAATATCGGTGCTCTGAGAAGTACCAAAGGGATTTTTACTGTATATTTGTCATAGAAAAGCACAAATTCCCAGGCTATATGTACAGTACTCATATAGCCACATGCACACAGAACAGGACAAAAACCTTAGTACCACCAGTTTTCCTCTGATTTTATTTCACATGCTTCAGATCAAAGTGTCTCTCTCAAATCTCAGCTGCAAATACTCTATGTATTTTATCACATAAGGTTGGTAGTCCATCATCATCTGTTGCTGAGAGCTAATCATTTCACAGGGTATGTTTAATGTGGTTGCCTTGTTGTCAAATTAATTCTATAACATTTCAATCAGAGTTAAGGTGATGGGTCTGGAAAGACTAACACTCATGCTCCAAAACCTTTATTTATGATTTCAATCATTTCAGATTTTGAGAGCTGAAGTGGGGAGTTGAGTCAGCATTCAAACTGCAAAAGTAAAATAAAAGGTTAATTCCATACTGAAAATGAAAAAGTTGTTTTTTTTTTTGATTGTGTGAATGAAAGAGGAAAAGAGCATGGATATGAGGCAAACAGGTTGGGTAAGGAGGAAAATATGAAAAGATAAAGTAAAAAGAGGTTGAACAAGACAGACATTTGAGTGATGAATTCCAAGTCAAATATGGAAGGTACAGTAGCAATCAGTACATTAATGGGAGATTTTGAAAGGCACTGGCCAATCTAATTAAGGAGAAAGTAATAATATGAGACAAAGGAGTGGATAAAGAGAATGTGAGAGTGGGTACTGGGGTTAAAGGAGGGCAAAAAAAAATGAAATCTGGGCATTAAATTAGAGAAGTATGGTCTGTATCTGTAACTGAATAGAGCGATTTAGAAAGACATTAGTCCATCACTGAGTGCTGAGGTAATATGGGAATTTAGCATTTAGAATTTAGAATGATTTTGGGCTTTTGATGTCTTTCTGATGTAGAAATCTTTGAATATTTTTGGACACTGGCAAAAAAACAGATGTATTCTTACACTATTATAATGTAAGTAAAGCTACAAAGCTACTATAAAGAGCTCTTGGTAGTAAAGTGCTTACAAAATAAATCCTACTTAGGATTTTCATTTCAGAAGTTTAACTTGGATTTGTTGTTTCCCATTTGTTGTTTTTTTAAATAAACATAATTTCACTGCTAATGAGTACATGTACAGTACTTTTGTGTATAAACAAAAAGTGCTGGCCTTTCTTGGCAGACACATACAGGGCATACCGACTTTGGTAATGGAAAGGATCATGATCATTGATTTGAAGTGGTTGTTAAGCTCATCATGAACAAGTAAGCAAGATTTGTAGCAGCTGTGTCCAGTGGGTCTCATGTCAAGATCATAAAGCATGTACTTTATTCACTTATTTACAGATTCTTAAAGCTAATTCAGCATATGAAACACATACACTGCAGTAGTTGTTCTGTAACTAATATAACACTTATTGAAATCCACATTTTACTCATTAATTTTTTGTGTATACTGTAACTATGGTATTTTTGTCTGTCCTTTAGATTTGCACAACTCTTACGATTGTATTACTCTAATGTAAAATATGGCCGTTAAAAGGTGTTACTGCAAACAAGTGTCAATTCTACATATACTGTACATATACATGTGTACATTTATATTTATTACTTATGAAACATTATCTTAATGTAAGATGGAGATCCTCATTACATTACTGTACTGTTGTGACAGATTTATTGTTTAACACATTTGGTACAGAGTATAACCTGGCATAGCCTGCAAGATCACCTGAACCTGACCATTCAGGCCTCTGGCTCTGGGTGTATGCAAAGCATCAGTCGTGACATCACTGTACATGTTCAAAGACGTCATTCAATATTTCTTACCCACCTTTCCCAGAGTCAGCCCTTTGCACTGTGGGGTCAACTGAGCATTAAGTGATTCAGCTACTGTAAACCAGGAAGATTCCAGCATAAATTATTAATTTGAAAATGTGATGAATGCAACATTTTATTTTTGAAATAAAATTGCTTTAAACATTGTTTCGGCATAGACAGCCCTCACCTTCATTCCCTACATTTGTACCAGTCACTGATAAATATTATCTGATGTGACCCTTTTTATAAGCCTTAGTGGATTTCTAGCTGTAAAATTTTGGAATTTCTCCCGTGGTAATGTCTCCTTGGTTTTGAATGTTGATAATTTAATCTAAATGACTCTACAAAAGAAATTGGAACACCAGACCTTTGTTACATTGGATAGAATATTTGCAGAGTTTATATTAAGTCTTTTGTTTTACAGTTAATTCTGAGGTTATTTAGCTATTCTTTTGACACAGACATTTGGTTACATTTACAGAATGAGATGGTGATTCCTTCTCCTCATCAGTTCAGCAGGATTGAAGCCAATACAAAATACAAAATGAACACAGGTAGAACTCAAAGCTCTCAAATACAAAATACAGTTCATTATCATAATTAATTGTTAAAAGTATCCATATAATAATTAAACTGTAATGTCTCATTAATTAGGAGATGGTTAAAAAAGTCACTGCATCTCTATAAGAGTTCAAGCACCTTGACACTAAGGAATCCAGTGAATTCACTATAACACTATTTCAGTGTTATTTACATATTATTTGAAAAGTAAATAAATTATTTTATGTTGTTGAAGATCATGTGTGCAAAACTTTCAATGTTCTTGCCGTGTAGATAGATTTTGAACAGCTAGATTTTGCTTGAATTGATTTGAACATCAACTTTTTTTTCTTCTTTGCTTGTTACACTGCAGAATATACAGTATATGCAATGGATACATTAGATGGATAAAGCTTTAAAGATTAATACTCTAATATTTAAAATATTTATATTTAAATAATGTAAAGCACCTTGGAAAACACACAGGTGATAGAACATAGTTAATATGAGTGAAATTGCGCAGTCTTATACTATCCAGTTTGTTGTATTAAAAACTTAAATATATACATAGGATCATTGTTTCAAAGTATTGAGAACAATACATTTTGGAAAATATGAATGATTAAAATATGAATATTTAAAATATATAGTGTGTATGTCATACAGTTAATATATCAATCCAAACATTCTCCTCTTTTTGTATTAGTTTTGTTTTGGTACAATTTATAGTGAGGTTCTTTGGCTTAAATGATACTGTATGCTAAAAACATAAAAATAGCTGTCTGCCGTCTGACACACTTATATAAAAAACAAAATCCTGATTATCTATGACCTTTAAATAATCTTTTTGTAATAAAGAAATTTTGGCTATACCTCATGAAAGGGAAATCAGTTAAAAATAAAAACGCATACAGTGTTTCCTGATCCAGAGGCATTCTGTCAAGTTGTGTCTAGAGCTCTTGTTAAAACACATCAGGCTTGTGATCTATGGGATTTGAGGGTTGTTAGAAGTGCCTCCACTGAGAAAAAAAGTTCCACGTTACTTGAACACAAAGCCTTCTGAAAACACAGCTTCTTGGATCTTGTTACCATTAGTGATGGACGAGGTACACCATGTAAAAGTAAAAGCTTGTCCCAAGAGGGTCTCTTAATGATGTCTTTCCTGAGGCTGCCAGTAACTTTATATATGAAGCAAATTTTAATTTAGACAGTCAAAAAAGAGATTTATTAAACTTTCAGCATTACAGGAAGAAATTAAAATTTCTAGAATAAAAAAAACTACAGCACATTTTACAAACAACAGAATATTTGTTATAAAATACTGCTTAAAATATTTGGAAACACAATGGAAACTATTTTAGAAAAAAGCATTCTCTTAAGCAGAAAGTACGCATTCATCTTAAATTTCTCACTTGTTAAAAAAAGTTTAAATTTTGAAAGTGATCCTCAATTTATGCCAACTAATTGCATAATTGTGTGTTTTGTCTTTAAGTTAGATCATATTGATAAGCATTACATTATTGTTTGAATATAAATATATCTGTTGTTTCAAAGAAACAAGAAAGTAATCACAATTTGAAGTACTTTACCCAGCAACATTCCACATATGTCAGTAAAGAAATGTGCTGGACAAAACTTTAATGTTGACTGAGTTCTCTGCAGTTGTGTTTACAACAGCCATGTAAATAAATATCTAGTTTCATTTCACAACTGTATCAATAGTCATTCTAGTCATCTGTCAATTTGAGTTCCAGGGTTTTTTTGTATATTACACACAGACATACAGTACTGTACAATAGCATAACTATATAATTACATAGTTTATTACAATATGAACTGTAAAACAGTTTAAAGGGACTTATAGAAAATATGTAGAAAAGCATTTTTATACTAATAGAACTGGCTACTGCTTTATTTAGAATTTGAAATTGCTGTTTAATCTAAGGGGTAGCTTGGTGACACCATAGTTAGTGTTGTTGCCTCACAGTGCTAGCCCAGTGTTCAACTCCTGGGGTTCTATTTGCATGGAGTTTGTATGTTCTCTCTGTGTTCATGTGAGTTTCCTCCATGTGCTTCAGTTTCCTCCTATAGTCCAAAGATATGCTGGTAGGTTAATTGGTTTCTGTAAAATTGGCCATGGTCCGAGTGTGTGCATGTTTGCATCTGTGTGTACCCTATGATGGACTGGAGACTCATCCGGAGTGTATCCCGCCTTGCACCCAATGCTTCACTGGATAGGCTTTGGGCAGCTTTGACCATGAATTGGATAAGCAGTTATTGAAAGTGATGCAATTTGATGATTTTTAAACTGAGGCTTATACTGTATATACTGTATATATGTGCCTTGTAAAGAATATGTATTCCATGTAAGGTGGTACAGAGGCTTTACAGTAACACCACATTTTAATGAAAGGAAATAAAGAAAGTAGCCTATTTACAGAAATAGTTAATTTTCATTTTTGGTTTTTTTTTACAGTTCGCATCCCTAACCCTCTGTGGCTTTAAGGACCAGGGAGCTGTTAAGGAAAAGGGCCAATAAAACCGTTATAGCTGCTATCTTTAACATGCTGTGAATGACCCGGGCCTTAAACAAACAAAACTAAACTAAACTGTGCTGGAAAAATGATTAAGTTCACCTTGTAAAGCTGCCCATTTTTTTCCAAATATTTTTTTATTTAGATGACATAAATTTCCAGGCCCCCAGCCAATATTGCAACAGAAAAAAGCATGGATTTATTCTTTGCATGAGTTACGGATATCATATGAAACACAACTTTCTAATCATCACAATTTTTTTAATACACTTTTAGGGACGTCCCTTGTTACATCATTCACAGACCTCTAATATTTTACCATTTATTTATTACAAAGTCTTGAATTACCTTTGATGTAAGACTGTAATATACACAGGAGCATACAAAATGACCGCACTACAAGTACTAAATCATTGACCACAGGCCTTAGTTCACAGACTACAGCATTATTTCAAATGTCTCAGTGATTTAGCGTCTTTCAGAATAACCTTTAGGAACAATTAGTCGTTCATTTGTCTCCCGTATGTCTCCTTTAATTAATATCATAATAAAAGTCAGTATTTATTTTGACTGCTTAAACAGGGTTTTCTGCCAAATGAAAATATATCATTGTATCTGTGTGATCCTCTCCAGCTGTGGCTCGACAGTCAGACGTTATTGATACAAGAGCAGAAAAGCAATAGCCTTATGTGAAAGTGATGTTTTAGGTAAATCTTCACACTCATTTAATTGAGCAATTTCATCTAGCATAAAGACTGTCTAATAATAATGCAACATTAAATATTGTATTTGGATATGAAGCATTAAACAAATAATATCTGGATTAAACTGTGCCATCCACCCATCCATTTTCTAGTAGTTTTATTCAATACATGGTCACCAGAGAGCCAGAACCTATCCCGACAAGCCAGTGGTGCAAGGTAGAATACTTGATGCCAGTATTCACAGGACATAAACTGCATAACAATTTTAAACTTTTTTTATTCTTGTTTTTACAGAGAACAAATGATTTTACACTTAGCAAATGTTGCCTTTCTTACTTATCATTTTTTACATTTGTGAAATAAAGTCAGTTATTAAATAGGAACTTTATTGCAGCCTCAGTAAAAGCTGTTAATGTTGGGCTGAAGCAGAATTCCTGTTTAACCACCCATTCCACCCCACAGATGAGGGGAGATACTGTATATGTCATTGTGACTATTCAAAAGGGATTACTTTGATTAAAGGGTTTCCATGATTAATAACAAAATCAGACCATATCAATGCTGATGACCTACTGTACAGTAAACTAGTGGATAGGAATCCACACTGTTTTTTAAAAAGAAGGCAGCATCTAAAATGTTGGGTTACGTTTGTGTCTCAGACACCCAAATATGTATGGTAAAACCTGAGATACTGTTCATTATAGGATTCTTACACTTTAGCAGTAAAAATATATCAAATGTTGTGGCAGGTTGCTGAAATAAGACTTGTACCAGTACCAGATCAAGTCAGAATAGCTGTGAAATTCACCTGTGTACTAAAATAGTGACTAAAGAGTGTTCCTCTTAACAAAAATCATTCATTGTGCTTTGGTTTCATCCATCTGCAGGTGGAATATGATGGAAATGTACCAGAAAGTGGGATGGCTTGTATAGGTAGAAATACTGTAGGTGGTGGACTTAGGGAAAACAAATATATGTTTACCAGTACTTTGCCATTTATCTGAAGAGAAAAGTACTACAAGAACTCCTGAGCTCTTTAGTTGTATATTCTGTACTGAACAGATTTATGTATGTGTATTCCTGTTAGTTCTATCATGGTAGTAATAGCAGCAAAAACTTATCTAGCCAGCGGTTCTATAAGCTAACATATTCTATCAAAAGTAGTTCTTGTGATTCCAAATGTTCCAGTCTATTGTAATACATGAAAAAACAGATCAAACACTATGACTTCCCACACAATATAAGTATGTGCCATCAACATTCATTTTTTTCTTGTTTGTGTGCATGACACAAAGATCTGTTTATAAGAACAGACAAAATGAGAATACCTCAGAAACTCAAAACGTTCTTGGAATGAACTGACAGTTCCTGAGTTTCCTTAATCATTTCTGATTGCCGGTCTTTGCTAGGACATGTCATTGCAGCAGAAGCCATTGTCCATCCACCTATTCATTTTCCAACCACTTCCTCCAATTTAGGGTCAAGGGGAGTCGGAGCCCAGCCCAGCAAACAATGGGAACAAGGCAGGATACACCTTGGACAGGACACCAGTCTATTACAGGGCACACACAAACACAGGCATGCACACTCACACCAGGGCCAATTTTACCAACCGGTATGGTTTTGGACTGTGGAAGAAAACCTGAGCACCTGGGAAAACCCAATACAAATACGGAAAGAACATACAAACACTAGGCAGATACCTCTCCATGAATTGAAATCAGATCCCCAGTGCTGTGAATCAGTCATGCTAACTAATGTTCCACTGAAGCCATTGCATCAACTGTAAATACATGGCCATTACCATCATCCCCCATCATATCACAGAAGGCAGAGTATTTGACCTAAGATCTCATACAGTACATTGCGTCTGCTGCAGAAAGTAACCAGCCATTTACTCTTCTGAATCAGGAGTAAGACTGGCCACAACTATCCTCAAACCAGGACCGAAATAAGGGCACTTGGAAAATTCTATGAATGTACATGTATATATTGTAACACTCCGGGGTTCACGTGGGCGCCCTCACCGCTGCCACCTCAGGACAGACCCCCACTTTCGGGGACTCAAACCCGGGCCTCCGGCATCACTCAACACAGACCATGCCACTTGAGCCAAAGGGAAATCTCCCATCAGCCTGGCGGCTGCAGTCCCTGCTATTCACAGGGAAGGGCGGTGATGTCACCATGCTGGTAAGCCAGCTCTCACAACCAATGGTGGCCGTATGCGTTACAATATATATTAATTTAACTTATATAAGTAAAGGATTATGTATACCATAAACATGACCTTCCAATTATTCTCCTATTTTTCTTGTATTTTCATGCAAATTTGTAAATTTCCAAAATGATTATCATTATGGCTATACAAAAAATAAGAGATATGTTGTAACAGAAAAATATCACAGCAGGCTCTTCCAGGTACTCATGCTTTACTCTTGCAATAAGATTTTAAGTAAGAGACACAGAAGCACAAATTAAAAAAAAACTAACACTAATATCATTCTTGGGATATTCAATTTAGGTCCTACATTTTTATTAATAAATAAAGCAGACAATGATAAGGCACTTACCTGACCTTATTCAAACACCAACATTTTACACACATTGAAATTACACCAGACCCAACCCAACTCAAACGTTTTGGGTCCCATAAGCTTGTTTCAGGTAGCAAGCCTTCTCATTTAAGCATGAAATCATATTAGTGAATCCTTAAATAACTGTAGAATATGTTCTTAGATACTCATCCTAGATGCTGCATAAATGGGAGGTAAGTCAAACATATTTGTAAAATAAAGCTCCCCTACACATACCTTGTTTGGTGCAGCTTGATGGCAGAAACTTCCAATTGTTGCTCAGCATTGGAAAAGCAGGGTACTGTTTTTGTTTTTAAATTGACTTCAACATAACAAATGACAAGAAAGGAATAAAGAAAATGCACTGTATAAAATTCTGAATGATATATGATTAATATCAATCGAAACGTTAGGAACGCTGCAGAATAAAATTTGTGAAGTGATTGGATGCAGTTGTCTTTAAAATGTACAAATAAAAACAGAAAACATACTGTACATGTTTAGGACTGCTGACATCTTTGCATAGTTTATTTAATTCGAGACAGAACTCTTAGTGTTTGCTGTTTGTTGATTTTTAGGAAAACACATTTTTGGTCAGATTTATGGCAATCATGACTTAGATCCATATTCATTTATTGAGTAAGACAGGGAGTATAGTTTCATGTGTTTTAAGTGTGCATGTGCATTTGAAAAAGAAACAAATAACCACATTCCTCCACCACTACAATTTCTCTGTGTTTTACCTAACAAAGTAATTATATAAATTGCATAAAGTAATTGCAATGTACATCAACCTATTTGTCTATGCAGGAATGTTACCTATCAATCTCTGATTCATAATGCACCTCTTGCAACATATGCATGCCAATCTAAAAAATATGTGGCTTATATTATGTCTTGAAATATTTATTGGATCTTCAGTTTATATAGGATTGAAGAGGTATACAACGCAATTTCTTTGACAAATGTACATTAACTTCTTAGAAAAAAAACTTAAATGGGTTTCCTTAATTGGCCTTTAAGGCAACTGCAGCAATTAATAATCAATGGTGTCAAGGGAACAAGACCTTGTTTGTGTATTAAGCACTAAATTGCTGTATTATATTTATATTTATTCTAAGTAGGGCTCTTTTGTAATTGGCATGTTATTAAGCCAAAGGCTTTTAGGCTGTATCAAAGTAATTAAATTAAAAGAGAAATATAGATCTGTCTCTGGTAAACAAACAACAGACTGTAATATGACAGATATGCAGAGAACAGTCTGGTTAAGTGTCTCATTATTTTTGGCTCACCTTCAGAAAATGCATGCTCAAAAATAGGACTACAGTAATGCATAGTCTAGGACTACAGATAATTAAAGCACAGAACCACCTCATTAATCTACTTATCCTTATTCCACTAGTTGGATAATCTTGGTGTCTGACACTAATGGTTAGGTTCCCACATAAAAAATAATATACACTGAAACTACCTGAAATACATAGATTGACTTCCATGACTATAATATTCAGTCCTTTGGTAATCCTAAGCTCCTTTACTTATCTGTAAGTGGAATTTCCACCACCCAATGTAGATAACACAGAGGTACTGAGATAAGAATAAAAAGCTCAGAACCTGGCTAGAGAAGCACTTACAGAATCCTGTAACTTTGTATTAGAAAGGTTTTAGAATTGTGGATACTCTGGGACAATAGTGCTTGTTAGTTTTATTTTTTCAAAATGTTCTGAAAATGAAGTCTCTTGAGAGACAATCTGACCAACAGTAAAAAATAAAATAATCTAAGAGCAGTATTATACTGTATACTTCTAGCCTCTTCCAAATAAATTAATCTCACATCTAGTTGACATCTCAGTAGGCAACAGGGTGTTTTGTCAAGGGACATCCATGCATACATACATTTTCAGCTATCTCATCCCGGAGAGGGTCAAAGTGGTCGCACATCGAGTTGGGTACAAGGCATCTTTTTCTTCTGTAACCAAGTCCAGCACCTCCTGGAGGATTCCCAGCCCAGACAAGAGATAAACTTCTTTCAGTATGTCCTGGTTTAGTCTGGAGTTCTCTGCCAAAGCTGCACCAATCCAATAACTTACTTTGCAATTCACTTTTTATCATTTGTTAATAAGATGTAATTGAAATCCTTCATTAAGGGCAGCCTTTTCCACTTCATATGGAGAAAACAATCCATTTTTGTATACAGTAAAAGAGTCATAATCTTAGATTTGAAATTTAATCCCGTCTGTTTCACACTTGGCAGCAAAACACTGATAACGAAAAGAAGAAAGAATAATTTGCAAACAACAGGTATAACACATCCTAGCCCCCAAAACAGATATTGTTCAAAATGCAGCTGTACTTTGTTATCCAGACCATTAAAATCGCAAATAAAAGTTGATACAAGACACCCTCACATAAAACATCAGATACTTATGGTAGATTAAAAAACTAGTCCATTGATCCACAGGTATAGTCCACATTGATACTCATGAAACTAAGGTTCAGGTTCAGGTAGCAGACAGAGGGTTCTCTATAGCACACTGGCATAGATTGTGCTAGGCATGGTGAAAAGTGTGATCTATAGATGGGACACACCTTCTAAACGCCTTTTTTAAGGTTGTGAACAACATCCCAAGTCTGACCATCAAGAGGTACTATACCCACCTTCCGCATAACATTAAAGAGACATGATAACCAAAAGATCTCAGCATTGTTCAGAACTTGTGGTCTTTGGGTCAATCTCATACAACCCTGTACTTTACCACTACAAAGGCACTAGGCTGTCTAGTGGACTTCCTTAAAATGCTCCTTCAACCTTCATACAATCAGTCAAGGTCATTGTTTCATCATCCTTGCTGAGAATAGACAGGGCAACATCCTGCCAACTGCTCCAAACAAAACACTTCTGAGGCCATTGTCCATGGCTTCTCTAAGCTCTACCTCTAGCTCTAGTGACTATTACAGGTTTCTATTTGATAAAGGTTTTAGAACATGCTTGGGTGTGTGGTATAGGATATAACAGGAATTCTAATTTAATTGCAATTTTAACTATCAAGACGTCATCACGCTTGAAAATTATCGAGTATTCATTCAACTTTTTTTCAAATCAACACCAGTAGATATATCTTTCAGTAGTCTAAAGTATGCTGATAAATATGAATGACAAATGGTTGTCCATCAATGGTATTTTTATAATAGATTGGCTCTGTGGTATGACAAAATCAGAACTATTACTGACAAGAAATGTAATGCATACAATTAGATCATGCTAGAACAGTAGTTTGATAAAAATGTAATAGTTGTTGTTATTTCATTATTAACAGGAATTAAAAACGCACTCTTTATTCAATTGCTGCCAAACCTCAGCAATCAAAAAGCATGTACTGTAGAAGTAAACTGAAAATAAAATGACATCAAATACCTAATGAAACATTAAACTTAATCTTGAGCTGAAGCTGTACTAACAGTCAAATAACAACAAAATCTTAGACACCCAAATATTTATTTATTCGTAAAAATGAGTCTCAACAGACTGTTGTATAGGGCCGCTGCCATGGTGAAAAATGAACCGCAATATTTTATGAGAGATAGAAATCAGAGAGGGCTGGCAGACCATGGTGATTTACAGCTTTTGAAAATGGTTGGCTTTCTTGTGGAGGGGGGGTGGGGAGAGATTTATCATTTCCATGAACTTTTTACAAGAGACTTTCCTTTCCAGAAACAACAACACAGGTATTTAACCTGCACCATGTCAACTCCTCATGGAAAACTGACATTCTTCTTCAGGGAGTAAGTGCACATTTGTTTATTTTCAAATTGCCCTAAATGACCAAACTATCTTTTTTTCCAGTCTCATATGGAAGGTGGTTGCATTCCAAAACCTGATTAATGTGATAAGTTCATATGAAGGTTATGTATTCAGCGTATGAAACCTCAGAATTATATGTTGAGCATATGCATAAGACTAAAACACTCTACACCCTATAGCTAGATTTTAAATAATGATTTACTGTATTACAAGAATCATAAGCCTTGAAAAAAACATTATGCCTACTGGCAATTTGCTAAGGTTAAAATGCAAAATGTTTTAGAAATGTGCATCAAATCTAAATAAAAATATCTAGTCACAAACATGTTTTAGACATTTAAAACTGGAGAAAACACACTTGGAGGAGAGTGAGTGAAGTAAAGTTAAAGCAAAGAGTTTGTCATTGTACAGAACATTGTCCAAGTAATATTTTTCAATGATTAACGTGATTGTAAAAGATACGTTTAATTACATTTACATATACATGATACCAAGATTAGAGTACTATAATGCCTTACCTACTGGGGGGTTATTTAAGGAACTAAATAGGCTTCAGTACACCATTATTCTGTGGCTCATGTGCTAGCTGAAAGTATCAGCACAGACTACTGTATCCCACATAAGGCACTTAATGGCTTACCTCCAGGATATTCTAAAGATTTGTTGTATGACCATATTCCATCTTTTAATCTGATATCTGATTATTCAGATCTTCTTACTATGCTGAAGACCCAGGTCCTTACAATGCGTGATAGTCTTTCTTATGTGCAGCATCACATCTGCTGAAATCATTGTCCTGCCGTTGACTCTGCAACTGTCCCCATTTTCAAAACTTGCTTAAGAACCTTCAGTCATTATCAATAAAGTTTTTAACATGCAAATATGTTAGATTTGTTTGTATCACAGTGTTTCCACTTTTTTGTTTCTCTTGTTAACATTATGTGTGCTGTTGTACAGCTCTGTGAGTTTGTTGAAAATTGTTAAGTTGAATCTCTTATCACTTATCACTTATCACTACATTTACAGAATAGGTTTATTTACTATTTCTATACACACACTCAGAGCAATATGCACGTTTAGTGGAATGTGTACAGTCTGTTGCTCCCAGTGCTTTTGGTGAACAGAAATGCCAAGAAATTTATTTTCAAAGTGTATAGGTTGAACCTTCTTTTAGGAGCAAATTGGAATGTACTGTATGTGTTGGTTTCAATAAAATATTAAACGCAGCTGGTACAGCATAGGAAAATGCAGACTGGGAGTTACCAGCATCTGCTGTGACAATCCCCTTAAAAGAGCCAGAGGCAAGAACATGCAGGGTGGATAATATGTTCGCCACTATAGGGATGCCGAGGCTTCTCTGGCTGAGAGGCTCCAGCTCACCTTTTATATCAAAACAATAAAAAAGCATACAATCCTTTTCTGGCAAATATTTATAAAAAAGGGGATTAAGTGCTGGAAAAATAAAACTGTAATTTTAAACACAGGGAATGTAATACAGAAAATACAGCACATTTACCTTAAGCTTTACCTTGACTGTTATCATAAAATGCACTAACTTGTTGTAGCAAAGATGATGTCTCATCTTGCTAAAATTGGAAGCTAAGCTTAGTGTTTTTCACACATTGCATTTTAAAGGGTTGATAATTGTGATAGTGTAACACATGCTTAACAGAGTTCTTAACATTTTGACACAGCAGCAAGAAGCTTTTAGTTGCTTTTTTGCATCTCGTTTTAAGAATTGATTAACCTAATTTTATGAGGCCCACCCCACTTTTTGTTATTTGTTAAAAGTAGCACCCACAATTAATAATGCATTAAGGGTTAGGGAGCAAAACACAACTGCAAAATGTTTCCTCAGACCTTGAAAGTATCACTGTGCTTAAAGAAATCACCTGACACTTCTGAGTTGTGGGAGACAGGCTGGCACCTTAGTCCATCTGGTCTTTAGGAACTTTAATCCACATAGCATGCGATGAGGACCTCAGTTCCAAAGTCTTTATTCTACTTGTTTAATTGAACCATTTCCCATGCCATGGCTTTTCATCTTCCTGACTATTGCACTTAATTGGATTAGTTATGATTATGATTTAAATTAATTTAGAATTGAAAGCAACTGTTCATTCAAACGAGAAACTAAAGAAGGTGAAGAGAATAAAAGGCATGACATTTGATTTTATGGTACAGATGATGATGATGATGATGATGATGATGATGATGATGATGATAATGCATTACACATTGACAGCCAAGAAAAAAGATTGATTCACAATTCAAAAGCTGTGCTGGATTTTGGAGGTACTGACAACATTTTCAAAATCATAATGTATGATTCAAGTAAAATAGGTCAATGTTTCAAAAGTTACAGTACAGTATATTACCTTTCTATGTTTCATTTGATCATTTTAGCAATAAAGATCTATTTTATAATTAAATATGTCTATTCCAAAATATGTCTTATTTTAATTTAATTTATTATGCCACTATATTTCAAGTGGTACCTTGGGTTCAAATTTACAAAAAATAACATGGTTACCCAGAGTACAATTAACTTATATCTGACTCACAAAGTCTAATTCAAATACACATCAAGTTATAGTGTTAAGGCCAATAAAGCTCAACATAGCACATACAATGCAATTGTTAAAGCATTTTTAATGGAAAAAATTGCTTAAGCCAAATTTATTTTTGGATATTTCCCTGTATCCAAGCTGGGAACAGTATTAATCAGTGAAATGAATTATTTACAATAGACTCAAAACGTGATAATAGACTTGTTATAAACAGAGTGCTAAAATACTTCATTAGTTAAGAATGATTATACCCTTCATCTCATCTGGCACCAATGGTATGTGTATAATGTAAACTAGGCTATTTTGACAATAGCACAGTTAAAAAACCTAAAAGCGCAAAGAGTCTATTCTTCACAGAAACCAATCCAATTTAATGAGAAGAGAAGATGCTTACTGTTACCTTTTCAAAATCTTAAGGAGACATTTTGTAGTTGAGGAGAGGGAGAGATAAACCACAGAGAGGATGGATTAATGCAAATTGATTTGTGCAAGGTTATTGGTTTAGGTAACGGAGGTAATAGAAGAAGAACCTGAGGTCTCTCTTATCCAGAGATATGAACCAGCCCTGCCTGTCATCGTCTTCAGAGCAAGTTCACATTAGGGCAAACTCTATTTAGTAAAGGGGAATTCAATTAGGGACGTTCCACGGACTGGATTATTTCCCAAGGGGAATACTGAGAGGCAATATTCAGATTTCATTGTTTTAACAAGAGAAATGTCAGCAAGTGATTCTTACAGTATATTAGCCTTCTTAGGCCTGTCTGGGGCTCCCTCTTGTGTTTTCAAGTCTAGTCAAAACAATGGCTTGTAACTGTTGTATAACTGTATGCATTTTGAACAAAATTAAACAATTGGTATACTCTAAAATACGATACTGAAATTACATACGTACATATGATTTCAATCCCTTTACCCTAAATACAGTCATGGTATTACTGATATTCAATACATGCAAAGTGTTTTTATTAACGTATAAAGACTTTTACAGTATTAAACAACATATGTGTAAATCTTTATATCCTCAAACAAGCATGTATAAATCTAAATGCAGAGTGTTGTCAGATTTACATCAGATTTATTTCTGTAGAAAATAAGTATCATACTGTATCTTGCTGACAAAAATGTGAATTCTAGTATAGTAGAGGTCAGTCAGTGATTTTACCTCACATAATAATCTAAAGTGTTTAAACAACCTAGTTAAATTGATTAATTAAAACAAAGCAGACTCCAGTGCCTCTCTTTTAGCTAATATCCTAAAAAAAGCTCTGTATTATAATTAATTTTGCTATTATTTGATGTAGTAATCGTTTCATCATTGGAAAACAATTCAGGGATTAAAATGCTGCTACGCAAGTACTTTCCAGCAGATTATAGGAGAAAATATCACCACATCATTACACAGAAAACTGAGCAGTGCAAAACCCTTTGTGTTTTGACAAATGGTGTAAATAAAAAAATGTAAAATTCATTGGTGTACTGTATAGCATGCATCATCATTTTTGCATCTTTAGATTGAAATTTTCAATGTACAGTCTTGTAATGGTTTTTATTATTTTTGAAGTGAGGGAGTCCTACCTGTAACTTTCTGACACAGGTTATTTAGAATATTTTAATATATTCATATTCTTATAAATACTGTAATGTCCTTTACTTTACCTGCTGTACGTGCTATAAAAATATTCAAGGTTCTCTATTAAATTAAAAATACTATACCCACACATTAAAAATCCATCAGTTCAATTTATATTTCATAATTCATTTAAAATTGCTATCATTATAATATTAATTTCCAGAAAGCAGCAAGTTAAGTGACATTCAAAATCTTGAGCTTCGTGAATAGCACTCAAAAATAAGTTTCCTGAAAAAATTTAGATAATAAATACTATGCACTCACTTTTCACAGTGGTTTTCTTTTGATAGTCAGTTGGTCCAAAACTGAATTCTTGACAGTGGCTTATTATGGTAGTACCAGATACTTTCTGGTCACATGAAGTAAAACTGAATAATTCTGTCCTACAGCTGACTGTTGCATCATTTCCATTAAGCACATATTTTCTATAATATTTCTGTGTACTGCTTATCATATGAACAGAGCAGAATACTACGAAAATTCAGAGTTTACATGGAGTTATACCAATTAAACTTTCAAAGTGTACAAAGAAGGAAACCAATCACAATATGAGTGAAATTTGGTTACTATGTGAAGGTTCCTATGGCAAACTCAAGTCTTAGTTCACTTTATCACTCCATGCGCAGTGAAAACAACCACAATCCCGATAAATAGATCACAAATACATGTAGGGATCACTGTTGTCTAGCGGGTGTGAAGGTCTTGTGCCCAGACACATACTTTATGTGACATCCACAACTCACACAGACAAGATTGTTGGAGAACTAATCTAATGATGTTGAAATGCTTGCAACAATGTTGCAGTGGTCCGTTGTTGAATACAAGGACCTCATTAGATTGTGAAGGCCAATCAAACACATTTATACAGTATGTATACACAAAACAATATCTTTGTATACCTGTTATCTGAAAAGGTCAGAATTGTTGTGTTGGAAAATTAAGTGTGTGTGTGCACCAGCTTATGTTATCAGTGTCAGCAAGACTGCTCAGCTAATCAAAATTACAGAAATGATGTGAACATACAAATGTGTAGAGCATATGTGATGTTGTTGAAACATTTCTTACAATATTACCATAACCAAAATATAAAATGAATGCAACTTTCCTTGGAATTTTGATGTATTAATTTGTGTAAAACATCCCCAAGTTTTTTTTCTAGAAAAATATGCAATCATAATTGTATTTAAATGTTTGCAATGTAGCAAAAGAAAGTAACCACAAATCCACAAAGTACCCCTCCAATAACTTTGTAAAAACCTTACTAAAATACATTTCCTCTAGCACTACCAAATCACATCTTACCACCAAAGTGGCCATAAGATGTTGTCTACTGTATATAGCTTTTAATAGTGAGCCATCCATGTACAACAATTAATGTCAAAATACTGTAACATTAATTGTAACCCAAACATACAGTACCTCTCCTCCACAACATCATTCAATAATACAGTTTGGTGCAATCACTGTCCATAGTGTCAACAGATAATCAGAAAAGTTCATATTTTGATCTTGCAAACTTAATTTTTCAGAGAAAAAAAAATCTACCCATCACTGGGAACTACAGTAATCTCCATTTGCTGCCCATCATCACTGGAAGTCATGTGGCTAGCTCTACAGCAAATGCAATCATCAGGAAGTCCTAATGACAGAATTTGCTGTAGCTCTAGCCAACTCAAAGCAGTTACAAAGGTTTTAAAGATCTTCTGATCTTGTCTTGCTGTAGCGATATGTGGAGCCCAGGATGAGGATGATCACTAAAATGATCAGACAGATGAGAAATAGTCACTGGGTGGACATTAAGATGATATACAATCAACTGTTGTGACATTCCAGTATTCACCATTCCAATTTCCAATTTCTACAACTCTCCATCATAGCATCTTGCAGATGAATGATAAAATTCAATGTGTTGTTTTATATGTCCTAGATTTTATAATCACAATAAACATGATACGTAACATCCTCACATTGAATGGCATTCCTCAAAAATGCACACTGTTGTTTGTTGCGCACCTGTATCAATTCAGAACCAAAACATTCCACAACCTGTTTTAATTCAGGGTTGTGACAAGAGTACTTATTGCATGATTATTCTTTAGAGGAGGACATTACATTTTTATGGCTTCCCAGTATATGTATGGTGACAGAAGTCGACAAGAGCAAATCAATTTGACAGGCTTTACTGAATTAAGATTTGTTATTGAAGATCAAAGTTTGATCAATGTTCTCCTTAAAATGTATATTGCACTTGACATGATTACATGCTTTCTTTTGAAATCTTGAAAGGAAGTGAT
The DNA here is from genome assembly GCF_059453375.1 of Lepisosteus platostomus. Taxonomy (NCBI): domain Eukaryota; kingdom Metazoa; phylum Chordata; class Actinopteri; order Semionotiformes; family Lepisosteidae; genus Lepisosteus; species Lepisosteus platostomus. The sequence continues at coordinate 15,152,674 of NC_142622.1, forward strand.
TTCTTATGTTTCCATTTAAATTTATAGGTGTGAAATTAATTGACCAGACAAAGGATGGCATCAGTTAACTTTTGGCAGATTGCCTTAGTGATCAGTTCTTCACTTTCCAGTAAACCTTCTGACCTTGAAGAGAAGGCACCTGGAACATATTAAATAAGTCAGAGTGTATCAAGCGTCAACACAACTGTTTTTATCACGATGCAGTTTTATTATTATAATCTATAATATGTAAATTGTAATATGAATTCATATACTGTACAGGTAGTTGAATAAAGCACATACTGTACAGTAATGAGTATTCAAATTTGTTGGTTTCTCTTATAATAAAGTTTCCAGAACAGTGAAGCATAATAACTTTACTCTCATTTGTAAGGCTGAAATGTGTCCAGTGGAATGACTTAGGATGCATTTTTTAGAAAAAGTAAACATCTCCAGCCCCTAGAGAACTTAGTGTACTGCTTCCTCAGGGCAAAAAAAGCACTTAACTGCTACAAAGTAAAACACTTAGATTACTCTAGGGAAAATATCTTACCAGTTCAAACAAGAAATATACAGACTATATGTCTCACTACGTATATTTAAAAATACTACTTTGTCTTTAAAGACATGGATCTACTGGACCAGTTAAGAAAAAGTAAAAGGAAAATGAGTACTGTCTACATGATAGCTTCCTTATTGACAATGAATGACAAAACCCATGATATGGCAGACTACTGAGATTCATTTTTAAAGTCAAGGAGATCACATAACCCTCAAGAGAGCTGTAAACCTCTTCAACTCTTGACATCAATATTAATATCCTATTTAAATCTAGTGAATTCCATTCACCATATGTGGTTCTGAAAGGATGACAAATACAATCTTCTTCACTTTAAGCACTAAAGAAAGTTTTTAATTACAGTAAATAATTACAGAGGTCACATTTACTGTAGCTGAAATACATTGCATGGTGTGTCGTATAAATATATAATTACTGATAGAACATTGATGGGCATTCATGGTTTCATTGCAACACAACGTTCTGTTTGTAACTGTTCAAACATATGTGATTTTGTATCAGTGTAATATTAATTTCTGTGTTGTGTACACTAAAATGTTGAATCTTCTTCCTGTTAGTGTTATCTCTAATATATATACACTATTTATTGAAAATCTTTTTTATTTTGAGGTCATGCATTTCTTTGGTTAGATTGAAGCAAAGTAAATTTTGAAGAGCCATTGAAATCTGTACACAGAAATCACAGTGACAAAGTTGAACTAAAACCTTTGTGAGATGCTTAGGGGACACAACAGCGACCATATGGTCAATGTGACCCTCATTATTCTCAATTAAGGCAGCCATCCATGGAATGGTCTTGCTGATAACAGCCTATAATATCTCGACTGGAATCACAGAAAACTCTAGCTGGATAGTATTCCTTGGATCTGGAACCTTTGTTGAATGACCATGTTAAACCCTCATCTGTGGGACGTCTGGATGAATGACTTGATTCAGAATAATGGGGGTCACATTGAACATATGATTCAAACAGCTAACCTACTGCCTTCAGTTAATAGTATTAAGCATATAGGACTGGGAAAAGCCTAACATTATTCTTTGTATTTTTGTGTCTTGTTGGAGCAGGGTCCACCTTGAGTATGTATTCATTATTCTCTTTCATATTTTGTGATTTAAATTTGACCACAAACTCAATTTATTTAGTTGAAAATACAAAGGATTAAAAATACATTAGTGACTGATGGATGGAAATTAAAACCGAATTCTGGAAAAATGCACATATGTAGCACTACCTAACCTTTTCCATTTACATCCCCAAATTAATAAATGTGTTTAAATAACAAGAGATTACTAAGTTGGAAAAAAATCACATTTCTGTCTATTAATTCAAATCTTAAACTTGGCACATACTGTATTTATGCTGGGTTTTTTTACAATGACATGTGCTCCTGGTTACATGATATGGCTATAGTCTTTTTTATTTCAGTTATTTACAGTACATCTACAATAATACATATTGGCTATGTCTACCTCAATAAATGATATGATGTTAATTGCTGATTGAGAGGCATTAGAAAGTGAGAAATACAACTCAATCAGTCAATTCACAGTCATGAACAATCATTTCAAGATTTGAAAAAAACTATTTATTGCTTTACATTGTATTTCAGATAGGTACACATTAGCATACATCTAGATTTTGTTTTTTCAAGATTTCTTTGTTTAAAAAATCCTTATATTGAAAACTGAGACTTTTGAATTTTGAATAAACTACAGTACACCTTTAAAGTGCATCAACAGAATAACCTGTAAAAGATTATACAGACAGTACATACGGTGTTCATTATAATAAATATGATATGGTTGGACATACAGTAAGTGTTATATTACTGATATGAATTAAACAGAATAATGTATTACTTATATAAAATGTGCTTTTCAGAATACATCTATGAAAAAAAATGATTTTGCGTCTTGAGAAAGTATGAAAGACCTTTAAAAACTGGATGACCTTGAAATCCATGACTACTCTTGTGTTCATGGTTGATGAGGTTTCTCAAAAATTAAACAGGATTATGTACAGTCAGAAATTTTCGAAATATCTTACAACAACCAAGCCCTTTTATACATGTTAAAAGAACATGACGATACAAGTTTGAATTTGATGAGTGCACTACTACAAGTTCATGATGGTGACCTACGGGGCATTTGATCCCTTGACATCAAGTTTATTTTTCTAAAGCCACAGCTTGATATTCCAGCACTTAATTTAAGAGTGCAGTTAAATCACAGAAGCCATAATATGTCAAGTGATCCCACTTGTGGGGAGGGGGTGGGGGGGAACAGTAAGTAATGAAAAAGCTATGATTGCTTTTCTGTCCCTCCAAATGACAGTTATCACCTCAATGACCTGCTCCGGGCAGACCCATCTAGAAATGACACGCTAAGGGATAACGTCATCTAACAGGGTAGTTACAAAAATCAATACAAAACCCATTTCAAAGATACTCAGTGTGTAAGAGGGCCTGGTGTAACGTTCATTTATTGAATAGGCCTGAGGAGAAAAAACTACTTTTCTGATATACACATTACCTCTCAAGCAAAGGAATTTGTAGGTAAGCAATAATTGTATTTTCAATCTATTACTTTGGCTCTCCACAGCTCACTTCAGAATCTAATATCTGGATTTCTGCCATAACTTAATTATTAACCCTCACTGAGTCCAGATGCTCTTAAGTAAACTGAGTATTGCATACAAAAGCTTGATTTCTGATAATTGTGTGGTACTACTTCCTGTCAAGTTCTCTTCTGAAGAAGATCAATACATGGTTTGGTGTCATCCAAAATGAACACATGTATACAAGAATATACTAGTGAGGCATACTGTAGGTCTATCTAGTCTTGTAAGGCTCACAAAAACATCCTAGTTGTACTCCCTTTGATTTGTTGTCAATGCCCACAGTTCAGCAAGTCAGATGTAGAAAGCACAAAGACACCGAAGAGAGTGATACAAAATTATCTGGAGAGACATTTATTTACGAGGGAATGTCACCTTTCCCACTGAAACATATGTGGATGAAATATATGGATTGAAGCATTTGAAACAACATTTTGGTTTCATCAATGTCCACGTTAGTGTAATCTCTATTGTTTACATTTTTTAGCAATTATTAAAGAAAATATCACTGTAATTGTCACACATATGTCCCGCAAACACATGCGGTATATAGTTTAATATACACCAAGGAGCATTCTATCAGTGTAAAGGTTTTGTCACATTGTCAGAATTCAAATTGCTCAGTGTAAGGTCTTATGATGATGATGATGTTGATGACAGCAACAATAGAAAATTAATTGATAACCAACTTACATATTTTTAACGCTGGTAAAGACTTTTTACTACATATTCTTCTTTTTAAATTACTACTCCCTGATTATGAGACTGTGATGTGGGGGAATTCTGAAGTGCCAATAGTTATAGTAAACCCATGGATGGGACGTACATGGAAACACCAACATTTTGCCCAAAACTAATCCCTAGACTAGAAAGGAATCATTATTCAAGACTTGAATCTTCTGCAAGTGTGTGTAAAGGACATACAAGATGAAAGAGTTTGCTAGGATCCTAATACTGTGCTTCATCTGTAGTGTTGCATTTTTCTTGAAGCACTCTGTTTCGAGATCCAACTGTAATTCAAAGTAATCAAGGGAGTGCGTTACAAAAGAAATTTTGAGGCAACATGCCGTTCAAACAGAATACCAATCAGTGGATTTAATGCATTTTTGATGTACATTTAAGGCTTTGACATTGGGCCACAGATGTACATGTGTTGTGTTTTTATATTGCAAAAGATATGGCTTGAGATAACCTATTACAGCATATCATTGGCCTCAACTTCCTAACCTCAGATAGGAAAAATTCCATCACACGTTGACTCCGAAGATGTAATATAGAAACAAATTATGGCTGGAATTGAAAAGTCACAGGCTTATTCCGTCTTAATAAATCCCTGCCAAAAGGCTAAGTGTGGAAGTAGAGATACTCCCCAAATGCTGTTACTGTATTATCATCTTTGACATCTACAGAGGTTTTGGGTGGATCAGTTTTATTCTTTTCTTAAGCTGTTTTTATATATATATAAAAAACGCAGATTACAGTCATACTTTGATGGCATGAAAACTGGAGTTGGGAGACCACCAAATAATAGTAATATAAAAAGAAATTGCAAATGTACTGTATGTTCACTGCAAGATTTTTACAGTGATCCTAGGCAGGTTTCAGGGGATGTGATTCAGATAATATTAAAGGATGAGGTTTATTCACCTGTGGTCTTTGTTTGTGGTGAATATACTGCATCATTCTTTCCTTACAACAATTCCTTACAACAGAAATGTACCGTACTTCAGTTGTACTATTGTAACCGGTAGTGATATTTTAGGCAGTCCTTAAAAAATGCCATTTTTACCTACACCTTTATAAACTGATGCCTTGTAAACAGTCTAAGTGTTTCTTGCATTTACAATTCACAGCAATGTATTTTTATTTTATGACTGAGCACTGATACAAAAGCAGGACCTTCACGATATACAAAGATGGACTTCAAGGTTAACTGTAGTTTTTGTGCTTCATAAAACATTTTCTTTCACCTAAAGCTTTCTTGAAGTAATAGATTGTTCACAGACAACATCTTCTTCATCTACAATAGTGTGGTCAGAAAATGGATAAAATCATCAAAAAGGAGAAATATAGTGCACATTACAGTTAGAATAGCAAAAGTAATTGTAGTATGACCTAGGTTACAACCACAGGCCACAGCATTACACCACTTATTGATCTCATCACTGGGAAAGTAGGCAAACAGCCATTTTTCTGTACTGCATAACTTCATTTTTGTCCAGCTTCAAACTAAAAGTATTTGTGTACAGACAGGTAATACATCTTTTAAGAAATAAATATAATTGCTAGTTTCTACAACGAAGAAATATTTCCTACAGTGCATATTTGTACCATACATCACAAAGTACAAAAACATGTTCACATGCTTTCCTATGCTTACAAATTCTCTGTATCTGTTCCTGTTTTGTGGCCCTTGGTATTAATAAGGCACATTGCAAGATATTTATAAAATAAACTGAAATAAAATGAGAACATTACTCCGCTCTGTGAAAGAAATGCTCAACTAATTTTCAATGCTAGAAAGACAGAAGTTGAGTTCAGATATAGTATTAATGTGTGCCGTTGAATGGGCTAGTCTACAGTCAGTTTGGACCAATTAAAATGTATTCAATTCCTGGCTGAAAAATGTATAACAATTTAATTTTTTGGATCATACTATACTTTTTCTTATTTGTTATATATTCTTTGAGATGGGTTTGATATTAATTCTTAGACTGTCATTCCCAAGGCTAGGTTTCCAGCACAATTAGTCTATAGAAACCTCCTTTACAATGGAGGTGAGTGAGACAGAAAAGTATTGTAAAGTAAAGGCAACAAAGAAAACACTCCTGTCTTCTCTTCTTCCTTGGAGGGTCTTTTTTTAATATTTAGTCAGCACGAAATCTAAGCAGAAAATAAAAGGTAATACCAATATTTACAGTCAAAGCATCTGCATATTGAATGCTATGCTTCGTGTTGTGACTGTATCATTTCATGACTGTGCCTAAGATTCCCCAAGCAGGAGTGTGCACAACTGGTTAATGTGGCTAGAGGGGGACAGGCTTGAATTACCCAGAGTATCCTCGGTTCCCACACAGTAGCAACTCCCATCATATTGATGAGAGCTGGAACTGTACAACTGTTTCTTTCATTGTCACCATGTGCTCATTGTGTGACTATCAGCAGATGGCCTGAGAAATGCATACCTCATGTTTACAGTCTTCATCTCAAGCAGTGTAAGAAAACCAAAATCAACATGAATTAAAACATCTACCCTCCTGACACCATTGGCATCATGGATAATTTATTATCTTAATTAATTAAATGTGATATTAATGATTGATTGGAGCAATCCTTATGTTTTCACAATGTTGTATCTTCTGTATTACCGGTGGAATTTCCTAGTCCTGTTTTCATCAGCTGGAGTACTGGACAAGTATAAAGGTTACCTGAAGGTACTTTTTTTTTCTTTTCATTTGGACACACTAGTTTGGCTTGCTGAGTAAAAGATTAATATTATTTTATCAAATTACTCTTAATTCAAATACCATAATTATTCAGACATTTATATGTTTAATCCCATTTATTACATTCATTTTTCTTTATATTTATAAATCCATTAAATAGTCAACTAAACTTTCTAGGGAAGAATATGCAGTAATCCCTCATGGTATGAACATACTGTAATTTATTCCTCAAAAAACGCTTGTGAAGTAAAATCTTATGGTATAACTGAAATGAAATTCCAATTACTCTTGTGTTATAATCTCCAATTTGTTCCAGAACTCAAAAATGCTCCTCAAAACACCCCAAATTCTCCTTAATACAGAACAGAATGATACAAAAGTATGAAAAAATAACTTTTCTGATTAGTTAATAACATATCTAAAGTTAAATTTCTCATCCAAGAAAAATACTAGCTTTACAGGAGAGCTTAGCTAGTAAGAGTGTAAATCTGTTCTTTAAATGAAAAAAAAAAAGATATGAATTACATCTTGTTTATCAAAAACACATATAGCAGTTGCTAGTATAGCGAGGGATTACTGTATTGACGTTTTTTGTGCATTGCCTTATGATATATCACAACTTGAGGGAATAAAAAAAGTATTGTAGTGAAGTTCCTGGCTCAATAAAAAATGCAATTTTCTTTTCAACAGCACTTTAAAAAAAAACAACAAATGTAAGTATTTCAAGTATAAGTTGATATTATAGTATTTTTGCTGCGGAGACTAGGCAGTTAAGATTGTAGCTAATGTGCTGTTAAAGTAGCTCTGGATAACTATATTGGATGTGACACTCTTCACAGTTATTTTAAAACCCTTATTCCCTGGTGGAAAACAGCAACTAGATGACAGGTACTGTAGCTACTGTTTTTTTTACTCTAGGCTCCGAAGAGTATATTTTAAAAATGTATCAATGGTACACATACAGTAATGATTAGAAGAAAATGAAATTAAATAAAATGTAAGGTCATAAACAAACACACATACAGTATGTGCAAATGGAAGCTTCAGGCCTTCGCTTGAATAAACAGTGTTTTAACTAGGTTCCTGTCTTGCTAACACCTCCCAAGACCTGCCATTACTATGTGGACTAAGTGGTTCACTGTAGGTCAAGACTATCACTCACGGAAAGGCCTGAGGGCAGTCATATACTGCCTTCTTTATGGGGAAATAAAGAAAGTGAAGTGCTGAACCGTGCCTGATTAGGTCTGCTAATATGCTACTTGTGACTAATTTCTGAGCTGCTAAGTTGCAGGTGATGGCCTCTTCCAATAAATCAAAGCCTCCCCCTTCTATTCAATCCTGTGGACCTGCTGTGCATATGCAGGAGCTATTTAGGTGACAAGCAGGAAATAAAAGTAATTTATAGAGTATGAAGCCATGCAGGCAGGCCTGGCAAGTGAACCTGTTCATATTTGTGGAGCATGCACTGGTTTGTTTTCCTTTGCTTTAATAGTTATTGTAACCCAGGCTAGAAATATTGATAGTGACGTTTTACAGCCACAAAATGTGTTCTTGTTATTTTAGTTGAAAAAATCCTCTTCTCCAATAGTGATAGAACTTTAAGTAATTACTGAATGTTCCACAGTATGTAACATACAGTATCTAAAGTTTTAAATAGTGGCTGATCTTTTACTTTTTTTCCTCTTGCCCAGGAAGCCTCACATTGACTTCAGGTGAAACAGGTCACTGATAAGCAGTACATTTTTGCTGGTTATGGAGCAAAATTATAATTGCAATCTAATATCTAAAAGGGCACAGCAGAACTTTCTGACAAGACTGTTTTTGATCTTTCTATAATTTGTGATTTATGAAAATTATAATTGGCTAATTTCAATGCTGTTTCCATAATCAAAGTTAACATAATATAAATATAGAATTTTCTAGATTTCTATGTTGTCTAAAGCATGAATGGTACATGTACAGTACTTGCCACTGGAGCTGAAATGTAGCCCCACTGACCTTCACATTAATTTGCATTTTGAATCGTTTAATCTGACTAAAAAAATATCTCTTGCAACTTTTGAAAAGTCTGTGCCTTGTACCTTTTGATTGGCAGCTGATGTTAATTTTTCATGAGGACCTTCCTTTCTGTATTTACCATCCACCTTATCTCTGTATGTATGGAATTATAATGATCACCTCTGTATACTGAATGATTAATGAAGAGTTCAGTCTTGTTTAAGAGGTTTAGACAATGGGAAAATAGAAAACTATCGTATGATTCTTCATAGAAAACCCAACTGAAATGGCATCTTGTAAAAATCCTAAATTAATTTTCATAATTTACTGTGATACACATCTGCATTGCATTAGGTTTTACTGTAGTTATGATATCTGCTTGTAAGCTAATATTTTCCAATCAAAAGTAAGTTTAATTTAGTTAAAATATACATTTTTTAAGTTCCATGTAAATAAAATATTTCTTAAGAGTGCATAAGAAAATAAAACTCCATTTGTTCAACTGAGGTAGAGTCTGAAAGACAACGACTGTGGTCATTTTTATTCTTGTTCAAATGTGTCAAGGGTTCCCTGTTTCAACTACTATCCTATTATCCCCTCGAATGCTGTTTTCTTGACCCCCAGTTGAGTTTTGACAGGCGGACACCACAAGGTTGCCTGGTTAATTCAGACAATGTGCAGGCTTACAGAGGGGGGACTCATCTGGGAATGAAGCATGGGAGTTAACACCAGGGGCTGGAGGAGAGTGCTGTCAGGCTGTAGGACACACAGTTATTTCAGAGGTCACATTCACAGACAAAGCATGTCACCAAGGCCTGGGTTTTTTAAAGGAGAGCTGATAATACTGTTTCATTTACAAAAAGTGGAAAAAAGGTTGCAAGGAAGCATTTTCAAGATGAAAATGGTGAAGCACAGTAGCTTCCTCTTCAGCAGTGGAAAATAAAGGTTAATTATTTGATAAAGAAATAATGGCCAGATATATACTGTACAGTACACACCTAAATGATGTCAATGAGTTCCTTAGGAAGCAGGACTTAATAATAAAGGAAATAGATATTTCATGGTGTATTTAGTGACATTAATTCAATTTTTCAGATTACTCTAAAGGGTCATGAATCCTAGATGACAGGCCTGGGAAAATTAGAACACATGGCTCATAAACTAGCTGGTTTCACACAATTAAACACTAGAGGTTAAAGAATAGTCAAAATAATAGTATGCAGGCTCCCTTTTTAGTAAATGAGTGTAAGTGCTTTCCCCCGAAGCTGAATTCTTTGTCCTTTGTAGGTCTTTTCAAATCATAGACAGTCCTTTCCCATATGGTAATGAAATGCAAAGTGGTGTTCAACTGCTGTGTCCTGCCTTCCTCCTCAGTAGAGACTTAAAAAATGCAGGTTGTATCACGTACAAAAAACAGATTTGGTTGAAACCAAATTAAAACAATTAAAACCCACGAACTGAGAGTTTGCTAATTATTACACCTAGTTGTAAGCAAGGACTACAAGAGCAACAGGCAACTGGTATTCAATGTCACTTCTTGGTGACAAATATATAAAGGTTAAAGTCCCTTCTCAATGGGAATACAGACTTAGCAGTAAATGATGTGCATCTGTGAGAAATCTATGTCCAGTCTTCTTGGTGCTTAGACTATACTGCCACCTGCTGCTTTGGAGATAGATAGATAACAGATGATACTGTACATTCAGTGTAACATAATGAAATACATCATTGTTTAATGGTAAATACAGTTTATTCATTAATGTTCCAGATTGTCACTATTTTTATCAAATATAAATCATGTTGTTTGCAAAATTAATCCATGATAATACACCGCTGGTAACACTGTAGTAAAGTAACAAGCTTACTTCACAGTGGAAGAAAATGTAAGGGTATTTTACTTGCCAGTATCCAATTTAGTCTAATGGCAGGGGAATGACAAAAATACCTAGCTGTACAATGCTTAACAGTTTTTAAGTATACCATTTACCTAAGAAAGACCACAACTTAAAAGTATTTATTGAAATTTTAGGGCATTTAAAAAATGCTTCCCAAGGTTTTTTGTCATACACAGTACTTACTGTACGTTTCAATGAAAAGATGTACTATATCAATATTACTTTGTGCTTGAATGTCAAATATGTGAAAGTATTAATGCTTAGAATGGTCAGATAAATACAAAATCAGCTAGTATGATAAAATAAATTTATTTTGGACTACATATTGTTTAAATATATTGTTTAAGTGAGGATTTAAATAAATGCTTTTAACTGAATGCTTTTGAAATAACCAGATTTAGTTGGCCTATATTTCTTAATCTCTCATGCCTGAAACTAAAAATAACTGGTTAGGTTTGTGGTTGTGTACAGTATGTTTGTGTGGAAGCATTGATGGAGAACATGCATCAACCGTTATGAGAAAACGTATTCCTGGTAAAGAATATGGTAACCCTGAGACTATCCCAGAATCATCTGGTACAAAAGTGGACGTAGTGCTGACATATTGATGCATGCTTTATTTCATCAGGATTACACTACTGTATTGACTTACTGTAGTACTACAGTACAGGTCCTCAGTACCTCCAGAAGCAGCTCATGTGCTAACTAAAAACAGTCTGCATCAGCACATAATTCCCTTCCTCTGTAAATTGTACTGAGTAAATTGTAAATTTAAAGTGAACTTTAATGTTCTCCTGATCATGTACTGTATAACGCACAGAATGGTCTCTAGCTCCAGGTTATCTTAAGTAGTTATTGTATGAGTGTAGTCCAATCCTTAATCTGTGATTTGCTGATTCAGGCCTTCTTATTTTGCTGAATAGGCACAATGGGCAATAGAGCCTTCTTGTGTGCAGCACCACATCTGTGGAACTCATTGCCCAAATTCATTAAAGATTTTGCAATTGTCAATAATGTTAGAATCTTTTCAATACAGCTTTCGATGTGTGATTGAGTTCCCTTGAGTTTATTTTTGTTATCTGTGTCCTATTGTACACTATAGTGAGTACATTCTGGGAATCACATCCCAATTAAGGTTCCAATAAAAGCAGAACCTCTAAAATGGGTTGTCTTTTCAAGTACCTGCATAGAATTAGTGGTGAAGGAAAAGGTGACACTATGGCATACTGTAAGTATGCTTACTTCTAATTAATGTTTCTATAAAACTACATTACATAATTACATTACATATTAAGAATGTAATTTTCATACAAAAATAACCAGACTGTGCATGATGTAGAGATTGGCTTTTTGATCACTGTGGGTTCTATTTTGCATGCATATTTTAATGGTATGCTCTAAAGGGAAGGATTTAGTGTAGAGAAGGGCCTACTGTCTTGCAACAAGAGCAGGACAGTTTTGAGTAGAGTGTAGAAGGTTACAAAACGTGGTAATAACCAGTAATCTGTGTTGAGAGTAGTGTTTTCCTGTATATTGTGTGCTAACATAGTAGTGTAAATATCTTCCCACTTTGTTTCTGCACATTTTAGTTATTTTTTCTGAGAGAAAGAATCAATAAACACATTGCACTCAAATGCTGCTATCGGCACCCTGCACTGTAGTGTGACATAGATAATGTCAGTTTTGAATGACTTAAGGTAGGAATTCACTGTAAAGATATGCCTACATTCACCAATTGGGTGACATGGTAAATACTGTAATTCAAACCAAGGATCAGGAAAATCCAAACTGAAAAAGTTGTCTTTCAGAGGAAAACAATATTTTTGAAGGGTCTAAAGAGTATTTGCAACTCATTTGAAACATCTGGTATTTTCTAACAACACAGTTATGTTACCACTAAACTATGGTTTGCTGTGAAATTGAATACAAAATGATGCAAGTGTCTTCACAAGAGTAATGATTGTTTATGCAGATGCCTCTGGTGTGTTATTGAAAGATACTGCATACTATGGTTAGTGTACAGTACAGTATCAATCTGGAGGCTGAAGGATTTACATAGAGTATTGGCTGTGGTTCTGGTATCTTAACTGGAAGGTAGTCAGTTCAAGTCCCAACTGTAGATATACAGTAGCTGCTCTAGCTTTGAAAAACATTATAGCCCAATTGCTTTAATCCACCCAGCTGTATAAGTGGGTTTTAGTATTGCTGGCAATACTCTGTGATGGAATAGCATCCCATCAATGGTTACTCATAATGTGTTTAACATTACAGTAGGCATGATAAGCTACTGCCTGATGACTCCATACTGTTGCATATATACACTTTTGTACAAAGATTTACAGGCAGTGGCCGGAGGATAAAAAGAAACACCAATAGGAAATACAGTTTATACCTAAAGCAGCTATTATGCCACAGGAATAGGTAACCAAAAGGATACCTCTGTCTACTTCACACTATGAAGGTCAAGAAATTAAAATTCAAAGTAAAGTACTGGGGGAAGCCAATGAAATATGCTCTTTTCTCTTTGATTTTGTGAATGTGTTGCCAGTGAATACCATTTTTTAATTATATTAAATAAAATAGACAGATATGGCTTCCAAATAATGGCTTTAGTAAAAATCAGAATGTAAGAAATCCATAAATGATAGTACAAACTCAACACATAATATATGTTTTTAACAATAAAATGTCAAATGTTGTTAAAAAATGAGGTGCACAAAATTACCTTAATGCGCCACGATATTTGTTGAATGGCCTCTGTCTGTATGCACAAGTAGTTGTTCACATGATTTCACCATAAATGTACCTGTCTTTCTAGGGTTAGTCAGCCAGGGATTACAAGTATGGATTTAACCATGAAGAGCAGTGAGGTTTCAAAACAACTTCAACATAAACAGATGAAATGAAGTTATAGAAAAGCACTGTTCAGGAGGAAGGTATTAACAATTAAAAACAATTCTTGGATCGCTGTGAAATTGATCATTAAGAAGTGGATTTGTTTCATACCGCTTCCAACACTGTCTAGAACTAAGCTGCTGGGCAAGGAAGAAACTGTTTAGAAATGCAACTATGAGGCCAACATTGACTTTGAAAAACCTACTGAGTTCAATGCCTGAGATGGGAGAAAATCTGCATGGGTCACTAATATGGCAGAATGGAATTCCCATTTCAAACCCGCATGGAGTTTTAAACAAAGTATTTAGGTGATACTACAAATGTGGCAAAACAAATTGTGGTCAGAGAGCACAAAATGGGATTGTTTCTGGCATGGTTTGCATGTTTCGAAATGCAACATACTACCTACAGTACATAGTGTATCACTAAGCCAACACTATCCTTACTATGAAGAATGGTGATGGCTGCATCGTGTTATGTTCCTGATTCTCATTGGCAGGGACTGGAAACTTGGCAAGATTGATGGGTTCACATCTAGAGCAAAATACTGGCAAATCAGAGAGTAAAAACTGGTTTCAGACTTAAATCTAGGACAAAAATGTACATTTCAGCTGGAAAGTGACCCAAAGAAAGACCAAAGCTACATTGGAGTGGCTTAAGAACACTAATGTGAATATCCTCGCTTGGTACAGTCAAAGTCCTGACTTGATTCTTATTGAGAATCTGTGGTAAGATTGAAAACTTGAGAAATCTTGTGTCACCCTTAGAGGTCTTTAGTTTGAGCATTCACATTCTGAATAAAATATTATGTTTAAAACATTTGTATGCATCAATTTGTAATTCCACAAAGTGGCACATCATGGGAAGATTTGTGGGACACTGCATAGCAATGGCATTTTTTTGTTGCTGCCCTCATCTAATACAGAAAACAGAAATCAGTGAACATCTAGCAGAGTTGATAATATGATCTGAGGCAGCTGTGCTGTGTTAATAGAGGGGCATCTCTCTCTTAGGTATATTTTCTTATGAAGTGTACTGTATGTATATTTAATATTCCATGCATATAGATGGTTATACAAAACATTGTGTAGTTGATGTGGAGCTTTCTAATTTGTTTTTACTCAACAGAATACAAGCAAAACTACTGTTCCATGTTATTTTAGTCAGAGTTGTACTGTACCTGTAGTACAGTAGATGGCAAGATGTGGATAAACAAGATTCTAGCCCAGGTACAGTAGACATGTAGTGTGATACATAACTGAAAAATAATGCAACTGTGCACAAGTTTTACTGCTGTAAATATTCTACTGTATACTGGGTCTGAGAGCAGAGGAAACAACTAGAGATGGGTGATATAATAATATTTACTGTAAGCTGAGATATTTCTCTTGGTTTTGATCTGATGTATTCTAGTCACTTTGTATGCTGCCTTCTTCATTAGGCTACTCCAATAAAAACATGAGAATGTTTATAAACAAGGGGAAGGCCATTTTGACACATTTAGCCCATTTGCTTCTACTGGCATGTTGTCCAGGTTGTATCCCATCTTGCACCCATTGCTTGTTGGGATAGTCTTCAGCTCCCCAGCGACCAGGATAAAGGGGTTAGAAAATAGGTGGACGGTACAGAATATTGTTATCTGTTTGTCATGGCCAAGCAAGTGCAGGAGTTTGGTCCCGCATACAGTACACACATGGGACAGCACACCTCCAGGCGCTATTAGAACATGCTTTGGCAGACTTTCACAGCAGGCGGCTAATTAATCTATTATTTAATTATTAGTTCCATTTTTCTTTAAATACTTCCCTCGCCATACTCAGGGCTCTGTCATTAGCTGAGCTACTATGAGATTGTTACTTCCTAGCTTCCTTACTCCAGTGTTCTTTTTTCCCCTATACAGTACATCTCTTTGTTCTTTGCAACTACCACTCTGCAGCCCTTTGTGTCAGATTATTTTTGTGTCTTTCTTTTTCTTTTTGGCTCCCCTTTTCCCCCTTTTGTTGTGATGTTCCCCACAACCTGTTTGTGAGCTCTGTCAGATTTGGCTTTATCACCTGGCCGAGTCATTACAGTATTATTATACAGTACAATACTGTATATGAGGCCCTACTAGTGGAATATAATGTAATATAATATAATGTTATATAATGTTTCAAAACATTGATTTGTGCCTGTACAAGTTGACCATTTTATTGCTATTCTATGTTGTTTAAAAATGTGAAGGTGTGTTCTTGTGAACGCCAAAGTCATTTTGATAAGTAGCATCTCCTGGCTCTGTTTCCCATTTTGTATTTATAGTTTTGTTTTTACTACCTGCCAAACCTTGCACTTGTCTAGGTTTGGCAGGTAGTCTAGGGCGGTGCAGTGACTCTGTGGCTAAGGGTCTGTGCCTGTGGCTGGAAGGTTGCTGGTTCAAATCCCATGGCTAGCAGAGGAATCCCACTCTGTTGGACCCCTGAGCAAGGCCCTTAACCCCAACTGCTCCAGGGGTGCCATATAAAGGGCTGACCCTGTGCTCTGACCCCAAGCTTCTCTCTCCCTGCCTGTGTGTCTCATAGAGAGCAAGCTGGGATATGTGAATAGACAAATTCCTAATGCAAGAAATTGTATATGGCTAATAAAATTATCTTAACCATGTTCAAAGTCTTCTGGTCTTAGTCAATAGCCAATAGTCCCCCTGATTGTAGCCAGTGTTATTCCTCTCCAAGATGAAAAAACATAGCTTATTATGTCATATTAAGTTAAATGTCCTTATTACATTCTTTACATTTTTTTGCGTTAAATTCCCAAAGTAGGTGCTTAGACTTAAGGTCAAAAGCTCTGGTCCTTCTCTACACCACACACCCAGCTACAAACATATTACATTTGCTTGCTTTAAGTCTGCATTTGCATGAAGTAAAACATAAACTGCAAATTGGTGAACAGTTCTTTTATATACATTGGACAAGTACATGCCAAGTAAAGGAGAAACCCATGAATCAATTGAAGCTAATTCTGTCAACATGTCCCATTATTCTATTTCACAATATGCTGTTCTGTTTAAAGATCATATCCTCCAATACCCTATCATTATCATTACCTCTGTTTGGGCGTTAAAACGACAGTGATTTGGTGAAAGCAGCCTCTAATATTGTGCATGGTGGAGGTGTGGAAAGATATTTGTTCGTTTTTTTTTGACAGGCCAAATGAAGGGGTTGTCTCTTAGTGTTTGATTAAATCTATGAAAGAACAAAAACCCCAGGTATTGTAACCACAAACTATATTCTTCTTCTGGTATATAATTGTTATAATTGTGTAAGGAAAATGACAGAGAATCTCAACCTGCTTTAAAAGACTGTAGAAAAGAATTTGATATGGTATGTGTGTGGTCCATATAAATAGACACAAGAAACACTAAAAAGGCAAGTTAAAGCAGTTCTTTTAGATGACAAAAATGGATATTAGACACAGCATCAAATTTAATAAGCCCTACCCTTTCAATCTAATTGAAAACTCGGTTTCACTAAGGTAAGCAAGCTACTGTCTTTAAGTCAGTAAGATAGTTTTGATTAGTTATTATAAGATATTGTTATAGTTGATATTGGAGTCATTGTGAAACGTGTTTTAAAGACATTTGAAACAAAATTTAAATAATTTCAGTTTAAGACTTATGAGTTTAACTTACTGTAGAAAACATTATTGTAAGGTAAGATACAAAATGTTTTGTCACCTTTAGATAAGAGATGTATATTGTCATTGTCAATCAGCGCCTGTAAAATGCCATTTTAAATGTACAGTATGTAAAACGAAATGGCAAAAAGCACATCATTTGAGCAGATTTTTGATGGACTAGGGAAACACTGAACTGGATACCAAAATGACCAAAAAGAAGACTCACTGCAAGATGGTACCATGAAATCAGTATGGTATCAGGATGTAGTTGCCTGAGAATAGCTGAAGACATTTAAGATGAAAAGGATGACGTACAGTATATACAGTACAGGCAGGGTATTTTCTATCACTGGACTCCAGCAATTTTATGTATTACACGGAATCAACAAAGACTAGGTGAACCACGTATAATGAGCTAGGAAGAACCACCTAAGGGATTACAGTACGTTTGTGAAACAAAGGCTACAAGGATTAAAGTCCACCTACTGCTTTTTTCTGGTGTACAGGCCCCTGCCTTCACTGATATTAAAAGTAACTTTAACATTGTGTGGGGAGCATTTGGAAATCTCATTTGGAACAGTTTATAAAATTAATAATTTGAGTATAGTATATTACAAGTCATATCAAATAAAGAATAAGTATTAAAAACAAAAAACAATGTAATGTAAAAGGTGTTTGATTCAGTTTTTTGCTCCATAATGGACTTCAAAAGGTTTAAAAAGTTTTCTAATATTTTTTAGAAGTAACATCCTTTGTTTCAATATTGTCACTTATCACAGAAATTAACAGAGACTTAGAGGAGAAAATTGTTATACATATTCAGTGCTGGGTGTTGTTCAGTTATCTAGCTTGGAGGATTAAGCAATCAACTGGATACATTAAAAAGACTTTCTAATGAAGTGAAACTCTTTACAGGGATTAGCTCACCACCTGTGAGGTACCACCTGCTCAACAACTGTAATTGGCACAAACTATCAGATAAGAGAAACCAAAGGACAGAGGGACTGGACTGTCGAATTGTAGAATTATTGCAAAGGAGGAGACAATTTGTGTTTCTGTCCAGAAACCCTCTAATGATATAAAGTATCTATGCTCACTGTTGCCAGTCTTACACACCAAGACCTTGACACTCCTCCACATTCTATTCTCCAGCTGTTCGAATCTGCCTGTCTGCTAATGAATATGGTTATTATGAATTTGGGTCATAACAGGATTTTTTTTAAGTCTTTTTAATCTGAAATCTGGATAAACATTTTATCCTTTTTTCCACAAAAATGACTCCAGATTCATTAAAAATACAAACATACAGTACTACATTTTTTTATTTTATGTAGTATATACAGTATATCTATACTTGGATTACAAAAACTAAAACCTATTGATCGTGAAGTAAGTTAAAGTGGAAAATCAACCAAAGGTTTCATTGAAGTTTTCACGAAGAGGGAGTTTTACTGCTGTAAATAACCCTGCAATACCTATTTTTGTACATGAAGCTTTATCCACAAGTTTCCCATGGTCACATGGCAACTTCTTTAAGAAGCTTAACTATCTTAAATATTTAAACATAATATTTTTTATTGTACTTTAAAGCTATTGAAGTATCTCAATATCTAAAGACAATGACCAGCTTCTAGCTGTTTTCAGGATGTGCAGTTTGCAGTTCTCGGGGTTTCAAAGTAAAAACAATGTAAAGTATATACAGTACTGTGTAAGTGCTGAGTTGTAGGCAGTCTGATTGACTAAAAGGAAACAACTGGTTTAGTTTAGTTACAGTAATTACAGTAAGTTTTTGGCAAATCATTAAGAGTCATCAACAGTCCAGGAATGCATGATAAAAAGATAGGTGGAGGACAGAGAAAGACAGCAGAGAAACATGGACAGAGACAAAAGCAGAGAAAAAAGGGAACAACAGACAGAGATAGAAGGAGAGGGGAACTACAAGGAGAGAGGAGAAAGTGCTTTCCAGGGAAGATACTGTATCCTTGTTCAGATCAACCTTTAAGGCCAGAATCTGGTTAAGTATTTGAACCTTGTTAAAAAATCTTCCCATTCTGTTTTAGGATACTCTGGTTTTCTTTGTAAAGAATCCCTAGGTTAAAAAAGCTCTCTCCTGATTAATTTATGCTGATTAATTTTCAGAATAGGGAGATAGGATCCCATTTACGTTTGAGCATCTTGATTTATGGGAAAAGAGATTTAACTGCAGGTCAAATTCTGTTTTATTTAGAAGGCAGATTTACATTCTGGGGTTTTTCTGGTTGACCAGGATTAAGGCCCTTGAGTAACGTTGTTTATAAATAGAGTAAGTTGTATGTTGTAAATAGAGTAAGTTGTATGGTGTTGTGTGTTTAATTTGTTTAACCCAGTTTTCCTCGGATTTATTACTCCTGTGCTAAAACTGTACCAGAGAACAAAGATCTCAAACGCATCTGAATATATCAACCACCTGGGTATATGCTTAGCCAATATTTTACAATTTGAGGATTATAATTATTTATTTTACTTATTGATTATTCCACTCTATAGATTTTGGAATTTTCTATTTTCTTAACCCACCATATTTGTAATTGTAATTTATATGATTATGAAGCTCAGCTGTGGATGACGTATGCATGTGCAAATGAGCATCTATATACTGTATGAGCAGCATATTTTTGCAGCATGGTTCATATTACATCAGATGCTGGTAAATGTATACTGGCGTTTCCTTCTTGACAGTTGGTAGTTTACACCCATAGTAGACCTGACAGGCACAAAACGTATCAGGTGACAAGCTCCACACACCCTTTTTTGACAGATGGGATTTTTAGACAAGTTATGAATAACAAAAAGAGTTGACAGCAAGGTTCAGACAAGTAATAACATTTTTTTTACTTAGGATCAGGCATATGGGAGCACTTATTTTGACATTTCTAACACATAAGTGCAATTCTCTATTGTGCTCCTTAAGTCATTCATTCCTCATTATAAGATAACAGAACCTCAAAAGAGATATGTTTTCTATGAAGATCTGGCAGAATTTGCAGGTTAAATTCCATAAATGAACTTTCTGAATGCAGCAGCAAAGTTTTTATTATCCAAAGATTGCTTCAGTTTACCTTTAGGAAATGCTATACATTCTATAAAAGCCCTGACTGTGTTTGAAGACAAATGGAAGACATTCCTGAAAGGCTTAGACTCATTAACACCTTAGTAAAAATGAACAGCCGTGCCTGTAATGCTACGTTTTAAACATTTAGGGAAACTAGAATCAAACCTAATCCTAGACCTAATCCTTTCTGATGAAATACAGTGTATGAGCAGATTTATAGAAAAGTGTAAATCTGGTAAGTCAGCAGGGAGCTCTTATGCACAAAGATAAAATATATTTGATGACTCTTCTGATGCAGAGAGAGACTGTTTAATTTCTCACCTTTATGAACAATTTAGCTTGAAAGACCAATCTGTGGTCAGCTAGTATATGTACTGAAATCATAGTGTGAATTTTTGCACTTTGATTAGCTACAAGTATACATTTTATAAAAGACATTTCAAAATAATACTTCACGTTTCAATGTAAATCAGCCATAAAAGGCATCGGTATTGATTGCAGATGCTGTGTTTTTGTTTGAGAGTTACTGTAAGTGAATGTAAGTGAATGGTTAAATGGGAAGTTAGTTGATTTACACCAGTGCTGGAAGAGCATTTAATCTGTACAATCTCATGAAAAGGATATATTTGTTCAAATAACTGTTTCACAGCCTCCCTTCAGTGAACATTCTCTGTACACTCTGCCTGAGCTAACCTCATAACCAGAATATAAATTATGTTCTGTTACTGCCCAGAGGTGACAAAGATGAGATGGAACTAAGCAAAAGTTACACGTCTGGCCAAGGCCTCTCCACTTTATCCAGAGATCATACACTATTCATCTTCTTTGGAGTACAATGAATTACTGTAGTTGACCAGTAGGTAATGTACTTCACTGGTCTACAGGAAATCCCCACTGTCCTTTAATTTAGAGGTCACAAATTATGAATGACTTTCAGACCCTCCAGTTGGAGAAGCTGCACAAACAAATGTGTTGTAAACAGAACAACCTGTGTCTAAATTAATATGATAAAATCCCTTGTTGCCATTTTTAAGCAAGTGCTACTTGTTTCTTATATACTCATACAACAATGTTAAAAATACAATAAACAGGATTCATACAAGAAAGGTATGCTGTTATGAAAGTCTGAGTGTGACTTTCAAATACCCAAACTGCTGTGGATTAACTTTGGAGTTGATAGGCTCACTGTCTATACGGGTTGGTTTTTTTTGCTTGTTTGTACCTTGTATATATTATTGAATTATCTAGTAATAAATATGAAGAATTTCTGGATTTTTCAGCAAATTTAATATTACTAAACAAACACGTAACAATGTTTGGTTAAATTATTATACAGAAGGGCATTTTCTTTTCAGATCTAATGAGTGAGCCAAGAAACATACAGTATCCTTGAGAAAGAAATATATCCTATGGAAGAAAAAATGTCACAACATTTAAGCTATTATTAAGGAGTCTGAAACAAGCATTAGAAAACACATTTTTTTTAGACAAAGGATTCAAATTGAAATTCTCAGTTAAATAGTGAAGGTGAACAATCAACTTCGAATGCATTTTATCTAGAGACAACAATATGGTAATAAATACAGTACATCTGTATTGCTCACTCAGTAGTTGAAATTTGTAGAAAAACCAAAAAATGCCTAACTGTGTTGAAATTTTAAAATTAACATTTTAAAACAAGAATCTTGGAGCGTCAGTTCCTTTCAGTGCAGGCTTCAAGTCATATGTATCACCAAGGTCTACAAAGGCTTCTGTCAGAGAGACTTCTATGGCTACCTATAGGGTATTTGTTTTGATCTACGATTATAACCCCTGTGTTCTTTGGTAAGGTAAACCTTCTGTCTACCTCTTTGGCAAATCCCATAGTATGAAGAACTGCTCCAGGGTCTATTCACCATTATAACCCCATAGCCCCAAATGGAAGACAAAGACTGCTGCTATTATGAAAGCCCATAGGATCTCATCATGCAAAATCCTATACTCCTGAGAGGACAACAAGTGAGTTAGGCAGAGAAAAAAAATGAAAAAAGGAAGAAATTCAGTATTAATTAGGCCAAAATAAAACTGTAATCTTGAAACATGTATTCTACTTCTTTTTTGTTCCCACCCATAATTAATGTTAACAGGCTGAGGCTGCCACAGGGCATTCCTCCACTTCAGTACTACCTGCCTTAACAGTGCTTTCTGTGCCTGGTGCCAGACATACCTGGGAAATTATCTACTAATTATCTACTAAAGATGTTTGTTCATGTCTAAAGAACAGCTTACTTAATTGCAAGTGCTATTTCCATTTTTTCTCCAAGGGGGAGCTTAGCTGTGGGCTTATCTCAAAGAGCTCATTATATTAATGCCAGTAATTATGTGTTTTGCTTACTTTTGATGTGCCTGTGTTCAAATGGGGACTTAATAAGAGGATGACTGCAAATATGTCAGAGGACCTTTATGCCTTTTTTATGTTGGAAATCCAGAAAACACCAGTGCTCACAAGAATGGTATTACACTGAGGTTATGAGAGCTTAGGATCAAGTCTTCACTTCTTTTCTTGTATTATTCATTTGTGCTCCCTATAGTGCCAGTCCCCCAGGCCTTTAGATCAGAAAAGGGTGGAGCTTTAAGAGATGAGAAGCTTCTTTTCTACATTCCACAGTGAGACTGTTCATGCCAAAAAAGACCTCAGCTTCTGCTTCCCCGAGGATAATATTGGAACAGTAAAAGTACTGCGCTACATAAATATACAGGAAAAATAGGAAATCTATTAGGAAACGGCTATCCCAAGAAAAAAGAAACAGGTTCAATTTTTTTAAAACTGCAACTTAGGATGGTTTTTGATAGGTTCAAATTTAGAATCACATTTCTTTATTATAAAACCACCCCATTTGGATTTGTCAATTGTAGCTTTACAAATGTATCTTCTCAAATTGACAGCCCCAATATGGGGAGAATGGGGAAATGCAGACAGAAGCTTTGTGTACAGATGATTCTGCAGCAATTGGATGAGAGACATGTTCCTCACTAACATTGCCACAAACCTGCAGATGCCTGAGAAATTACAGGGCTTCTTATTTTTTGGTGGGAGACAAGAGAGCTCTGTACAACTACTGTAATACCAACTCTGACTCCCATGGTTCAGCCAGTTGTATACAGTACAATCGCTTGGGCAGCTAATGACATGACCCAAGTTTAATTGTAAGTATTGCTATTTAAACACTGGATTAGACTTTGATGTAACCGCAAAATTTAACTCCATATTAACAAGTCTTTATTATTGGAATGTAGACTTCTTCCATATTAAGTACACCCTTACATCCTTTTGATAAGGGCTTTAAGTATTCATTTGTAACATCAAACAGACAAAAATACGAGATTGAAAAAAGATAAGGATGTAGATTATAATCTGTAGAAGTTATAATTCTGATTGTAAAAAAATAATAATGACAATAAGATCACTGCAATGGACTGGTTTCCTATCCAGGCTGTATTATGCCTTGCACCAGTAGCTTGTTGGGATACCCTATTCTCTGCTACCCTGCTACCCTATTCCCACCAACTTGAACTGGAAGATGTGGTTAAAAAATGGATGGATCGACAATAAGATTACATCGAAAGTGAAACAGTCTGTTACTTATTCATTAGATATCCATAAATAAACTTGTTGCTGTCTCCCTAAACAAGTAACATAACAGTGCCACATGTGCTCACAAATCTGGACAAGATATTGTCCACAGATGAAAGTGAAACACAATGACCCAAGTTCTCAATACTTTTTCAGATTGACACATGGCATATCAAAATAAAAAGAGTAAAAGGAAACCTGGGCACAAGCACTAATCTTTTATCTATACTGTAGATATATAGATAAATCCTGCGACCTAAGCAATCAAGACCCCCTGGCACTGTGTGTTGGGCAAAGGGTAACTTGTGTTTTATGGTCCTTACAGTATATCTATAGTCTTTAGTTAATGCCTGAAAACCACACACCCTGTGTTCCATAATATGTAATTGTTAACATAATATTTAATCTTTATACATTATGTTATTCACTGCATCTAGCAGTACAGTAGTTATATGCAACATGAAAGAGAAATGTCTGTTATAGTTTATGTGCAAACAGAATAGATATCCACAACAATTAAAGTTGTTAATTTTTACATTAGGAAAAACTAGTATCATTGATTTTTTCAACTATTTTGATTTACCTGATTACCACTGATTTTGCAATTTTATAAGCTTTGAGTAGAAAGCTGTATTTCCTTATTTGCTATATTTAAAACCATGTACAAAATAAAGCATGACAGCAAATTTTACTTTATAAATATTTACATTTTTTGTGCAGTGAATAATAACAAACTCACTTGCCAATGTTTTTGAAAATACTTTAAAATACATACTTTTTTGTTAATATCTACCTAAAGCATTTGTGTTCTATTTGATGCTGTATGGTATTTTCATATCAGTTACTGCTTTTCTAACCTTCGCATATTTTTTTTTCTATTTCCTATTGAATGGTAGTGCAACACATTCTGGTATATTAGCATTAATCTTTAATTTATTATATTTGTTTTTTATTGTTACAGTTTCACATTTAGATTACTTACCATCTTCTCTACATTTGTTTTTTTTATTTTAAACATTCCTGAATTCAAATATATTCTATACGTACTACTTTAAAATAATGTAGTGCACCTGTATTGTCAGTGCATCTCCATTATATCTTTGGTTGAATTCAAGCTTTACACCTTTACTTGACAGAATATGGCATTTAAAGCTTATACTTCCCAAGAATAAACAAAAAAGATAAGTCTAATTATCTGTTTCAGAAACATTGAGCTTAAAAACTTGATGACAACTTCAAAAGGACTTCTTTGTCATGAGGGACAGCTATCCATTATCCCTGCATGTTACATATAGCCATTCATCCAAGTATAATGAATATGGTACAGTTTCTGCTTTTCACTTTCACAAGTGCAAAATAAACAATGTTAACACTTCAATATCCCATTTTCTGTAAAACTATTGAATTTTTTTAGAATTGTGTTTTTTCTGAGTTTTAAAGATGTGACACTTAAGTGACCTGTCCTGATTTGATGATTTTTAGCATTTAAATCCTGGAATCCTACTTCACACATGAAAAAGTTTAGATGGGCTGGAAAATGTTTGCACAGCTCATTTTTACTGTAATTTGAGACTTTCTAGTCTTGAGAAGTTTCTTAGTAAGTATTTGTTTTAATCCTGTGTCTTATCCTACAGTGTTATTCCTATGGCCCCCTGGCACTGTTTGATTGGCAAAGGGTAATGTGTGTTTTAAGGTCCTTCATTTTAGTGTCTTAGCCTTTGAGATGACAGAGGTGTCAGAGGATTCAGGTCAGAGCATAGTGAGGTTCTGCATTCCACAGTAGTTGTGACAACGTATTTCTCAGGAACCTGTGATGTGGTTTCAAGCTTTCTTGTTTTCCACTTCTTATGAAAGAGCTCTCTTTAGTGAAAAGACATACAATGCTCCTTGAGAGGATTATAGATAGAATAAACATAATCTCAAGTGTCAGACGTTGATAGTCAAAGGGAAAAGTCAAAGCAAGTGCATCTTTTTCAGATGTAAAAGAATGATAACAAAATCAGATTATATAGTTTGTTAGTATTTTCGGGGTTTAAAATAGAAATCAACATAAAATGTCAAGAATCAAATCTGTTACTTCTAAATCAATATATTTTGATTTATTGTATTTTTTGTTTGCTTTTTCTACTGCTGTTTACCTACAACAGAATGACTACAAATGTGTTTTTGTATGTAGTTTGTGTGACAAAGTTGAAATATTCTTTTTAAAACACTATGGAAATGAACTTTTTGAATATGTTGTATTATACCTGTTTTTTAATAAGTACATCCTCTCTCTAAATTCTCTGCTCTTTATAGTATTTTAGCATGAAGGAAGTCATTTTTAAAATAGACAGTATTTTGAACAGCATGATATAGATCATACACATAACACCTATGTAGCGTCATTCCAGTTATGTAGCATTATGTTATCTACTGTATTTTGACATTAAAAAAGCCTATAAGAGGATATTGGATTGTGTGGAGAAAACTTCAAAAATGTGAAAAATAAACCATTTCAAAGCCTTTGATACAACACAAAAGCTATGAAATAAATTCTATTTCCATAAGGTGTTGAAGAAAAAATGGAAATTAAAAATATTTTAATGGAAAAATACTCCTTGTCAACATATCATAAAATGTGGTCCAAACACAAAATAAGTAAAGCAACTTAAATGTTTCCTCCCTCATTTCTGTATTGTTCTCTGTGCTTCAGAAACATGGAGAATAAAACAGTGTTATGACTTTTCATTGTATGATAAATTACAATGGTTAAAAAATATAATTTAATAATTTGTTAGTTCTAAAAAAGAACCCAATTAAATCAAATTAACATCTATAGTTATGTTTATTTAAAAAGAAAACTGGGTATGATGTTTTACCAAACATTTCTATCACAGTACCATAATTTCATAAAAATGTCAAACATACAATAAATCCTAACGAAAATACTGCAGCTTTGATCTAAAACTTCATTTTTTTTTGTTTTAATCCACATAAGAAATTACTGTAAAGTTTGAGAGTTGTGCACTTTTAAGTGAAAGAAAGTTCATATTCATTAGAAAAGATTCTTTAAATCATTTGCACTTAAGATTTTATATCTAGTAACATCATATCTCTGAATAGATTTATTCATACTGTATGTATCATGCATGTACGGTAATCCAAATGATAGAAGGAGATGGAAACACAAATTCATGCATTTTACTGTCTGTCCTCAGTTTTTTGTCCTCTGTTTTTGGTATTATATCTTTTCACTTAAATCACGGAAGAAGATGAAGACCTCCAACTAGTCATTATTTTATTTTCTCAGCTTTTTAAATCTGCTGTGTATAATTGGTACTCCCTAGTAATATTTAAGGAAATGACAAATGCTAAGCAATTTGCTTTGTCTTGCAAGTTATTTTACAGGAGGCTAATTACTAATTACTTAACCATGTTAAGCAAGCCTCTTGAGGTTCTTTATTATATGTGTCATATGAAAAACCACATAATAGAGCAACATTTCCACTTATTTAATTATCAATGATTATATACATTAGAGTGAACAGCTGAATAAGTGTGCAAACTGCAAACGGATAAGAAGAGGTTAATCTGGCACTGAAAACTAAAAAGACAGACAAAAACAGAACATTGTAGCTGTAGAGCCTTCTTTATAAAAATATAGTTTATCTAGTGAACATCATGCAGAGCAAAAATCTCATTGAATTATATAGATACAGTAATGTATGTACTGTAGCATGCCTTTAAATGTAATATAAACATATGGAAAGGATGTGCTTCTCAATAGTTTTTCCTATTATTAATCACTGTGATTTTAATTGCCAAGTATGAAAACAGATAGACAATAAAAAATTAATTATATCTATTATCAAATTCCTGATGTTTTTACTTTAAAGTCTCCCAATTTAGAATCAACATGACAAATTTTCCAGCACTGTGGTAACGAGAGCTGTGAATGCTCTCCTCTGACATGTCCATTGTACAGACACTCACCATATGACACACTACAAGCTTCAAAGGGCCTCATGGTAGAGTTTGTACCAACTGGAGACGTGACACATCTCTCACTTAGAAGTTCACACGTACCTGGCAAACCAATATACACTGGCTTACTCAATCAATGCATGCAATATAGTTGGCTTTAAATAGTGTACAGTATATTCTGGGATCATGATGTAACATGAAGTCTAAACCTTATCTCCTGTCTAAACTGAATGAGGCATTTAGGAGATGCTCATAATGTATGTATTTTAATATCTACATTTTTCTTTTTGAATTAGAATTAGAATTATGAGAACAGGATTTTGTGCAACATGGTGGTGTAGTGGATAGCGTTACTGCCTCACAGTGCGGGGGCCCTGGGATCATTTCCAGACCTAAGGCGCTATCTGTGTAGAGTTCATACAGTTCTCCCTGTGTTTATGTGGGTTTCTTCCTAGTGCTACAGTCAAAAGACATACTAACATAGTTTTATTGGTTTCTGGGAAACTGGTTCTAGTGTGAGGGTGTGCGTGTTTGTGTCTGTGTGTGCCTGTGATGCACTGATGCACACCCATCCAGGGTGTATCCTGCTTTGTGCCCATTGCTTGCTGGGATGGACTCTGGTTCCCCCATGACCCTATATTGGATAAAGTGAAGAAAAATTGATAGATGGATGGAAGAACAGAATTTAGAAATACAGTAACAGTAAATGTACTATATAATTATACAATCTAGAATGGAAATATGCTATCCAAGACTATTGAAATTGAATTAAAAGAAAGTAACAAAACTGATGTTAAAAGATTGCAAAATTAGATATGTTACAAAATCTAATTGTGTTGTCTGCTGCTTCCTTTAACATATATACTTTCGTTCTCCTTCACTTCTTCAAGTGACTGACTATTGGGATCTGACTGGATGGTAATTTTCATCTTAAGACTTGGTAGACAGTGAAAACTCAGGTGCCAGCTCAAGAGGTCTTCAAAATCCTATCCTTAGGACACAGTCAAGCATATATTACCTACCTATACAGGATACTCAGTAGGTCAATCAAACCGTAATTAAGGCGGAGAAGAGGTGTGATTTGAATCGTTAGCTTTATTAGGGTAACTTGCCTGGCTAGGAAGAACAACAGCCCATCTGCAAGGAGGGAGCTGTCAGAACCTCCCCCATTTAACGAGGGATGAACTAGCGAGGTGCTGTAAGGGTGAAGATAAGGTGGATGGGATGCAAAAACAAAATGCACAAATGAGTAAGGAAGAATTGTCATATCTATTTATTTAGGTAGGCAGACATGACCTTGTAGGAATCATTATGACTTAGAAGCATTGCTTTATAATGTGACAGATGGTAAGTTCACACTACTGGCTCCTATTCCAAGCACAGATACTGTACTAAATGTTTGAACCTGGTTTCAAAATTAGCAGGATTACTATTGCAAAAACACATCATCAGTAGGTGAATTAGTAGGTACAGCATCCATCAATTGGTGGCTTCACAATGATAGAAAGTGCTGTTATTAGGTTTTGATCCCCTCAAAACCTTTTAAAGCTCCATTTATATATATATTTCATTTTTTTAAAAGATATATTACAAAAAATATTATTTAGTAAGATACAACCCTAGATATTATTGGGCATGGTTTAAAAAAGATCTTAAAATAATCTCCTTTAGGTCACCTTGTTTAAAACAAATTAATCATTCTATATGATTTGTATAAACTTGTTTTATAAGAGTGAACATCACCAATCAATACGTGCATTACAACTTAATACCATTTCCTTCAACCTGTGCCTAATTTTTAAATATTCAAATTTCACAAAAGGTTTAGTACAAGCTAAGAAGAATTTTTTTAAAAAACCACTTGAAAACCTGAGTGGAGTACCGAGTAGGAGAAAAACTAATCATAATGGTATAAGTTTTGTTCCAAAGAAGGGTAGTGCGATTTTTTTGCTTCTTCCTTCTGATTGTGAAAAGAGACATGCAAGGAGGTCAGGGGTCAAGCCAAGAGGAGACAGCATTGTGTAGAAACTGTCACGCATCGCCACCTATTTTGACATGCACAGGGCCGTTTGTTGTCTGTCGAACATGCAAATTATGGGCCTGCTGTCATAAGCCAGCAGATAGCTGTGAGTGGAAAATGAGACCACCTGTAACCACTGAATAGTGTGATGGACAAGCATTCAGCGCTCGTCATTTCCAAACCGCCATTCATACCACCTTCCGTTTCACATATGACATGTAAAAATCTATTCTTAATATTCACAAGCAGGAAGTATAGGGAATTATGGAAAAACCTCAAACTGATGCATCTAATGGGTTCCTCCAAGGAGACAGCTGTGAGTCGGCTTCATAATTAGGTGCCCCCAAAAAATAATATACACATGCACATATATAGAGAAAAAGAAGGCAATAATTGAATACTTTTATAGCACATATGTTAAACAAAAAATATTGAGACCACTGAGATGATTCCATCATTAACGTTTTTGTAGCTTTATTCATAATCAAGTAGTCAAGACATTTAGCAATTGTAGAACACTTTTGCGTTAATTGGGGCTCAAATGAGCACATTTCTTTAATATATATAAATAAGCATTGATACATAATATTGGAAACTAGAGTATTTTAAAATTATAGTATTATAAAGAAAATGCATACAGTAAAAACCTTTTCCCAGCAGTTAAGTCTATCACAAAAAACATCTATCAACAGTTTCTTTCAAAGAAAGAAAAATCACAAAAGCAAACTCGATCTTGAAACTATACTAATTATTTTGGTTAAATGTATTCTAAATCTGATGAGTTTCACATTGTATGTGATTATTGATAAAACTGAATTATGTCTGAGGAAATCATTATCTAAAAATACATTTAAAACTATGTATATTCAACTAGGGTTTGCTCTCTACTTATAAAGTTTCTATAGTGAATGAAAGTAAATTACATTGATCTGTTAAGGTACAGTATATGATTTTTAGATCAGTCTTACTGGAACAAATTACAAGCCTTTCCGCCAATTTATCTCATTTCTTTAGTAAAAGATAATTGATAATTAACCAGCCATATTTATTGTATTTCACAGAATTGTAGACTCAAATTAAATTATTCAGTTATCTAAACCAGCAAACCTGGAATCCTTTGAGCTTGGTATCCAAATGAATATGAATACTGTGTCTATTCTAGTAGAAAATGCTAGCTTAACAAACTTGTTTAAATGTTTCAAGATTGAAAGACATATTGCAAAAACTATAATCATGTATATACACATAAAATTATTCTTTCAAGATGTGAGAGAACTGACAAGAAATTAAGAAGTCAGGAAATAAAGATATCAAAGGAGAGCATAAGTTTAATTTAATTTTAAAATGGCAGTTCAAACTAGCTCAAAGTTTAAATGAAAAGAGTAGTTATACGGAGCTGAAAGCACTAAAGGCAGGTCATATTGGTTAAGAGAATAAAATCGAGCAGTGCATAATTTCCTAAAAAGAACTTTGATTCATGTGAAATAGTAAATTGGTTTGATTCTCCAACTGATAACCCAAATGGTATATTATTAAGAGAGTTTTATAGAGGGCTACTCTTTCAGTGTGCACTGGCATGTTATTTGTGGTTAAAATATGTTTATGTGCTCAAAAAGGAAAACAAAAGAACAGACTTTAATTTATACACAAACCCAATGTATGAGCATAAACAGTACTGTATACAGTATATGCAAATCCAAACCCAGATGATACAAATATTAAAATAAAAGGCAAAAATAGAAAAACAATAATACTGTACTTCCAAGGCATTTACTGTATGTTACATTGAGTTTTTACTGGTGTTATTTTCCATTTGTGAATACCGGGGAAGACTGGGTTCTTTTTTGTGTGTGTGTTTTGCAATTTGTTGTTTGTCTCCAAGTTATGTGCTGTATCCTTTACTTACACCTGGCATTTGGTTAGCTGGGACCACACTTGTTTGATCCTTATGGAGTTGCAATCCGCTGGCTCAGTTCACTGTTAGGTTCACTGATTTTGTGCAGCATGCTGCCACTGGTCCTGGGTTGACTGTTACCACCATTATTGGATCCTCGTCCTACTTCTACAAGCCTCTTTGCTAGAGTAATTTACCCTGAAAAGAGATTGCTGCTTCTGCAGTCTGTGCTGCTACTGTTGACAGCTTTCGTGGCCTTTTGTAGACCTCATTATCCCAGAGGTCCTCCCTGCAGTCTCTGGATGACTTAGACAGGTATTGCATTAGCTCTGGACTGGTTGCGCATATTGCAATCACCATTTGGTAGTTTTTACTAGTGTATTTTAAATACTATAATCTGTTTTAATTATCATGATCTCTCTTGTCTAGTCTCAAACCTCCATTTCCTCTGTTCCTGTGATGTTTGCAGCTCTACTCTTGCCATGTTTTAATCATTCAGAGATACAGAGAGTTTTAAGTATACAGTGCACCACTCAATAGACACCAGAAGACTCTACTACACCAAAACGACTGGGTCTTCTGCTGCAGGAGAGTTCTATATTATTTAGTTTTAAAGGGGGTATGTAAACCTTCCGAAAAACAGGCTTTTGCATACCAAACTGCTACATTCCAAAACTGGTTAAGTTGTATGATCACTTCGGTAGTTAGGAGATTCTGCACAAATGTCTGTAAAAAAAGCTGTGGTTGCAGTTTCATCATACAAAAATACCTCTAACTGAAACATTAGTGCCATCTAGACCATTCCACATTTAGCATTCCCTAAAGAGTCGTGGAATTGATCATGGATGGAATTTCAACCTGTGCTTTCTATTAAATATAAGATCTTTTGTAGGGATCTCTACTATATCTGTAGTAGAATGACTCTCTTCAATACTTAGTTGTTAAAAAACAAGGAACTCTACTCAGTGAGTTTATTATTGATCACAAAGTACATTATTTCTATCTAATTAAAACATGCCACCTACTGAATGACCGTATCCTATTTAATGACCATGCTTGAAGATTATTTACAATGAGACTCTAACACAAGATATTGATCTGCAAAATCTCTTCTAGATTGTGTTGTATAATTTTACCCTGGTACACAAATGTTCCCAGGGTTTTGTGGGAAATAGTTCACGATGTCTGATCTGGTCGCTTTACACGTGTCACTTTTCTGACCCACTCCTGCAAACGAGATGTCGTCTTCAGTGCTTCAAACAAATGAGTTTGTTTTTTTGTTTAGAGGAAGACTGGGCTCATCCACAGTCCTATGAACAATATTGTCAGTCCTACTGTACAGAGATACTCTTAAGGCAGCCAGATTCTGTATATTTTATGATGGAAATATTTTTCATCAAAATAAACTACTGTCAAGTTTTACTAACTGGAATGTCTGCTAAAGAATGAAACATCTTTCTACATGTCCAGACTTTTGTGGCTCACCTTGTAATTAACACTACTCAGCATCAGCATGTACTATATCTATTGTCCTATATACAGTAAATTGCACAGACTTTGAATGAAATTTAAAGTGGACTTTAATGAATGCAGAACATTGGTCCTAATACAAATCACTGGAGTCCTCTTCTAATTCACACCAATTGGATCTCGAAGAGATGTTGTAGATTTTCTTTAGATCATCACCCTTTCTATTCTATTTTGAATGTTTTTTAATTTCTCTATAAGGCCATTGCCTGCAAGTGATTGGTGCTTATTTTATTCACACGTAATCCATTGTGCCTGTATAGATATGGCAATTTGTCCCAATGTAAGCAAGAACAATTGCACCATCACCTGTCTTTTCATCCAAACCTCTTTTTGGATGATGTTAGATACCTCAGTTCTAGGGAAACAGCACATTGTCATTGGGTTTTCTGATGCATATTTTATTTGCAATGTTTCTTACAAAGACTCCAGTAACCACCACTTCTGTTTTTTGTTGTGGTTCTAGTATCACTTGCACATATTGTAGATTTCGTGACAGATGTCGGGACTTCAGTGTCTGTGATCAGGCTGTCCAGGGAGCTGCTGCCTTGATCTCACAAGTGTTGTCTGTCTGTTTCCAAGTCCAGGAGTGGAACAAGCTTGTTAGGCAATGTGATGGTGGTTGTAAGAATAGGCTGCTTTAATTTTCTTATTTGGACAACCAAGGACAATTTACTGTACGTTTATTTTGAATCCAAATACTTTTGTGGTAAGCCTACTATTTTTTAAATTTTGTCTAGTACCGATATGTTTTTGAACTAAAACCTTTTTTTACATTCTCATTCTGGTCCTAAGTAAGCTGAAGACAGTATAAGATTACTCTTGGAGTGAAACCTAAGATAAGTAATCAAGAGAATAGAGTTTAATTCAGATAACATTACAATAACATTATAAAAATACACTTCTTTAAATCATTTTGAATATTGATTACAATTCATAAAAAGATATGGCTGCCCCGGAAAGAACTGAAAGAGCAGCAGCTAGGCTAATTCCCTGTGTGGAGGTTTTGTCACACTCTTTGAGGTTAAGAGATTTTTGTGTCTTCAGTCTCAAACAGAGAAAACAGTTAGAAGAAGTATTGCAAGTATTTAACATGCAAGGATTCTGTCATTACAGTATGACTGAGATTAGGAAGCACTTGTTTTCATAAAGGGCGCCACATTTCTAGAACAAAAACTGTGTGAGATTCATGGATAAATAAGCAACTAATAAAGAAGAAAAATGCAAAGATCTTTTTTATCTTTCTTATGTTCTAATGTAGGACAAAATATGTGTTTTTTGAATAGGCTTCTCAATCAATTAAAAACAATAAATCAGATGTGATATTAAGGGAATACTGTAGGTTAAAACGCTGAAGAATTAGTTGGAAGAAAATAATGTGTGGAATATTAGAAGAAGAATGAAAGGGCCTTAAAATAGTATATATGTACTGTTTTTTTTTAAATAAACCCCAAAAATAACTGAAAGTAATGTTTTCCAAATCCATTCTAAACAATTGGAAAAAAAGTACATTACATGAATATTTTGACATAGAGATGTATTCCTTGACACAGAAAAAGAAAAGCTCACAAAACATAAGTAAAGTCTGAACATGTGGTTTTGACCAACCTAGACCTTTTCAGAAGAATGAGATGGCATTGCTACTTTAAGAATAGATGTAAGAATGTGTTTAGTGTGTATAAATTAATTTAACTGAAATGAAGGTCAACAGCAGAATTAAATGTATATAAATGCTAAATATTCTGTTGTGAGAAAGATCTAAGTACAGTACTGTATGTGCATTAAGTTGACAGCCCACCATTTTCAGGAGCATTAATTTGAATCTGTAAAAAGAATAGAAAAAAATCATAAAAAGCATGAGTCCTGAACCACTAGATAAGTGCTGCAAAGTTCTGACAACTAAATAATATTATAATAGTGTTATCTGTCATTGTAAAAAGGAACCTTTGCCTTCCACCTCTGCCAGTTGACTGGTTCAGTAGCTAATTAATTATAAACTTAAGAAAATGCCCCTAAGATCTATAATTGCATGTGACATGGGGTGATATATAATTCATGGAAGTTTATAACAAAAAAGTCAAAGAAATATTTTATCATTCTAGACACCTCTGAACTGAAATATCATTCAAAGTTCCAGAACAAAGGAAAAAAAGCAGCATGTAAACCTTCCATTCCAACTCTATTAAAGCTGTACATCCATGTCGACACTAGCTCAATAGTGTCTTACGTTGTCAGTTCATGAGGCACCAATTTTACAGAATGATACGTATATTAAAATTATGGATTAGGCTTACTGTTATAATGATAGTGGTAGAAGTCAACCTCATTTTATAATTCCATAATTAGTTCTATAAGAATATGTATTTATGTGGTGGCTTTATTGCCTGAAAGTACTTAACATAAATTAAATAAATCTACATGATATTCAGTATTTCAGAATTAAGCATTTCATAGCTTTAATGTCTTTGATGTGCTGTAGTCTATATTTGTAAAACTGATTTTCATGTTACATAAATCATTTTTGCATTATGTTTATGAAAGTATTGATGAAGGAAAAAACAATAAAATAGGCATATATTTAAATATAAATTTAAATCAATTGAGTGCCAATTAACACTTATATAACAAGCTAGTTTTCATTAGTAGTTTCTTGATGGCTTGTAGAAACAGAGTATTAGCATACATTGACTTTCAACTGTACCTTATACAAACATACTTAATTTCAGAAGAGGTTTGAGATAATAGTTTCATATGTCATTAATGAATGAGAATTTCTACTATGCAGCACATACAGTATCTAAGCAGCCGTAAGATGTCTTTATATTTAAAACTCTTTATATTCTGTAAGATGTCTTTATATTCAAAACACCTTGTCTCTTGGTTTCTTTGACTAAGCGAGGGCTAACGCATTGTTAAAAATAAAAAAAATCAGCAATTCCTGCTGTAGTGTTTTGCCATTTGCACCATTATGAAAAGTGTAAGGGAGGCACATTGAAAACAATGCAATTATTCAATGACCATCACATGAAACAAAAAGTCTGACAATATCACTTTAACTATCACTAGTTAATTAAACACTATTAATTTTTATAATTTATTAAATTATTTGAGTAGCAATAAGAAACAACCTAGATATGACTAAAACAAGTCTTTAATAGTCAGGCATTAGACACCCATCCTCAGCATTGCAGTCTAGTCTTATTGACAATCTATGTGTCAGCACACAGATAAACACACATGTACAGTAAGTTAACTTCCATCGGAATCTAGAAACATAGTAGCATCACAATAACCTGAAAATTCAAAACAATGACACACAAACCTACTGTAATATACATACTGTATATTCGACATAAAAGAAATGTATCACTTGTAACGGTACCTTTGTGAATTGTTGCAATTAGGAAACTGACAAACTTTTTTATTGTAAGTGTACTGAATTTGTACATGCTGATTTTGTCAACAACATGGTTGGTCAACAGAGGATGTAGTGAGAAAATGAAAGGAGAGTTCCATGTGTTGCAGATACAGTTTTAGGGGTTTTAGTCACAGTCTTCTAGTAGAATCTGGATATGCATGTGTGTGCTGACATGTAGCCCTTGATGTTACATGTCATCGCAGCTCATCACACAAATGCCACAGTTGTGTGGCGAAATCTAGGGCGTCCACTGCATGACAGTCATATTCACATCTCATAAGAAAGCCAGTGTTATACAAGCAAATGAGCAGAGCGACTGTAGGAGCTCCCAGGACTTGATTAAAATACTGCTGTCAAGTTATCATCGAAAAGGTTGAGATCTTTAGTGACAATACACACCTGGCCAGATCATACAGGCTCTCGCACACCATGGCCTATCACTGGTGGACTGTGATTGGCTGAAATATATTACCGTATTAGAAATTGTTGGCTTTGAACACCTAGTCAATGAGCAACAGTACACTTGACTAAGTTCAGCCTCCAACTTACTGTAGCAATTACACAAAATCATTGTTCTCTTGATAACCAGTGCATATTTGTACCTTTCAGTTTCTTTTTCTTCTTTTTTATTCTGCAGTCTTGATTTTCAACAGGTTAAATAACCTCTTCACCCGTAACTAATCAACTCTAACTAATGAGGTGTTTTATAGTAGTGTTTATACTCTACAAATAACAGTTATGTGAGTGTACCATGGTCAGTTGTGAAAGATCAATTAGTCTAAAATATGTCAATATCCTATATACTGTATATGCAGTATAACTAATCTTTCTAAAAAGATACAAGTTTTTAAAGCTCAGTATATACAGGTATTTTACATTTTGCCATAAATTACAATTTGTATTATTATAGAAGTTGTTTAAAATTATGTGCTGTTGCTGCTTAGTTGAACATTTTTGCATTATGCAAATATTTCATTGTTAACTGGCATGTTCATCTCTTTTGATAAGTAGCTTTGTTTCACAAGTCCTAGGCTTTCACATTTTAGCCAATTAGAAAGAGTCATCATGATGTTTTTGAGGAGATATTCTTTAGTATTCTATATGTATAGAATAGAATTATGGCTGTTCTTTGATATTTTGATGGAGAAAACTGATGTGAAATTTAAAGTAATATGATATTTATATTACCTTACAAAGAAATCTTCAAACAGCTTAAATACATTTGCTGCTTACAATTATGTTGACTGTCATTCAAGAGTAACCAGACAGCTACCAAAAACAATCTTTGGCCACTATCAAAACTTCTAAAGAGTGTTATTATTAAAATAATAAAATAATAATAAAAATGCAAAGAAAGTTTCACCTTGAGGAACAAGTAAATTAACATCTTAACAAGTACACAGTGGTCTGATGCATCAGCCCCATTTGGTTTTTTCATGGCCAAAAGTATATATGAAGTACTGCATACAGTAGATCCATATTAGAAAAAACATTATAGTGCCACAGAATGAATGACTGTATATAGAAATCATACAAGAACAAAGCGAACAAACTCATCACAGCAATTTTAAACACAGTTTAATACACAAGCATCAGGACATGGGTTATTTCTGAAGCAGTAGGTGGAAAAATATATTTTTTTATAAGACATTTAAAGCTTATGTTCATGTGCATTTCATTATTGTTTTTATGATTATTACTCCAGTCCCACTAAGGAAACCACAGATATGTTGTTAATTATGCCTATAAATCAAACACTTGACCAGAATAAACACAACCTTGGACACAGAGAGGGGGTCAACAGCTCCCTCCACTCTCACAAACCAAAATACCAGTGAATGGTTCCAATGAAAAGAATAACAGTTGACATTAAAATTTGTTCTCAAGGTGTCAGAGGTCACTCACCCAAGCTTTAAATGAATTACTCTGAACAGCTGAGAGTTCTTCTATACATCATATAAACTGAGGGTTGTCACTCACATTTACTGCTTGTTTTGATGGTTTTGGCTTGAGGGAGTCACTATAAAAGAAGAAAACCTCTTTTACAGCGTCATTACTGTGGAGTTTATACAGAACTGGGCTATTTGTCATGCATGATTACTGGTGAGGTTGGAAAAAGAAACTATTAAATGGTACAATTGTAGTGTGTTCTCATACAAAGCTGACATTTGACTTTTAAGGATTACATGATACTGCTTTTGCTATTGAAAGTCATGGTCTCAAATATGTAAAAAAAACTAAATTTATTACATACTTACACATTTCATTACTTATTACATGCATAGAATTTCTCCCTGGTGCAGTTCTTATCAAATAAATGAGCATGAATTTGTAGTATACTGTTTGTGCCAATCTGGTATATCTTTCCACTTGTTAGACTGACACTTTGGGAGGTAAACAATATTGTGCAGAATATGAAAAGAACTAAAAGTTATAGAATATCTATCAGCAGAATGCACAGTATTATTCAGCCATGCACACATCAACAAAGTTTAAAAGTTGTTTTATTTTACTTGTGGCTTCTATAAGTACATTTATGATTAATTTGTGAAACATACATAAAACCTCATCTATAAAATGTCCCTGTACTTCTGTAATTACAAGAGAACCTAAAACTATGCTTTCTTGAAACCTAACCTAAGCAATAAAGGTCTGGGTAGGGAACCTGCATGGAAAATGCAGTTTCTTCTAGACATTTTGTTGTTAGGTATAAGGTAGGTGTAACACTTTACTGTAGTATTTGACATCCTACCTATGGATCAGACATCAAGTTGAGCTCTTCGTTTCTTGTTAAACATGGCGTGTAACTCTTTGTGGGAATAAGGGTATTGCCACCACTGTCCAGGGTTATTTTCAGTTAAATCTTGTTCAATCTATAGTTCTGTAATTTACCAAAATTTACCCATCAGTTCAATTGATTAGGATATTTCTCGCCTCTACACCTTATCTGTATTGAGTCAATGGCATAGAATGCCTTCTGAGCATTTCTAGGGAGGTGCCATACTTCAGAGTAAGTCTGCAGAAATACAGAAATTAGGATGAAATAAGGACTAAAAACACAAGACTAACTGACATGAAGCTATACTTTTATACTACAGTTCAATATTATTTGAAAGCATTGTTCTTCTAAAAGAAAGCTGTGATTTAACATACATCATATCCTTTCTTCAAACAAATAAATTTACTAAAAACATAACATTCATTATGGTTGTTAATTAGATAGCACAGGACTTGAGCTCCCTTTCAGAGATTCAAAGGAATGTGATAATTTTGACCTCATGAAAAACAGATGTGCTTGAGTTGCTTACTTCATGATTGCTGTTAGACTTTTTATTTCACGAAAGCAAATAGAGAATGTAAATTAAAGACAATCAAAATGAACCTAAGCAAACACAATTCAGTTCATCACAATGGGATATGTCCATATAAAAAATGGAGTTACCACCTTCATGCGAATTCATTTAACCTATGAACTGCAAGGTTATTTTAGTAGCTCTGCCTTGTCTAATGGTACAGAAGATGATTTATGTCGGAGAATCTGGCTTCATCATCTTGGCACCCACCTTTGTCTCCATCAGCGTTAATTAAAGGAAGGTCAGTGTCACCTTATGCACTTCCCCTCTTTTACATAATAAATCATGAGCTTATGTGAAGAAAGCCTTTTGTAGTAAACAGAACCTAACGAACAAACACTAAAGCATAATCCATCCTTTTCACAGTTGTACACAGAAAACATTCCTTGAAATACAAGTTATTAAAAACTGAAGGCATACTTTGTTGAAGGGTGATATGATTAATGCTGCAAGTTATATAATGTAATGAGTATGGTCTATATGGAGCATATAGACGTATCAATTATGATTCTAAATGTTTTTCTTTTAACTTATATCGGTGGTGGGTGGCAATAGCTGGAGTGTAACACTGGCATGGGACTACAAACTGAAAAAAATATACTGAAGTGGTTTTATTAATTTTGTCAATGATTATTTTCAGAAGGAAATGGCTGCTATTTTTGAAAATTTGGAACTTTGAATAAGCTCATTAAATGATATAATGTAAACTTGACTTATTTTTCGATCACAGTAACTTAATGTTCACTTATTCTTAAAGTCATAAATATGACCTATTTAGGCATTTCCAATCTTTTGAACTAAAGAAATAATTTTTTAACAAAAAGCTTTTAAACTCAGCCTTATAGTAAGCTACCTGGCTAAAAACAATATACTGTGTGCGTTTAATTTTGTTTTTGACTCAATTACTTTGTACTGTTTTCTTTAGTTTTGAGAAAATATTGGGTAATTAATTTTAAAAATGAAAGTAAAATATATACTGTAAATAATGTGAAATTACTTGGTTTGGTTTATCATTGATAAATGCAGAGAAAACAGTCTACACTAGTAGTGACTTAACAAATGTCACGAAAACCTTCATAAGTCTAAAGCTTTGACCAACAAAGCTTCAAACATATAAGAGAGGTGTCTGATGACACCTGTAGTTGAGGAGGATGCAGTTGGACATGAAGATCTCAGCCTACAAGTTGGTTCATTTGGATTCATGTGGAGTGATGAAGAAGTAAATCATTGTGTGAGAAAGTAATTCCTATATACTGTAAATTTAGCTATAAGGTGGCAGCAATCTCTCGTTGCAAAACGAGAAATTCGCATCCACCAGGGTACACTGATTAGCATTCACCAGGGTACACTAACAGTGGCAGGGGAACTGATTGCAAAACATTGTCCACATAATATTGGGCAGTGCGAATAACCTGAATGACAGGTTCTGATTAAAAATAAGAATTAATTGTATTTTATGCCATCACTACTCCACCAAATTCATACTGCTCAATATAGTTCAATGTTTTGTAGACACACATGGAGTCAATTAATCAAGAAAAATCCATAACATACTGTAATATGACACTGTCCCATTTTCTTGGACCTACAGTATTTGCATTGCTGTGCAAATTTGTTGATGATGTTGACTACACATATTTGACCATTATCCGTCTTACAGTACCATCCTCAGTTCTGCCACTTATTTATCATTGGAGTAGAAGTGACAGCATAATTTGTACCTTTACCCAGTTGAAACCATTTGCAAAGTAGTTGACTTGACTGCAGCTCTAGTCCTGTCTTGCTGTAGTAACCTGTAGAGTACCAGGATTATGCTGATCACTAACATTACCAATCAATCTAACACACTGTAGTCTAAGATTAAACATATTTACTATTTGGTTGATAAAACAACATACAACCAACTGTTGCTAAATTCCAGCATTCACTATCCCAAGTGCCTCATTCCTCTCTACAGGCATCAGCTGTAGCCCTGTATATTGCACATGAACAGTAGAATTTACAAAGGAATAACAAATATTTATACAACTGGGATGTGCTTAATGAATTTCAAAGTTAGTTTATTGTATGGATTGACATTTTTCTAAATTCATGAACTATTGCATTTGTTGTGTACCTGACACTAATTCATAAAAATAGCAATACTGTTCTTTTCCACCCACCAGTAATTTACACGTTTTAATTCAGATTTGTGATTAACATTACCTGATGATTTATCATGTGCTACTTATCTTTCTATCATTGATTTTCCACTGTTAATTCCTAATCAGCTCCATCCATCCATTTTCTTACTGCTTTATCCTATACAGGGTCACAGAGGAGCCAGAGCCTATCCCAGCAAGCAACAGGCACAAGGCAGTCTTGACAGGATACCAGTCCATTGTGGTGCACACACAGACATAAACATGCACACACTCACACCAGGGTGATTTTTCCCAGAAGCCAGTTTATGTATTAGTATGTCTTTGGATTATGGAAGGAAACCAGAGCGCCTGGAGGAAAACCATGCAAAGATGGGGAGAACATACAAATTTCACACAGGCAACATCCCAGGAATCAAACTCAGGGCCCTGGCACTGCAAGGCAGCAATGCTACCACTGCTCCACTTGTTCCATCCTAATCATCTCTCAAAGGTATTGCATGCTATGGCAGGGTAACTAAACCACCTTGCTATAAGTCAAGCGACGGTCATAGAAGATTATGGTGCACTTACTGTACAACCTGATCTAAACTGACTGCTACACCACAAGACCAAAGTTAAGTACCTTAAGCTCCTGGCTCATAAAGTTGATTCAGCATCTGTATTCTGACCCAAACTTAAAAAATACAAGAACAAAAGATGGCATTCAATACTCAAGAATTAAATAAGAACAGCATTGAAGAAGAATATGTTAAAAAAGTACAATGTATAGCTGCTTTGAGATGCTTTATTATGAAATTGAAGTTGTATGCTGATAATATAGAATTAGTGAGAAAGTAATATATATATAGATTATGTGCTCTATAGGTGTGTATGGCAGAGCGGTGATCAGAGGATCTGCACCTGTGGCTGGAAGGTTGCCGGTTCAAATGTTGGGCCCCTGAGCAAGGCCCTTAACCCCAACTGCTCCAGGGGTGCCATATAAAGGGCTGACCCTGTGCTCTGACCCCAGGCTTCTCTCTCCCTGCCTGTGTGTCTCATGGAGAGCAAGCTGGAGTATGTAAAAAGACAAATTCCTAATGCAAGAAATTGTATATGGATAATAAAGTCTTATCTTATGTATAGGTGAGATATACCTCGTAGGAGGTCATGCAACAAAGGCATTAAACAGCCTTCTTTTTCACTGTCCTATTAACAGTCCTTTCAATGACGTCAGCACATGAATTTCAAAGCTTTTTTTCTCTTGTGAGTGGTTTAGGTTTGCTTTAGCTGTGTGTTTCAGGGTTATAACCATTCTTTAAAACAGATTCTTCAAAAACCCGATATAACCTAAACCAAACTGTTAGCAATTTCATTTTATACAATTATAATACAGTACATGTCTGTGCTATGGGACCGAACTTTAAAACAATGCTTTAGATCAGGCTTACGTCTTTGATGGATTTAGAAGGCTGACATAATGTGGTCATACATTTACAGTGCTGAGATTTAAATGGATGGGAAGTTTCCATCTCCTCCACAAGACCTAGAAGCAATCAAGCTTGCAACTGTAAATGATGGGTTTATGCATACAGTACATGTGCCAATTTTCCAGGTGTAGTTTTTTTCACTTGTTGCAACGAAGTTAATGAGAGCAGATCTGTGACCAAAATAAACTTCTTACAGCGCAGAAAAGGTAAATTACATTTACACATGAATTTTATGGGAAAAATATGGAATCATTATCCACTTCTTCATGAAAACACCAGTTGAACATGAAAGTATTTCTGACCATTTTCATAAATCATATGATTATAAAAGTTGCAAGAGGAACATTTGAGTTACAAAATTTTGATCCTAAACTGCCCTCTATCTTTATTTAATGCATTGGAATTAAATAATTAGGTATATAACGTTGATTCTTCTGTGCTCAAACAACCCCAGTACTCTATGAGATGCATTCAAACACTTCAGGAAAGATAATTATACTTTATTTCCCACACAATGTTATGGCGTCCTAGGAAAGGGATGTTTCCTGTTCACATATACTGTAGTGTTCTCGCTGGATGTCTCTAATCTGGCTGTTCACAGTAACATAATTTGATGGCTGATCTAATTGCACCTAAAATTTTGTTCACTCTGGATTGAAAGCCTCCATTGTACTGTACTTCTTTATACTTTAGATAAGATAAAATCACTTTATTGGCCATATACAATTTCTTGTATTAGGAATTTGTCTTTTCACATACCCCAGCTTGCTCTCCATGAAGGGATTTAGGGATCCTTAAAAACAAAAACAAAAAGTAAGGAAATGTGTTTTTTTTTGTATTGTGTTTTGTTTGTGGGAACATTTCTTTGCAAAACAAAGATTGATTAAATTTGAATTATCACAATATTAACTTTGAATGTTTTTCTTTGCAAATTCTGAATGCATATGTATTTTCATTTGATTAGTCCATCCATCCATTTGCTAACCCCTTTATCCAATACTGGGTTATGGGAGAACCAGAGCCTATTCCAACAAGCAATGGGTGCAAGGCAGGATACACCCTGGATGGGACACCAGTCCATCGTAGGGTAAACATAGACACAAACACAGACACACACTCACACCAGGCTCATTTTTCCCAAGTGCCAGTTAAACTACCAGTATGTTTTTGGACTGTGGAAGGAAACTGGAGCACCCTGTGGAAGGAAACTGGAGAAACTTCAAGTGAACACAGAGAGAAC
This sequence comes from Lepisosteus platostomus, assembly GCF_059453375.1. Taxonomy (NCBI): domain Eukaryota; kingdom Metazoa; phylum Chordata; class Actinopteri; order Semionotiformes; family Lepisosteidae; genus Lepisosteus; species Lepisosteus platostomus. Next base: position 15,197,467 of record NC_142622.1, read on the forward strand.
ATACAAACTGCAGATAGCACCCCAGGCCCAGAATTTACCAGGGCTCTAGCACTGCAAAGCAGCAATATTTACCACTGCACTACTATAATAATAATTTAAAATTAATCAGGAAATAAAAAGCTTAGGAAATTTAGAGTCAGGGCTGGCACTAGTAGGTGGAAAGTGGTCAGTACAAAACATCACTTAGAGGTAGGCAAGCACACTTACAGTACATGGTTTCATACAGGGGCTCATTCTCAATGAATTTGTACAGGTACCAGAAGAGGAAGGATGGGCTGTACAGCCACCATGTGTTTTACAATATACTGTAGCTCATGGGGGAAGAGAGTGGCAGGGCAGACACCTGACCCATCTTTGAGGGATCAATGATATCAACTGTGCATAGCAAATTAATTTATTTGGTCATTTAACTGTTATGTAATACTTGAACAATGAGCAAATGATACAAAAGGCAAACAGAATTTTAGAATATAGGGTTAAAAGTGTAAAATGCAAATCCAGCTGTTACATTGCACAATAGACATTTTCATTTACATCATGAACATTTTTTTTTCCTCTGGAATCAATTCAGAGTTATCAGATACAGATTTAGAAGGACATGCTAAAAAGATGGATATTTTTAGTCTTGAACAGAGTGTGAGGGGAACAGATTCAAGTATTCACATTTCTCAAAGACATTATCAAAGTCAAGTCAATGCACTAGTTCAGAATCAATAGAGAAACACGAACCAGAGGACACAAATGGAAATCAGGACACTTTTTCAAACAAAGTGGTGTGCAAATCTGCAACTAGCTACAAACCAGCTTATTGACTTTATTCAAGAAATGATTGGATCACTTAGCCACTAACAACCAAAGAAGGTACTGTAGGCCAAAAGGTTCTGTGGTCAATTTCTTTTTTTTTAAACATAGTTTTCCTTCTTAAAAATACACAATTTAATTACATAGCTGTGAACAAAAACTATTTTTAAAGTACCTGAATTTAAATATTTGATCTGAAGGAGCTGTTGAAGGCATATTGAAAATGAATGCTTTAATAAACTGTATGCTCCTGAAGAGCTCAGTTTTTGCAACTAATTTAAACAATACTCAATTGATTTGTACCGCAATCAGTGCTGCATATATATATATATTGAGTTGATTGTATTTAATTTAAAAATGTAATAAGCATACCTGCACTCAAAACATTCAATCACGAGTTATATTTTTGACATTTTAAGAATTCAAAGGGTCAGGTGGTCAAAGCCTCTTAAAAGAGGCAATTACTTTAATTTTACACTGCAGACTCAAGCATACCTAATTTTCAGCGTCCAACAGCATAGACTTAAGGATTGCTGTTACAATACAAGCTTATCGCGGGGTAGCATGCATACTCCCTTAGGAGCCACCAGAGTCATTGGGCCATTGATATAATTGAACTGGGCCTAAGCTGTCAGACATTGCAATGGCATGGCTCAATAGCATATGCACTGAGCACTCAGGACAATGAAACTTTAGAAGACTGTTGCATTGTCGATAGATTTCAATTCCACTAATTGCCCAGAATTCATTAGCTGTACTAGAAAAATTCAGGCCCAACAGACCAAAAATAAACAATAATCACATAGGGAAGGCTATTTTTTCTTTACATGGCTTAAACAAGATTTTACAAGCACAACCAATTTAAAAGAGTCTGTTTTACATTTCTTTGTTTCTGTCCCTAAACAAAATATAAAATAAATCAATTTCATTACTTGTCCTTTGGGGACACTTCTTTGTGAATGCATTTTGTATTATGTGGGAGGGTAATATGTTCAGTGAAGTAATGAAATTTCTTCTAAAATGATATGCTATATGCTAATGTATTTGGAAACCATTGCCATAATAAAATAAATGTCCATCTCTAACTCTTTGCATTCATTGCATTCAGATTATTTAAGAAAAATATATTTTATCTTTTATATATGTATTAAATTACTTCTTAGAGGTTTAAAATGTCCTTGAATACAGTGTGTTCAAGCATATCAGTCTGTCAATAGCATATCTGAAGTTTTCATTAAAATGATTAAACAATATTTAAGTGGTCCTACTGTATTTGTTAAATGTTTACAGAGCTGGCTTACAAACTTCTGATTTATAGAATATAAAAGCATGATATGATTTAAACAGAAAAGGGAGATCCTCATAATTCCCAAACTGAACAGGCCTTTCTTTGTTCTGATAAGTGTCTAAATTGTACTGAAAACGATATCTTTAGAAATTGATTAAAAGTGATTGAGCCTCATTTGTAATTAACAAGTCTTCAGCAAGACCTTTCAAGTTATCATAATTTTCATTTTACTTTCTGGCACAACAAGCTTCTTGAATAATTTATTAATCAATAGGTAAGTATGGCATGTCATAAAACAGAGAGCTATATGAGATTCCTGTGCTGGAATAAAACTTTATGCCTAGTATTTGAATAACTTTGGTTACTCTTTTCAAAAGACGAAACTAGAAAAGCACTGAAACTGGGAGAATTATTTTAGTACTTATAAAAGCACTGCTAAGAGGCTAAAAGGTCTATATTACATACTGTAAAATTAACTATTGATATTAACTAGGAAATTTATAAAGCCTTCTTAGAAAGTATTTGTATCTATCACCTGTTTCACACATTTTTATGTTTGTATAATACAGATGTTAATGACATAATAGTTTTGCAAAACATGGATCAACTTTAAAAAAACATCAGTTCTCTAAAAGGTATGTTTGGCTAATGTTGTCCCAATGATTTGCTGTAATTGGAAATATTTTGTGTGCAGGTTATACAAAACAAAAGAGGTGATTCTTCTATTTCTCGAACATATTAAAGCCTTGCTACATTTGGGTGTAGATAAACACCTCCAGTCATAGTTGAATTTCAGAGGTTTTTCTGGAGCATCTGTTAGCAATGAGCATCCAAACAGATGGTACAAGATGGGATGTTTTAGAAGAGAACAGTAAATAACTATCTGGATGTCTTTTTATCCAAGGACAAAAATATTTTACAATAACAGACTTACTTGGTGATTTCTGGACACAGGTAAATGTGTATTTCACTCAGTATAAAGACCAAATGTTAACATTTTAATTTTCAGTAAAATGCTTTTTCCACTGAAGTGTGAGTTCATCACATATAAAACGTTGGAATGGTTATCCATTCAGCCACAGATAGGATACAAGATAGGCATTACCAGGAAATTCACATTCAGTGGTTTCGATAAGGGCTTTCTTAAGTTAGATAAAAATTCCAAACTATAAAACATATTTAAACACATATTATAGTGGGTTGGATTCACCAATTTATCTGAATATAGATAAAGAGTATGTCTGGTGCACAGAATAAATCAATTAGCATAGAACTGTCACTCTTTAAAATAGGATATCAATTTCCTAAAAAGCCAGTACCTGTTATTTTTGACAAGTATCTGATATTTGAACAATAATGAAAATAATCAAAACCCTTCATTGTTTAAATGGAATGGAACTGATTTTACAATCAGTTTATTTAATTTTTACCTTTGAAATAGAGGGTTATTCCAGTAAGTGTTTTTTTTTCCCTACAGAAAATCTCTTTTGTAGAAGAACAACACTGTACTGCCCTCATCTGTCCAATATAAATAATTGCAACAGTCTGCTTTCCTTAGGGACACATCTGTAATTAAGAACCAGTCAGACAGATACACTCAATTCATTTCCCCCTTTGCAATGATAACTGTGAAATTTACCCAGCTCACAAAAGAAGAAAAATAATTTCAGTAATAGCCTTAATGGGTTTAAGTGTCTTTGGAAAGCAGCCAAGAGAGACTTAGACATGGCTGTGTGGGCAGAGTGAATAAGCAATACCTACTGCAAGCCTTTGTTGTCAGATAAGATTTTTAAAGAAAAAAAAAACATTTTAATTGAACTTCTCTGCAATGATATTGAAGCTGATAGCTCTTATTTGACACAATAAGAATCTGAATAGTAATTAATTTAATTGATAAAAAAACAACTGCATGGTGTGCTAGCAGAAAGATTACATTTTTGCAATTATTACCATACAGTGACTTTAACAAAAAGAGAAAATGCTGCCAGATATATTTATAAACTGCTTATTCAGAGCCCCACTGACTTCCATATTCATTGTGATTTTAGAATATTCTTCACACTTATGGTGGTCTAATGCATTCAAATGGATTAAGAAGATATCTCCCGTTTTCTTCTTAAAATGTACAGTTCAACCTTGGCATCAGAGTTCGTATATTGCAATAAAAAACAAATGACAAATGTTAACACCTTTTTTATCATAAACTACTTTGCATTTACAGTTGTAAAAATATAGGACTATATTTCCATTTGATACACTGAGAAATGTATACAAATACTGAAAAACAGGAACTGAAATGCAATTAAATACAGTACTTGTAGTTTAATCAATGCATATAGATTTTATAAAGAAACACAGAGAAGTGTGAGTATTTTAAACAATAACAGATACAGGTTAAATGACATTACATTGTTTTTCTGTTATTCCTAGCATTGCTGTACTTTTGTTCTTCTTAAGATGTGATTATTAATGATTATGCAAATCCTATATCATACTGCTACTGCAGAAAGCATTTTCTTTTTAGCAGTATTCTTACAGTTTATTGGCCTTGACATTCAGGATAGATAATTAAAACATTTCCTTTGTATCAAAAATATCTAGGCCAATCAAATGAAACACTGGAGATCATTAATTGTTATAGAGCTACCTGATAGAAGTATTGTAACTCTCACAGGAGTGCTCTTTTGATAGAACATTTGTCAGCAAGGGCAAGAATAAACCAGCTTATTGGCACAAGATATCACATCTTACAACACTTATTCACACAACAGGAATGATGGTTTAGGCACAAGTTTAAAAAAAACAACATATTTCACAGTTTAAAAGAATCCTGTGTAATTTTGTCTAACCCCTTAGTCTATTAAATTATAAAAGTCGAGTGAAAATATAAATTCTCAACAGCAAATAACATAAATTGTTGTGAAATAAATGACAGTAGAAATATATAACCATGTGGTTTAAACCTCTGACAACTGCTAGAAAAAAACATCAATCACAGGTCCTTCCACAACATCAGAATTTGGAAAAAGTTATTTCTCTACCACCCTCAAGTTTACATCAAATAGACTGCTGCCTCAAGGGCACACCCTTTTCCGAACCTGAAAACATTGTTATATACAGTAGCATCTATTTTTTAGAACCTTTCTAATAATGTTTTTTGATTCAGAATATTGCATAAAAATGTATACGTAGATAAATTAATAACAGACAAAAAATAATAGAATTTAGGTTTGTTATTTATTCAGTCAAGTAATTGTCACTGTTACTGTATATCCATGGGTCCTTGAAATGGTCTTGTGTCTGTGGGTTTAAAGTCTGCTGCTATCACACTCAGGTCAAAAAACCTTGCCAGGACCCCGAAGTACTTAACAGCCACTGCTCTATTTCCAATTTCCCTTTTTTTTTGCAAGAATTCTGGAACAGGTGGTGGCAGCTCAATTACAATCTCATCTTGCATCTAATGAGCTCTTCGAACCTTTTCACTCAGGGTTTAGACAGAAACCCAGCATTGAATCAGCTCTTGTTAAGGTAGTTAACGGTTTGCTGATGGCTTCTTACTCTGGGTCACTTAATAACCTTTTACTTCAGGATTTAAGTATAGCTTTTGATACTGTCAATCACAACACCCTACCGGACTACATGAAAACTTACCCTGGGATAAAATTACCTAAGAACATCGCTTTGTTGGTTTGGCTCCTATTTGCCAGAAGCCAGTCACTAAATCTTTTTCAAATCTGAGGTTTCAATTTCTGAGGGTGTTCTGCAGGGTTCTGTGCTGGGACTTTTACTTTTTTATGTATTTTCATATTGTATTTTGTCCTGATTTTTCACCATCATTGGGTTTCACTGTTATGTTGTTGACATATGTATTTGCAGACCAAACCTGATTCATCTGTTGCAGTTTCTGCACTTTCCTTTTTTTTTCTCTGATGTTATGAAGGTTATGCTAATAGGCATTGAAAATCAGCTTCAGTTATTGTCTTCAGTGTTGTTTTGACTGTGACAACAATAAAAACCTTTGGCGGAAGTTATAAATTTTTAACACTTTGCTATCAACTGAAGTGCATGTTAGATAAATTTCTTCCATGGATGTAACATTGCTTGTTAACTTTGCTTCATTTGCCTGATGTTGAAATATTGATGCATGCATTAATTTCATATTTGGAGTACTGTAACACCATACTTACTGGGATATTTTCTGTGGTACTAAATATCTTTAATATGTCTAGAGTTCAGAGGGACACACCACTAAACGTTCTCTGGATCAGCACATAATTCCAGTCTACTGTAAATGGCACCTTGTTAAATTTAAAGTGGACTTTAAGGTCCTCCAGGTCATAAGGCACTTAAAAGGTTTAGCTCTGGTTTATTTTAAGGACTTACTGCTTGTCCTACAAATGGCTAGATGAGATCATTGGATCAGTTAACTTCTAACTACTGAACAAGCTATATGAGTGGCCTCTCTTTTGTAACGGGACTTATGTTTTCTAGCTCATAACCTTAGATTTGCTAACTTTGACCTTCTTATTCTGCCTTATACCAGGCTCAATGGCATAATGGATGATAGAACTTTGTCATGTGCAGAATCTCATTTGTGCATTTTGCCCACATTCATTATGGAGTCTACAACTGTCTGCTTTATTTAAAAATCAATTTAAGGCTTGTCTTTTTACTAAATATTTAATTTGTAATTTGGTCTTACTCTTGGATTCTATGAGTTAAGTTTTGTAATAGTTTTTTTTTCACTTTCTTTTTGCATTTGTTATGTTGTGTTGCTATTGTAAAGTGCTTTGACATTCTTGAAAAGTGCTTAGAAATAAAATTGCGTCATTATGTCATACTCATTATAATTATAAAAAAGAATAACTGGAACCTGTTAAGAGCATCTCCATTAGAAACAGAAATATGAATGTGATACCACCCCCTGGCATTTTTAACTTTAGTATTGAATGTATAAACACTTAAGCGTTCTTGCCAAGTCTTATGGTGGATTCTCATAAGGTTATCTTTGGAGGTCTCATGAGGTTTTCATCATGCAACACAGAAACCTCACGGGAGTCTCTGTATGAGGACTGCATGATACGATACCTCATGAAAACCTAATGAAGTTTCAGAAAATTCCATAAAAATCTCATGAGGTCTCTTGATACCTCAAGAAATTAAACTCATAAGCCCTCCAGAGATATGTGTAAAAGGCATAAAGTATATTCAAGCTGCACAATCACTATATATACAGTATATATCTCAATATCCATGTATTTACTGTAGGCTTAACGTGACATACTATACTTGCAAATAATTACTAATAATAACTAGTATTATTTTTTATTAAGACATTCAAGCACTTAATATGATGCACTCTCTTAAAATAAAGGAAAAAAATATTATTACTAATAGGTAACCCAGGTAAAAAGCACATTATTCAGCTTTGGTGAACATATTTAGTACTTCACTATTTTTAAATACCAAAAAGTACAATTGCATTTCACCACGACAAAACTGTCAAAGCCATTTACAGTTCAAACTAATTAAAACATTCCACCATCTTGTTGACAGAAATCTGTATTCTTTAACTGTGAACTTCAGCCATTGTACAGTACAATATTGGATTAGGAAAGGGTTTTTAAAGATGTATATAAAATATTAACAGACTAAAGAGAACTTTACAGTAATCAAACATATCCTTATAAATTATAGCTTGGGTTTTCATATTTTAGATAACTCATGCTATTCTGCATGTTCCAGGAGAATTCACCATTTAAGAATTAATTTTTAACTCAGATGAAGCCTGCTGATTTAATCGTATAGCACCTTAGTCTGCTTGGATATACAGTAGGAAAAAGATATGCATCAATTTTAGAATGACGCTTAAACTGCATTTACTGTATATTATTATTTGCATTTTTGCAGGTATGTTACAGTATATGTTAGAATGAGGCCATTTTGCCCATTTAGTTTGTTTGGCTGCTAGTACTGTACAGTAGCTCAACAACCTCTTGAAAGGAATGATGTTAATAAATTCCGTATATGGACTGGATGTTTTGTTCCAGAATCCCACAACCCTTTGTGTAAAGAAATGTCCTTTAAAATGCATTTCCATGTACTGTAATACATAGGTTTAATTTTGTCAATGCCTTTGAATATGTTGAAAACTAGAATCATCTTTCTTTGTCCTCTTTTCCAACTGAGTCATAAGGCTCTCCTGAATATAACTTTCAGCCTTTAGAGATACATTTATCTGAAGAATGTTTTTTCAAATAAACATTGTAAAGTCTGGTGAACATTGAATGCAGAGTGGGAGAAATAAAAGCTTAGAAGAAAAGTAATACTGTAAGTATGAATGCACTCATTATAGCACTGCAAATATGTATGTATATATAAAATATTTAGTAATGTTATACTAAATATAAATTAAGTACAGTGTTGCATCTCTTTTTGTTTTTTTGGCATGTTAATTTATTACTTTCTTGGCTAAAATACGTTACATAAAAGAGATCTAGTAACCATTATAATGCTCATCCATGGCACTCAGTAAAAGAAAAGCTGTGCTTCAAAAAGCTACAAATTCACTGACCCACTAGGGAAATACTTTCTATAGTTTTTGGTTCTGTTCTGATTTATTGTTTGAAGTAAATTCATTTTTCTTAGGTACTGACAATTTTGTTGATGGTGGGGGAAGAGTGTTTTCGAGGAGCCAAGCACAATCCCAAAAATGCTCTAGGCTCTACTCTGTACAACTGACAGCTAACAAATCCAGGTGCCATGGTCCAGAGAGATTTTAAAACAAGATAGTTTTGATAGAAGCCTTGGGGAAAATGTTAAATATGAAGTTCTGAAGCTTTATTTCTTCCATGTCAGACACAGATTTCATTTTATTGAACACCTTTAAGTGAATCAGTGATTTTATTTACATAGTATGCACTACTATTTACTTAATACGCTAATTAATCAACTATGCTTCCATACCAGATAGTTAAACTGTGTTCTAACAGTGAATAGATAATTTTACATTGTATGGGGAACAAACAATATTTTAATATTGCACTACAACTGATCTGAATATGAGACTACTTTTAATTTGTATGGAATTGTATATTTAGTTTGTACAGTATATTATTTGTCCTGCAATGCTAATTTCCAACAGTCATTTTGGTAAAAAAAAGCAAATATACACCACAAAGACATTGTCTTTCATTCTATAAAAATTAGGCAAATGATCATTTTAATAAATTAAAGATCTATAAAGAGAAAGCCAAAGGTATTCACCTAAGCTTACGTTGTATTGTTTTAAACTTATTTTAATAGTTGTTTAAAATGAAATGAGAAACATTTTAAGCAATTTAATATGAGTACTTTAAGAATAGAATGCTTCTTTGTGTCAGTTAATTTTATTGCAATCATGTGTTTTCCTGAATTTGCATACCTTACAAGTACTGCAGTTGCTAAGATTAAAAATCTTTTTACCGTTATGAAAAAATGACGCAGGCAGCGTGGAGGCACAAGGAGTACCACAGTGCTGGTGCCCTGGGTTCTATTCCAGTCTGGGGTCCTATCTGTGTGGAGTATGTAAGTTCTCCCTATGTTTGAATGGGCTTCCTCACACAGTCCCAAGGCATACTGATAGGTTAACTGTTGGGGGGGGTGTTTGGTGCTGATGTGAGTGTGTGTTTGCCCCAGGGATAGGCTCCGGCTCCCCCGCAACCCTGTATTGGATGAAGTATCCATGGATGGATGGAAAAAATGAAGCTGCACTAATACACAGTGCCATGGATCATTTCCTTTTTGATTAAATGTTCTTATAATCCTTGCTGTTATTATTTTTTCTGAAAAAAAGTGTGTTTGCAGGGACAATAAGGGCTTTTCCTTTTGGTTGCTCAAGATGTAAGAATGGCCTAGTGGGAATTCTGGGTTTACAGAACATTGCAAAGCAGTTTTATTTCCTTTCTGTTGAATTTAAGAGCCTTGTAGATAATCAGCCCCTCATATTTCAACGACTAGGTTGCAAACTCTGTAAGAGACTTTCAGGGATGTGTTTGGGATGGAACATGTGAGTGTGCATATTGTTAAGACCGGTAGTATACGGTTTATGAATTGGTTAGTTTATCAATTAATTTAAAGTGCAGCTTAATTATTGACTTATATAAACTACCCTGTTATTAAAGTGTTATTTTTTCTAAAATTATCATTTTAAAATCATAAACAGTTGTCAAGGTATGCTAAACATCCTACTAATAATCTATGATACAGTGGAATCCAAAAACAAGGAATAACAATTTAAATGTTTAATTTCTCACACAGCTGCTAACCATGATGCAGTATTCATGATGCACCTGAAGAAGGCTCCACGGCCGAAACGTTGTGTTCTCTTTCTTCTTTTTTTCAGCATGGAATAAACCTATTACTTGTTCCTTTGCAGCCTACGCATGCTGACGCAGCTACCCACCTTCATGATGCATGATGCAAGTCCTTATTTATGTTTTTCCTAAACTCATAACAATTGTAAAAGGGTCAAGTACAGTATGTTAGATAAGACACAAAAGACAATGTTATCTGTACAAAATTATTTAAAAAATATTATTGCAGGATAAAAATAAACTACAGTGCCTACAGTACAGTATAGGATCTTATATACAACCCAGAATTTAAATATGTTTAAAATGTTGTGATTTGTGGATTCTAAGAGATTTTTTGGCCAGAATTAGAGCCATACAAAGCCACAATCAGGCCTCTTATTCCACTCAACAATTCCAGCTTGTCAAATTATTTTCAAGGATAAACAGACTTATAAACACACACTCCCACAGTTGTGTATAGGGCATAGAAAGAATCCAAAAAAGAGAGCATGATTTTAGCTTTATTACTTCCAAACTATCCCTAGCAGAGTTACGTTAAAACAGTCACTTCACCTAAATTAGCTAAAACGTAACAGTGAATCCATGTGCTGTCAACAAACATCACTTACAGCTCCCTACATTTCCAAGCCTTTTCACTTCATTTGCTCTAGGCTGGCATTTTCTGCCAGGATTGCCATCCTGTCTGCTGGGAACTGAAGAGCACTTTTGCAGGTTCTCGGGTACTAACTCAATTATACAATGATTTCAGGATGCCTCAGAAAAAGAGGAAAGAATTATTAAAAATAATCAATATGTAACTTGAAATAATTCAGACATTTGGTCAAATGAAAAAAAAACTCTGAAAAAGATGCAGTTTAAATCTATTACATCAATATATGTAATTATTGACAAGACTTACTGTAGGCTGCTGTACAGTATATAGTCCCATTTATTGCCATCCGCATAGAAACTGGGAGAACACAGTCTGAAAGCTCTCATGATTATATTGTTTCTGGTGTTTAAATTTACAGCAAAATACAGTATTTACATAGACTTGCAGTCAGGGGCAGAATAAATTATCAATTACTGTGAAAAGACATGCAAATTATATTAGTCAAATGGATATAAATGCAGAGGAGTATTTATAAAGAAAACACCCAGCAATTGTTGAAATTAAAAATAAGGAAAATATTTTAATTCTGAGCCTACATCAATGACTAAATTATTAAAATGGTGATCTTATGTGATCTAATAATATGTATATATACTGTATATATAATATAAAAAATCTGTGAGTGAATTTTGTGATATAAAACTAAGAAGCCTTACCTTCACAATCACAATCTGTGTAACTCTGATAACAACTGAAAAATGTTGGAGGCAATCTGCTCTGCTTCTGTAAGACCTTTCCGATTTTGCCAGTTCATTAGGAAGTCACTAATCTCTCCACTCGAAGAGACTGATAAGGCTTTTTGCTAATGCACACAGAGTCAAAGTTCAAACACTATTCGATGTTTTGATGCTTAACTTACTAAAGTTCCTGTATGTTCATTAGACAGTTTTATCAGCGAATTCCTTTCTTACATTCCCCAATACTCATCAAGATGGGGAAGCTGAAGTGTAGTGGTTCACTGTAGATAACAAATTCCCTTGTCAGGACAGAGCTGACCATCTCAGCCAGCTCTATAAAGATCTTCTTTTTTAGAGCTTTACAGCTTACTACTCCGTGTGGCTAAGCTCATGTAGGGTGAGCAGACTTCAAGTTTCTCTGATTCAAAGAAGTATGAAAGCTCCAAACTGAAGTGCCTTTAATTGTGACTTTCCTTGATGTCCTTATGCAGTCACATTTCAGACTGCATGACAACAGAGGGCCCTGGAGTCATCAATTTTGCATTGCTATTTAAAAAGCCTATCACAAGTTTCACATCATATTTCATTGGCCCATAGCATACATAAAAAGGAACTATTTATACAAATCCCCTTTCTTGAAATTGTTTTTCAAAGGGAAGATATCCCTTTTTCTTATTCATGTACACTACTAGTATCATAGGCTCAGCACACCAGAGGAAAACACAAATTAATTAAAATAACACAAGGCTTTGAAGGCAGCTAAAGGGACATTTTATATCTGCTAAACTGTTTGAAATATTGTAATGCTCCTATTTCCATTCTCTAAGCTATACGTTTACTCTTTAAATGGTACAATATCCTAACAGAACAATGCAGAAACAAAAAGGATAGTGAAGTACTTTACTTCTTTCACATAATAGATATTACAATGTGTGAACAGTCAAACAATACTACTGTATGTGTATTTTGCTAAATTAAATTAGTTAAAAATATACTAAAGACAGTATAAAGCAAGATGATGATTATACAAATGTTTATATATTTTTAGGTGATGTAATGTTGCTAAATCATAAATTAGAAATTTTAATTCTTGTTTTTTTCTCATTGTATTTTTCTGTTTTACTCCATTTTAAGTGTCTTAGCATCAGTATGCTGAAAACTATTGACTTCATATGCCGACATCTTAAGATTCATTTTTCTGAAACTATACAAGACAGTTAAATAATGACAATGGGAGTTCCATTACTTTTGACAAAAGTCATTACTCAGCAGCAGAGTAATGTTATCAGTCAGAATTGAACAGATTAGATTCGGCTGTTTTGAATAATGAGTGAAGTAAGCAACCCTTATCAGGTAACTTGTGTTCAATGTTAAGTTAGTTTCTCCAGCTTTAGCTTTATTATTTGTTTGAAAACATGTTTATTTACATTTTTTTTACTAGATATTTCTTTCAAATAACAAATATAGGTACAGTATGAATGAATATGCCATGTGGCCCACGCACTCAAATACAAATAATCCCGTAATTCTAAATTTAAGTGAAGAATTTGAGTGGTTATACCCTGAATATATGTGTAATCCTAAAACCAAAGCCCTGTTGCACTGGTGTTCAATGTGCGGCCAGTTCAATATCTAAGCAAAATAAAACGCCTCTTTCTCTCACGTCTCATTTAATGAGAAAAATGACAAATACTGCTGATGAAATTCATTTATTATACCAAGCAATTTGTTTCTCTGATGTGTAATCCTATTTGTTGCATGAAACCGAAATTCCTTATATTTGAAAGTCTGGGGAAAAACACCTATAGGACCATTTCGGTACTGTTTGTCACTGTGTTTATTTGAATTTGAAATAGAATAACAAACCTTACACAACAGTGTACTGTACCTTCATCGGTTTTACATAATAAACAATGACTGATCAAAAAGCATTGCATCTTTTTTTTTTGTTCAGATAATCCTTTCTATATCTATTATACTTTTTGCAATCCTCTTTTCTTGATTTGGACTTTCTTTTCATTTTTGCAACACTGGTATTTTCAGGATGGACATTATATTATAATTTGCTTTTTAACACAATTATTGGAAATGTCACTATTGCTGTGCATCCATCAAACAATCCAGCAAACCACTTTGATAAAGGAATGATACAGGTCCAGTAGAACTATTTGGCGAAATGTCATGCTTGAAAAGAGGACATCAGGAATATCCCTGGATGGGATGCCATAGACTGGTATCCCATTTAGAGTGTACTCTGCCTTGTGCGCATTGCTTGCCAGGATAGGCTCCAGTTCCCATGTGTTCCTGAATGGGATTAAGCAGGTAAAAAATGGGTGTATGGATACTTTTAATAGTATTTTACCCTCTAATCTGTGTAGTAAAATCTATCCATTTACTAACTGCTTTACCCAACTGTTTACAAGGTCACGTTGAATGCCAGAGCCTAACCTGGCAAGCAAGAGGCACGAGGCAGGATACACCCTGGACAGCATGCCAGTCCATCACACAGTACGCATAGACACAAACAGGCACACCAGGACTCATTTCTGTGAAGCCAATTAATCCTATCAGTATTTTTTTGGACTGTGGAAGTACCCAGTGAAATCTCAGATGAACACAGACAGAACATACAAATCCCACACAGACAGCAACACAGGTCCAGGATTGAACCCAAGTCAGTAATACTAACCACTACGCCACGGTACCACTCTGTTGACTTTTCAAACATACAGTAGGTTAGAAACATACTGTATACTACCATCAACATTACCTCACCAATGCACTCATGCTCAAGCTCATGTAATAGTGCAAATGCAGTCTGAAAGGAGAAAACAGGTGTCTTTATTATTTTAGCACTAAACTGAGAAATGTATTTTACAAAAATTAAATCTGCAGTACATCTCATTAATCATTGTGTAAAACAAAGACATCAAGTACATTGCAGAGGACATTGTAACTAGATGGACGGAAGTAAAACAAATACAAAATAAGAAATACAACAATTTATTGCATTAATTTTAAGAAAGATATTGTATAGGATGGTCTGGGTACCTCTGTTGTATTTTTAGATGAGATCATGAATCTACAAAATCTCCCATGTATTTTCTTTATATCCGTCATCTTGAATTAGCTGTAATTACTTCTGCAATTACAAAATATATTAAATGTTTCACTGCAAAAATACTGTTAAAAAACAAATAATTATATTTTTCAACAACTGTTCGATTTTTATTTTCATTGAAATGTGAATACTTCATGGATAAGTGAAGATGTATGTTACTTCATTGACTTTGGGATCTTTCCACTGTCTATGAAACATGCTTTCCAACTGCTCCTTGATTTATCACACCCTGTTTTTTTTTTTGGAAGTGAACTAAAAAAGACTGGATACAGACAGGGCCCAGATATTTAAATGAGATGAAAACTACCTAAATTCCACAAGGTCCTCCAATAAATCACTTTAACCAGCCACCTGTTTTTATAACATCTTTTTTCATATTTGGTGTGAAGCATTTTTTTATGACAGATTTATTAATAGATGATGATTTCAGGTATTCCAGTTGTATATTAACCTTGCAAAATTTGTTTTGCTATTTTCTCTGTGTTGTCAATGGCAATACAGTTTGCAAGCTCAAGGGCATGCTTGCCTGGAATGAACAGACGAAAGGGTACATTTCAAGAATTAATGTTCCAATTAAACTGATACTTGAAGACAAAGTTAAGTGATGGATGACAAAAAATGACATGATGCCTCACAACTGACTCAGAGAGGTCTGAGAAATGAGAATATTCTTGTATGGATGTCCTACTGCTAGAAAATGGTATCATGTGTCTGTCACAGTAAGGGCACCTCTACCAGATGTCACACATCATTGATGGACAGTCCGACTGTCATGACGGGGTGATTTGGATGCATAAATCAATGACGCCATACTTCATGATGTGAAACTTTTAGATTGTATAGCGTTCCCTGTCAGGTGATGGATTATATGATGGGTTATTCAGATATTAATCCCTCAGCACCACCAAACACCATATGTGTTAATGTTGCCTTTTTATACCCTGTTAAAATATCAGGATTTCAATGAAGAGCAGAATCAGGAATTAAGTACATGTGTTTCTGTAGATACATTTCGATTTACTTTCCATTGTGACCGTAGACCTATTGTAACACATCATTCCAGAGGCTAAAGATCTCACAGGCCAGTGAACTAATGATGCACACTTAAATAACACCATTCTTAAGACATTACATTCCTCTGTGTGTCGTATGTACACACAATGTATACCAAATTATTTATACTAATTATATAAATAATTATATATATTATTAAAATATTATTTATATTATGTATACCGAAACATTATTTAATATTCTGAAGGCAAGGATGGGCAATGAATTACATTGACAAATTGTATGGTTATTTTATGTGATGCATTAGATTTCATGCACAGGAGAAATAATGAAGTTTCTAATTATACATATTATATTCATCTATAATATAACAAATGGAAAATATATATTTTGTTTCCACAGTTTGAGTGACATTCTAGCAATAGTATTAATGAGGATTTGACCTCAAAGGTCTTTGATCATTCTGGGATTTACAAATACTGTATAGGGTTCCAGGCTTCTCTTTCTTTTTGTAATTACGTCCCTGTTGTGCAATAAGTGTCAACAAAGGTGCTAAAATAAAGCCTCCAGCAAATGTCTTCCATAATTCCAACCCTATCCCTAATCTAGGCATATTCATTATCCTAGACATACTGTAGGTTACATAGATAAGGCTTCACAATTTCCCTGCCAATATCTTCATCTGTTCCACCTGAAAATGAATCATGACTACTGGAAAATATTTCACATTTCAGCTAGCAGTTTTTGATACAGTATGTTAAAAAGAGGCTAATGTTAGGCTTGGGTTTCCATTATTTATTTGATGCTGTAATTCTATTTTTTTGGGAATTCTATTTTCTTTGATCATATTAATCTATATGTAGTTGGATTGCCTAGTTTTATTCTAAACCTCTAGGTTACAAATGCACTTTTCTTTAATTCAATAGGCCAGAGCCAACTCACCAACAACATTGGAAAGACAATTTGAGCAGACACAAAAAGTTTAAAGCAATCAGAAAATTTTCAATTAATAGATGTATTTCATCATCCTCAAATAAGTTGTGAACTAATTCAATATGACTTTTCATATATGATTCTGTCATATACAGTACAGTACATATTCTGTGTCATCAAAACCACATATTCCAAAGAAACAGCATGAGAACTTTACCAATGGTTAATTTGTTCATTAGATCCCTCCTTTCCCTTTTCAGTGTTGTTTTGTGGAATGAGGTCATTTTTCACCAGGCATAGCAACATGTTTCATTTGTATTAAGCAGCTTGTCAGAGGGAAAAGCTTTGAGATGGATATACAGTAGGTGTTCCTCTCATTGGAGGATCTTCACACCTCAACAAGGAATGTTGCTGGGCCACTGTTACTGTAGAGCATCAGCGCAGTGACTTATTTGGAACATTCGCAAGACCGAGACCATTCTAGTCTACATATTCCAAATTTCATTCTAATTTTTCTCATTTTTTGTATGTTTCTTAAAAACTCCAATATGGTGGCTAAACCATGAGATCAATCCACCTTTCCTGGGCAAATCTAAATCTTGAACATGAGATGCGTTTGTGTGCTTCACTACAGATCAATACTTCAATTTTTTTCTAGAATGTTTTTCCATTTCCATTTCCATTTTTTTTTTATGTTCTGGTTAGTCTCTAGATTGCTGCATCTATTAACAATAATAATAACAATAAAAATAAAATGCCTTCTGAGAACACACAGATGGAAGTTTCTCACACCACACGGGGCTTCTTTTCTTTAATTACTTGAAATTTCACAAGGAATCCTTTGGGAGTTTCATTGTCACCTAACTTCATAAGACACCGTACTACAAAAGCTGCGTATCTGCTTCTTAGCATTGTCATGAGGTGCCTTGCCCTCCATAACTATTGGTGAAGTCTAAGCTTTTCCCTACAAACCTGAATAGTACTTTAATAATAAATACAAGTCTTAATACAACTGCTAAGTATGTAATTTATACAAAAGTAAAGCTAGATCTGTCCAATTAAGTACTATATCAATGGAGGTTGACCCACTATTTGAAGGAGAAAGCAAATATACTGGAGCAGTTGACTGTCTCTTGGTGCAATTGGTGTTTCTTGTTGGTCAGGTAGTCCATTATTGTGTGATGAGGTGCTTATAAGTGAGTGAATAGGGTTTGGTAACTTTTCTGTTAGAGAAAAACAGAGCTTCAAAAGAACTGTTGATGTTGAAAGAAAAGAAAAAATGAAATAGAACCACAGCACAGAACTTAGGCATATTAAATATGAAGAAAAAAGCAGCCAAAATGTTCAATGGGAGAAAAAAGTGGAAATTTTTACACTGGCCAGGTCATCTCCACTTCCAAATTCAATTGGACATGCACTTCTCCAGCAAAAGAACAAACTATATTCAGAACACCGCAAAGTAGGCAAGAACGTTAAGTGACAAAGCAAAGTGATGCAGCAGAGCATTTCAAATGAGTATACAGAGAGCTTAGTGTGATCAATGGGTCACAGACATCAGGCAGATGCAGTATTGCCATGGTGCAAAGGAATACAAAATCAAATACTGATACATATATACAGTACATACCCCTGTAATTTAACCAAAGTGATATAAATATAAATTGAAATATAATATTATTTTAGCTAATAAACAAAGATTTTCATTTCATATAAATATGTACTGTAATTTGTAACCACCAATGAGCTAAAAATATGAATGTATATTTCAGCAAATTATTATAGTAAGGATTTACCTAAGTAATTGACAACTGATTTTCTCTCATTTTCATGTCTAAGACATTAGGCATTACAGTTTCTAGAAAGTGCCTTGAAAAGGTATTCAGTCCCTTGCAGTGTTTTCACATTTTGTTCCTTTAAAGCATGCAGTCTTGACATTTTATAGCAGCAATTAATACTCATTATATACATAGCCTACTGTGTACAAACTAAAAAAAAACAAAATAAAAAAAACAAATAGAAATAAGAAAATGTATTATTTGAAAGAGAAAATGGAAATGTTATAATTAAAAATGTTTTCAGACATCATGCTGTGGCAAACCTAAATTAATTTAAATGCTTAAAATTACATTAACAAGCTATACAATTAATTGAGTGGACAATAATAGTGGTTCACATTATTTCAGAATAACACCTTTTTTACCTGTCTCTGTAAGGTCTCTCAGTTAGTGATTTTCAAGCAAAGACTCAACCATGAAGTGCACAGAGATTTCTTAACAACTCAGGGATAAAGTTGTATAAAGGCAGAGATCAGTAGAAGGGTATAAAAACATTTCAAAGACCTTTAATATATCTTTGAGCAGTGTGAAGTTGATCATTAGGAAGTGCAAGGCACCCCAGACACAACCTAGATCAGACTGTCTCTCCGAACGTAGCAGCTGGGTAAGGAGGAAACTGGTTATACATACAGTAGTCACAACTTTCAATAGAGTTCAGTGGCTGAGATGGAAGAAAATGTCCATAGGTCAACATTATCCTATTCAGTCCACAAAGGAGGCTTGTATGGATTTAAAAAAATAATCTCAGATCTTGGACTAGGATTTGTAACAAAATATATGAGTGATCCTGCTAACATGTGGCAAAAGGTTTTGTGGTCAGACAAGAACAAATTGTAACTTTTTGGTCTTGTCTGGAACCCAACCGAATGCATCACAGTACATCACAGTCAACACCATTACTACTGTCCTGGACAGTGGGTGCAGCATTATATTATTTCTGCTTCCCATTAGCACAGACCTAGAAGCTTGTCACGACTGATGCAATAAGATCTTTCGTGCACAAATACTAACTAGATAGGAATTACCAAACTTTGCATCACCCTGATAGCCTGGTAGCAAGATGTTTTAGCAACAAAAATAACACTAAATATTTCATTAAGACAATTCTAACTTCTTACAAAGTACCTAGAAGTTTGTTTTTATCTAGGTTATACTTTTTGTTTGATCACCACTGCTGTTTTCAACTAAACAAAACAGAAGTTTTCCCAAAACAACATCTAATTAATATATTAATAACTCCATGCATATCATAAAATGTTATTTTAATCATTTATCTTACATAAAAGCTACAATACATTCAGATTAGTAAGTAAATCATGTGTCATTTGAATTATTGCAGCAGGAAAACAAGATATGACAGCTTTTGATTTAGATCATCTGTTTCATGTTCATAATCCAGCCATGACCGTAATTGGAATTCTGACTGGTTTGTAATGTATTGTGCATTAACAACAACAATAATAGCGCATGTGTGAGTGTCTCAAATTGTTTACATACTGTATGAATTTTTAAAACCTGCTACAAAACAATATAATTTTAATTTTAAAATCAAAGAAGTGTCTTTAGAGTATTTAGTAACACATGTTGAAAGACTGTGGTAATATTGTGAAAAGTCAACTTCTCCCAAGAACGTGTGTGTTAGGAATGGGTGTTTATTTGTTAGCAAACTTGATCCATATTCAATAAATCAAAAGTTAATGTTGTATCTGTTTGATGAAACCAATTACCCTTCACAGTAATTCATATTACTGGTGATTCGTAACTAAATAATGTGATGATATTGGGATCTCTTATGCTCTAATTTTCCAGTTTTTCATAGTTTCAGTAAAGAAAATGGGTACACTTCAAAAGTATTAAGGAACAGAAAGCCATAATTCAATCACTTTCACATCTGAAGCAGACACTGGCAAAACAAGGAATGCGCTGCCTTCAGGCTCTGTACATTACCAGGTAGTAGTGTATGCCGACATAGCAGCCTGAATCGATCAAGGCAGTCATCAAAAGTTCCTGAGTTGCCCATCCACCTTTACTTTATACTGTTTACAGAATTAGTGACTTTCAGTATAGGAAGGTCAACGAAAAGGGAGAGAACAGCTTACGTGCAAAGCCTTCCTCCTTCTTTTGCAAGCAGCTGAGACTGCCATCCTCCAAATCATAGCACTGCTCAATCTTCAGAAGTTCTCTTAATCAAAGTGCAGTGCTCAAGCTAATCAAAGAACCTAAATAACTAGAGCTCCCAACACAGGCCACGGGAGGATTAAAAATCCAGTAGCCAGAACTAGGTTCTTCGATCCAGGCTTCTGCGCCTAATGAGAACTCCCTAAAGCCTGAGATCACAGCAAAGTCCTGGCCTACTGTTGAGCAGAGTGGAAGGCCTCTTTAATTCCTTAGGAGATCCTATCTGGCTAGATGAAAATAGATATTGGCCTCTGTGTGTTGGATGATTAAAAGAATGGAAGAGGATTAGTGAAGTTGGTACTGAAGGCTTGAAGTGTCTCATTTACATGGTATTAGTGCTGACAGATAAGTGTTAACAGAACAGAGTAACCTTAAGGCAATGTTATGTGTGAATTAAAGCCAACATTTATTTACTTAGATCTTAAAGGGATTAAGCCTTGTTTACTTTACTGCCGATTATAATGTTTTGTCTAATAAGCTCTTGATGACACAATTATACTTCAAGACACACTGTTATAAATTTCATTTTTTTTTCTTTTAATGGGATAAACATTTTTTTTAAAGTACTGTATAAATATTCATTTCTTAATGAATTTTCAGACATTTTCACTACTTTTGCTACTAAGCCTGTTCATGGCAAAGATCGTGTGAGCTGCTTTGGTAAGACATATTAATAATCTCCCAAAACAAAATGAAATTCCTTTAAGACAAATTATATTTAGATTTATTTTAAGTGGTGTTGACTTAACCCAGCTTATAAATTGCATAACCTTAAAACTGAGTGGATAGCTCAAGCTGATTACACAATTAAGTTAAATTGTTGCTTAAACAAGAAAGCCTTCAGCGTACTAAATCCCTACACCGTAAGTAAAACAAAAATAAAATAATACACATAAATTGAGTTGAAATTTGCAAAGAAAATAATTGATTAGGAGCTTAAAACTATGTGTACTAATGCTGCAGTCACAAATAACCTAAGTGCAGTACATACAGTATATGTCCTGAGAGGTATCAATATTAATGCAAACAAAAATTAGTAATGTGACAATTAGTCACTCTTTTTTGCTTTTTTTTACCTTTCAAGAGACATGCAAGGTAAGAAAAAGTAGTTTAACTGGATTCTAATGTAGATCTGACAAGCTGGGTTTCTGTCATGCTGCAGCCTTCTAACTTTAACATTTTCATGTCTGCTTGGCAGGCTATTAAAATAAATGAGGGTGCTTTGGACTGCCATGGCACTTTTCCCTAATGGGAGATGAGGAATCTGCAAGCCAATACCCGTAAATTGACTGATCGTGAAGGCTGAAAGGAACTGGCTAAAGTGGACAATTAGGATGAATATTTTGCACAGCTGAATGAAATATTCCTTGTTATTTTAATAATGCAGGCACCGGCTAATTTTCAGAGCCTGATTTTGTCAAGATAATGTGCCTCTTGCTTGTCCACTTGTCACTTTTAACTCAATCCCCAGTATTCCAGTGGCGACCCGGCTTACAAAGAGGAAAATTGCTCACTGGAGAATTTCTTTGTGCAAGGAAAATGAATAAAAACGTTGTTTTTAGATTTCCCTTTTTATTTTCATGCCAGTTGTGCACCAGAGAAGTAGGGTAGTGGTGCAATAAATAAGGGACTTTTTGACTGGACTGATTCATTTTGAATAAGAAAAGCACCCTTGCATGTAGGGCATTGCAGAACTAATTGATGTAATTCTGTGTGAAATATAAGGAGGCTCAAGTTATTAGTGGGTTATTGGAAATCTTTCAGGCATTTGGTTTAATAGTACAGTACTGTATTGTATTGGAAATAAATATACAGTATATTTGCTTATACCTGTTTTGAAACATATTTAAACAAATAAGGTACACTATTGCTATTTTGTATTTTTAAATAGTATTATTTTCTTCTGTGGAATGAGTACATTATGGAAAGCAGTGTAAATAAGCCTTCTGTATGTGTTGAGTGTTGCTAATACATTGCTAATATTTGACCCATTTTTATTTCTTAACATTTTTTACAATAAACAACATTATAAACTTCAGTACTACTACAGACTACTGCATTATACTTAAAATTTTAAGAATTCACTGTTCTTAAAATAACAGCACCTGTCAGTTTTGTAACACAGACGGGTGCACATGTCTAGGTTTCACATACTGTAGATGTTAATAACAACAAATTAATAACAACAACTATCACAAGAAGAGATTCTTCCAGAAATCCAAATGCTATGGCTGCACAGGCTAAATGGCAGAATCTCTACATTCAAAACTTTGCTTTGAATATGTGTCATGTTATAAAGTATGCCTAGGCTTGTTAATGTAATTGAAAACACCAGTTGAACAATGCTTGTTCTCTCTTCTAATGCTGGAACAACAGAAATGAACTTGTTGAAACTCCTGTTTTCTTGAGAGCAAAAGTGACATAATTCTTGGCTGATTTGATAAGGCCACGGCGACTCATCATTAGCCTTCCAAATTCTCAGTTCAGAACTGAAAATTGGAAGTAGATTAATAGATTATCAAAACTAACCTTTTATGGGTACATTTGTCAAATGTAAATGCCATGGAAAAAGGAGGAAATAAAACCTGGGTAAAATTTAAATGGTTTTACTACATTTTACAAAATTAAATAGGACCGAAAACATTAAAATATGTTAGTGCATGCATAAAGCATGTTTTGATAATCTCTTGAGTTATTTACAGTATTGTTTCAAAGTATAGTATTTAACTAAACAAAGGTACTGTAGTTTCTAACAGTAAAAATTATTAATGCTATTTAAACCACTGAATATGATTAATTAACGTTTTCATTGCATAAGATTTTGTACTGTTAGTTGACCTTTTTTGCAGTCTGAAAATCACAGTAGATATTTCTTTGGATCCCCAAGCCTAATAGCTCAATACGTATCCCCTTCATTTCCGAAAGAGTGTACACATGCTCACAGATACTGTACTGTGCCTACTGTATAGCTACGCATTGCAATCTGACAGACATGTCTGATTTTTGTACGTTAAGGTTAAAATTCTCCTCAGATCAGCAAGGAGTACATCTATAAACTACCTCCAACCGAGGACATTTCTTATGCTCATACAGTTCTTCCATTCCTGGCTCTCAATGTCAGAAGCTTTTTCATACTCCCAGGAAATCTAATGTAATGCTCTGGAAAATAGATATTATATGCTATTTTAATAGGGTCAGTTTACTCCTCAAATATTATTCATATGTTGAAAAGAGCTTCAGTCTTTGTTTTGTCTATTATATATGCATTTTTACAGGTTTATGAATATAAGACAGATCCATATTATTTTAAATTATGTTCTTCATCTTTTCCACAGAGATGGCAGTTTTGAACAGCATACTGTAATATTTTGGGGGCAGGTGAAACAAATGAGCAGGTGAAACATGGCAAAATCCTGATTTACTACTTAAAAATCAAAGTAAAATCAAACACTTTGCATATTTTTTTTTTCCAGGTATATTATATTTTTGTATAATTCAGTTGTGTAAGTGCAATTATATTGCTGTTATTAAGCATGATTATGTTCACTGTTCAACAGAAAGAGCTTACAAAAATATTAATACTCTATCTATGGAGTCTCATTTTGTGAAATTAGAGTAAATTTCAGTAAAAGAAGAGAAAAGCTGAAGTATGTAGCAATAATAGGTGGAAGCACCTTTGCTAGCAATCACAATCTAATGTCTTTTTGGGTCTCTACTACAGTATCTTTGCACACTGTCTTAGTGCAATTTTGTCCATTCTCTTGGTAGATTTGCAACCAGTCTTGGACAACATATGTCTTCCCCTTTACTTTCTTACTCTTAAATCACTCCCGTGTAGCTTTGGCCTTGTGTTTTGGGTCAGTTGTCTGCTGAAAGCTGAATTATTTTCCTATTTTTAGGTTTGAACCAGGCTTAGATTTGAGGTATCCCCCAAAATTTGAACATAATTTTTTAACAATTTGTAAAATGTAAAATAATACATGTAATGTATACAATTGTCATACATAATCTTATGGAGATTAATTTTTTATTTACAGATTTTCTCCTTACAAAATTTGTAAATAGAAAACTACAATAATTTTCATTTTATTTTGTGTATTACAAAAGCATTACAATATGACAATAGCATTGTCATATACTAACTATTAAAGCCTTGTTAATATAACAGACCACTATCCATACCATCCATATCCATATCCAAATGTTTACTTTGTACAGTAGTTATGGTTTTTAAAGTAGTAAAAAACTTACTAAACATACAATATGTGTAATGGTTTCTTTATAAAAACCTTAATTATTAAGTTAAAACATAAATTAAAGTGAATTACATAAATTCAATAAAGAAAAAATTAAAGCATACAGGTGTCTTTATTAAGTGTTGAATTAAGGTTTTATTAAAGTTTTATTGAACACTCACCAGAACACTAACACCAGTAAGCAGGAGGAAAGCTCACTATGGCAAAAACAGGTTTGTATTTCATAAAATACACAGTATATAAATTTGGATGTAACATTGAAGCAAAATTCTGAATACAAACATTTCGATGATGTAGGCCTACAGTATGCTTTGTAGGCCTTTGCTATGCAAGCTAATAAAGTTTATTCAGCTGCCTACAGTACGATGCCCAGCAGCAAAGGAATTGTGTTTGTCTTAATAAAAATGTTCATATTTAGAAAAATGGGTTTAATGCTTGCACACTTCATTGTAGCGAGGATTCACAAATTGGTTCTTCATAAATCTAGAGATACTTGTACTTAGCTCAATCTACGGTATGTTCTCATCAGACCTGACAGGCTTTTCAGTCCTAGCTGATGAGCGGAGGATCTATAACATAATGCTGCTACCAACATGCTAAACAGTAAAGATGGTGTTAACTGAGTGATGCATTATTAGTTTTGACTAAACTAGTGTATTTAGCTCTTTCAAATGTACAGTGATTGGGCTTACAGTTGCATCCTTTCCTTTTTGCCTGGCTATTCAGTTTCTCCTAATCTGTTCCTTTATACAAATTCTACAAAAAGTTATTTTGAAAGCTCCTTGGTCTCCATAGTTAAATCTTTGCATGGAATTCGCTACCTGTAAGGTCTAGGGAACCTTACAGAAACAGGTGGATTTTTTTCTGAAATCACATGAACCACTATTCACCACTATTATTGCTCACAGAGTCCACTTGACTAATTGTGTAGCTCATTAAGGCAATTGCTA
This sequence comes from Lepisosteus platostomus, assembly GCF_059453375.1. Taxonomy (NCBI): domain Eukaryota; kingdom Metazoa; phylum Chordata; class Actinopteri; order Semionotiformes; family Lepisosteidae; genus Lepisosteus; species Lepisosteus platostomus. The sequence continues at coordinate 15,223,526 of NC_142622.1, forward strand.
CTTTTTAAATTATGTTGGGTTTGTGAAGTGTTTGAAAACTTTTGAAATCATGACTTTTCCAGTTTACTTTCATAGTTCCTATACAGTAGTGTATTTACTTCTTTCTGTTTTCTGCTTTGAATCTGTGGAGTTGGTTGAGTATAAAACAAATATAAATTTTTACTTTAATAAGAATTTATTCTTTAAACTGTCATGTCTGCAAGCTTGAAAGCAACAAAATATCTAAACTATACAATGTTAAGAAAAATTTTGCGAGGCACTGGCTGGAGAGCTTAAGGTTAGGCAGTACAGTATGTGACTTGAACGTACTGTTTTGTTCAAAATCTGGTATGGAAATAACTATGGTTTGAGAATGTAGCAGCTAATAGTCCCCACTGCTGCAGATTTTATGGTCTTTAAGCTTATTATCTAATTGCTTGCCAGGACTTTCTACCTAGATAGCTTGACATTAAGCAAGTCTCTGTACCATTTTCTTTAAACTAGTCGCATATTTAATTATTTGCTCTGACTCTTGTAATTCCTGTCCTCATAGCTTGTTAATGTCATTACAGGGTTGAAATAAAGTGATTACTTTAAATAAGTATTTATCCACTCGGCAGTACAGCCTCTGGGCAGTTGACGTTGGGTATCATTATTAACATCACACCCATTCCCCACCCGTCAGAATGACAACAAAACATATTGGAAAGAAGTGAAATATTGTCAGGCAGTGGGGGAAGAGGGGGAGAGCAACCTCCCTTGCGCATTTTTAAGATAATGACCGCCATTTCTTCTCCCCAGTCTGTGATGACAGCTTGAACTAACCGATAATGGCATGCCTGCAGTTGAGCAGCCCACTTATGTTATTTCTCCTGACAAGGCTCAGGGGAAGGCCTAATTTTTTTGACATTTGACCATGCAAATTTGAATCCTGCTACATTATTCTACATTTACATCCTCTCAAGCTTGCTGCTTAAAATGTGGTACAAGCACCAGGAGCTTGGCTAATAAAGGCCAGGAATGAAGGAAAGTTAAATATGAATGTAAAAGGTGATCTAAATGAAGGGCCCCAGCTTGTACATCTCACAGCTGAGCTTTTCATAAAGAATAAGCAGGTCGAACGGAAATCTGTTTAATGCAAAGGATGGGCAAAAAACCTTAAAATAATTTATTATAGAAAATTTTCAATTCAGTGTTTGTTCGTTAATATGAAATGTGCACAAAATATTACATTGCAGGCTTTCAGGGAAAATTGTTCCCCATTTGCCAGGTTGATTACAAGATTTATTGAACAGGTAAAAATATGTCACATCAAATGAAAGATAGAACTGTCAGGAGTGATCAGAACCTGCTTTGCTACTATATTGAAAGTGCAGTACTGTTTATCTGAAATTTACAGAGGGTATGGAGGCTTCTGTGCATAGTCTCCTTATTCCTTTATTAATACTATAACCCTTTATGTCTTGTATGTATTTATTTATTAATAATATAAGTTAACAGCCCGTTAATTTATTAATGCTGTGTCTTCGATGCTTATGTCCAAGTGCAGCTGTCTTGTTTAGTGTACATTAGAGAACTGAATCTGTCTAAGGAGCAATTGGATAGGTCTGTAAGGGTCAGCACACCTGCTGTTCATACAGGCAGTCTAGGGTCGCTAATGTTCACCAGGGTGACAGGGCTGTAGCTTTAGGCCTCATTTTCGTCCTAACAGTTAATATTGTGCCATGCTGTGTGTGGAACTGGGAATCATTCTTCAGGTCACCATCCTTGCTGCCTTCAGTTTTACAATGCATTTTGTGCACAATGCTTTCATGCACGGACAGTTTGCAGTGTGTCATGAAACTGTTTTGCAAATAGACATATCACTGACAGTTCAGTAAAAATGGCTCTAGTCCATAAGACCTGTAAACAATTCAACCAAACCTACATACTGTACTGTAGGTATAACAAGGCAAGTCCTATAATTTAGACAGAGCAGCTGACTGAGGAATTTTAAGAAAAGGTTTTATAGACAGTTTGAATTTTAAGCAGTTCCAGAAGAGGGGAGCAGAATAAATCGGCCTTGTTTTTTTTTTGAAGTTCCAGTATCATTAGTGTTTCATTAAAGTTAATTTCACTAATAATGTTTTATCATTTGCCAAACCAATTTTGGAAATGTAATTTTATAAAACTCTGCTTTGCATCTGCCATTCCTGTCCTGCATGGGGACCATGGAGACTTGCAGACGAGTTCCGCCAACATGCCCACTTTTCAGAGCCATTTACACTTTTGTACACTGCAGTCACCACAGTACCTTTCCAGAGAGTTAACACTGGTAGGAGGAGTAACACATCTGTGATTGATGATGGTGCAAGCTTGATGGCTCCACCAAGTCAAGGGAGATAGCTTCTTTGACTTACTTCATTGAAAACTGAGAAGGTTCTGACTGAGTAATGCCCATTCTACCCTGAGAACTCAGTCAGCCATGTTCCACTTATTGGGGATTCCACTCGCACTGTTTTTAGTGTTTCTTGCTTGTGTGCAATTCCTTCTAAATGTTTGATTCCATGATAGTGTGCTTTAGTTTCAATTTGAATTACAGGAATAAAAACAGAAAACTGCATACCAGAAAAAACAAAGTTTATGGTAATGACCAGTTGTACGCCAGACAAACATGAATATACTACTATACTGTATATCTTATGTTTTCCAAAAGTTGAGGAAAATAATAAAGAAATTTTGCTGTCCTGAGATCTGATGATGTTTTTTTTCAAATATATATATTTAATTCTAGTATTTTCACATACTGTATATGCATATGTCCTTTATTCAGGAAAGTGCAGTGCTGACTGTTGATGCAAAGACAATCAAGATGTTCTGTTCATTAATTTAAATGCTTAATTCTTATCATTATTATCATAATCTATCAAAGAAAAAGTCACCTCTCCTCCATTTTTATTGGCAATATAGTAGTTTCTCAAGAAAACGATCGTACCTCTCCAAATTTCCTTTAAAATAAAGTACAGTTTTGAAGGAAAGCTTTTATTCTTTCCTGACAATGTCTGACATAATTTTAACTAATAGGCGATTAGAAAGTCTGTGCATCCATTTATAATAGTTCTGAAGTTGTGATATTTTATTTACATGTACCAAGATACATGTGCCTCCATGGTTTAATCCTTGTAAGTGGATGGGTTTACTGTATGACAGTGATAATTATATTAAGAGGCTGATGTATTAAGAACATGATCCCTTTCATTTGTCAGATCATTTCATTATTAGAATGTGAACAAGCATCACCATATCTTTAATTATCCAAGACATTACCTTTGTTCTTCTTCAGCAAATAAATAGCAATAGCATCACAAGCTTCTTAACTTATGAAACAAATAGCAAAAGCGCAAATGTATAAGAGGAATATCAATTTATTGATTATTACAAGTAAATATTGCTTTAATTTAGAATAATTTAATTGAGAATTGAGAATAAGCTCTTGGTAATATACTTCATTGCTCCCATTTTTAAATGTGTGTCTTGTTTAGTCCCTTAAGTAAAAATATCCAGAGATATTATTTTAAATCTGGGACTGCATAAAACTGTGATTAGAATTGGATTTTATCCCATACATCTGTGGTTAAAATGAGAATTTAAAGGGGGACAAAGTGTTCATCAGCTACATGGTCCATCTAGTCCTCTTGGTAGCATTGGTACAGTTCCTCTTAGTACCTCTCATATACCCATCTTGGTAGCAGTTAATTGATCCAAGTATCTGATCCAGCCATTTCTTGAAAAAAGCTTGGGTATTGGCTTTCAAAATCTGATTTAGGTTCAAATCCCTGCTAGGATACTGCTGTGGTACTTTTGACCTAAGTACAGTACTTCACTCATACTGTATTTCTCCAGTAAACACCGTGCTGTATATATTGGTGTTCAGGCTGTCTACAGTATGTAATTGAAAATGTGTTCTCAATTGGCTTACCTGGTGCAATTAAAAATTCTTGAAAATTACAGTATGTGTCTTCACAGAAAAGTGCTTTTCTTTTTTTTTTTGCTTCTTGAAGCTCTGTTTCCCATCTTTTAATTCTAGTTTATGTTTTATGCATACTCTAACTATCATGCTACACTCTGCACTTGTGTAAATTAATTGTCATCTTCCAAGTGTTTGCCTAGTACAGACATTAGTTGGCTACCTATTCAAGAATCTAGATCATTGATAAAATTAAGAAATGTTGGTGTCTTAATATACTGTAGACTTACATGGTACTCCTCCAATTATACAGTATCACTCACGTTTGAGCATTGATCCCATATCTATACTTTCTGGCCGGTACTTAATGCAAAGATGTACATTGTTTTGAATGCTTACGTCTTGCAATTTAAGCATTCATATTTTAAAAAGAACTTAATCACATTCTGTTATCGATTACTGCTGTTGCTTATTGAAAGTAATCTAACAAGTTAGTTAACTCTAACAGATGAAGAGGTTTTCTAAATCTAAGCCAATTGTATTGTGAAATATTGTCAAGAAGAATAAGCTTTTAACAGATGGTGAATTTGTCAACTCAGTTTCTAAATAATTGATGCCGGCTTAGATATTCTAGATATGAACAATGCCTGTGCAAAGACAGATATCAAAGACCCCTTTTAGCTGTAGGATATAGAAAATTACATTAATATAACATTAAAAGTAGGTGGCACTGTGGCATATCAGAACAACAAACTGTATCTGTGTGGACTTTGTATGTTCATCTACAGTTTGTGTGGGTTCCTTCCACAGTCCATACTGGTTGGTTAATTGTTTTATGGGAAAACTGGCCATGTTGTGAGTTTGAGTGTGTCTGTGCTTGTGACTGTGTCTGTGTGTACCCCATGATGGACCGGTGTCCCATCTAGGGTGAACCCCGCCTCGCACCTGATATTTGCCAGCTCCCCCTTAACCCTAATTTGGATGAATTGGTTAGAAAATTAATGGATGGAGCATCAAAATAAGGGATAAATAACAAACTGAGTATTTTAAAGTAACACAGGTTACTAAATACTGTCATGGAAATATACCATCAAGGAAGCCACGAGAGAGTTCTCACCTGAGTAAGGTCTTTATTTCAATACTGCAATACTGGGAGCCCTGCTATCACTTTGCAGAGTGCATCAGTGACTCGACTTACTACAGCACGTAGGCAGGCTGGAAGGCCTCTGGCTACAGAGGTAACCTATACAGTAACTATAGAAAAGATGTTGCATTCTTTATTATGCAATGCTGCATACAGTATAATGTTCTAAACAGTTAATAAGTTAACTACTAGTACATATTTGTTTCTTATGGGTTATTTAAGAAGTTAAATGGTAAAAGACATTTCCAATAACTTCACAGAGTTAAACAAAAACCTACTGTAGGCCTAAAACAAGAGGGAAAGCTGGCCAAGACATTTGTCCCATTTTGCCATGCAGATGTTCATTAACCAGGTGTCTGGGGCTGTCACGTGGACAGAGGTCCTGGGATAAACTCTCTAACCCCCCACTGAGTAGCAAAATCCACGCAAAACTTTCTTTTTATTATTTTAATAAATTTATATCATAAAACAGATCATTTATTTTACAGCTGTATTTTTTATACACGTAAACCAAAAAAAGTTTTACTGCTACTGGAAAAGGTCTACTGGAATCTGCAATAAAATACAGTTCATACTAAACTTCTTTTTCCTTTTTTTAGCGTTTTATCAGCCTTCAAGATGAACTGGAGAGTAAAATAAAATCATATATATATTTAGTTCATTAAACAAAACACACAATGTGGCAGACATAATGTTTTGATATTAGATTTAAATCCCTCACTTTATATTTTTAAATCTCTGCATCCCATGTGTTTTAAATAATGTAGCATCAAAGGTAAGGAATACACAAATCAAAAAAGGTAGGACCAAAAAATGTTTAAGTTTTAGACAAATCACACATCTCCTTAAATACTTCTGCTTGAGATGAAAATGTATAGTTTGACCTATAAAATCAGGAAAAATATTTTTGTTACATTTAAATAAATATAATTAGGTCTATAATTTGTCCAAACTTTTAATTGTTTTTATTTTGTCCTTTTACTCTTTACTCTTACATTACATAAAGCAGTCAGAATGCACATTTTCTTGCGTATAATTCATGGTTATACTCAGTGTTAGCTTCAGGCCTCAGTTTGAAAATAAATATTTCTTTTTTATAGCACATTTGTCTACGGTGTATCACTGGCATTTACACTGTGTGAAAACAGTTTACTGTGTTGTTGAAATTGCTATCACCTCCCAGTAAATTGTTGCAGTAGTTTAGATAGCTACTAAATGCTTTGTAGTGACTGCAAAACAGTTTCATTTTAAATCTTCTCCCTCACATTGGATAAATGGTGCTACTATTGCAGGAGAATCTTAGAGAGACAGCTTGGCCTCAAGGTATGTGAAATATTAAAGCAACTTCACTGGTGCACCAAACTCCTAAATCTGACAGAGACTTTCCTGAAATGGCAACCATTTTCTGCATTGTATATAGCAAATAAGGTAGATTTACAGTATAGTGTAAGCTCACTAGAGCAGAATTAAATGAAAAACAAGACAATGGCACAATTGCAATCTAGCAAAAAGATCAAACATCAAACAATTTATTCTGTTTAAAAGATCAAAACATATAATAGGAGGATGGATTCGAAGCACCTCTACATTAATGGTGAATTCTATGAAGAGTGAGACATTTTAAATGTCTCTATTTATTTTGAAAAGAATGCTTCGGTTGAGCCTTGCAGTGAATTTGATTTTAAGCTAGTATAAGTCAGACACACTTACCATCATTTCCAGACAAAAACTATTTGGAAACTGCTGATTTGTTTTATTTATTAAAGATAAGTGGAGAGTGATTATGATGTGCTGAAATAATTAAATACAAAGATTGAATTAACTGAAATACTACACTCACAATTTAATCTGTGTTGTTTATGCAATTATGTTTACGCATTTCCCGGGTTCCTGAAAAAAAAAAGGTATCAGAACTGATCACATTAATTTTAAGTTTTCAGAAACACAAACATGGTGGTTATGTCAAATGATGTTTACCATTTAAAGAATGAAGCAGAGCCCAGACATAAGGAGCAAAATGTATGAGCAGAACTGTTAAAAACAACTACACACTTATTAAATATCTTTAGCCTTTTATTATGGCTTAATTTGCTAATGTACTGCAGTTAATTATAGTTTAAACTGCATTTGAAAAAAAAAGTAATTTTAAGACAATAGTACTTTTCTGCATTGTATATACAGTAATTACTAATTTGAGTAAGAGCAGAATAAATCACAAAATGTTCCATCCTCAGAATTTACTGATACAAACTTTTTGTTCTGTCAAAGAACAAAGCACAAATATGTTATTGTAAAGAAACAGCTGTTAGCTTCCTTGAAAATGCAGCAGAAGTGTGTTGGCACACTGTTTTTAATCAAGACTGTTTTTGCACATTATAGAACAGAAGATAAACATGTCACCCACTAGAGGGACAACTTTACTCACACATAATCTAGAAAGATCAAAGCTTTGTCTGGTGCAGGCAGACTTCATCAGGATATTCTCTAAAGGCTGCTTCTACATTATAACACACATTGAGTCTCCGATGTATTCAATGAGAAAATAAAGCTGTCTTGCAGTTTATTTAAAAATCAACTCATGTTCACAGCTTTCAGGTTTAAATTACGTGCTGGTCTTCAGTTAGACGGCAACAGAGGAATGTACATTATAAATACTGTACTAAATATTTTACTCTACGAAGCATACTGTACATGAAAAACAGTAAAGAAACTAAATTGACTACAAAAACATACTGAAATTAAATGCAATCCAGGCGATCTAGTTAAGACAGGTATTTTGCTCTTTTAAATTTACTATTTTTTTTATAACTTATGATAATATTTTAAAAGATATATTCTGTTTAGACTGTAACTGAACATATCAAACAATGTATTTTATACCATTTATCCATACATTGAAAGAGGTTTCTAGAATTCCACTTGTTAAAAATTATTCCAGTTTCCTTAAAAAAAATATTGTGCCTTTATCAAGCCGGAAACTCAGGAACAGTATAAAGAAAAAAACATACAAGTGAAAAGCTAGCTTCTATGCAGCTACCGAAATTTCTTGAAAATGTAATGGAAATCACTTTTTCTGAAATCTTGAATCTGTTTTCAGCACTGTCTTCTTATATCAGCATTCCCCAATATGGCACACATACAGTATATAATAGTAAATTAATCCATTACTATTTTTATCCCCATCTCAATCTACTCAAACCACGGTGTGAACTGTTGTTATACTGTACACACACAAAAAACTATTATTATTATTATTATTATTATTATTATTATTATTATTATTATTATTATTATTATTATATAGAATATATATTTACTGATACCCTGTAGAATACTCTAGATAAATAAATGCCTATCTTTAATTTTGAATTGTATTCAAATCTTAGGAAGGAAAAAATAAATAAAAAAAAGATTGTTTCCATTTAATTTTCCATTGTCAAGTATGTAAATCAGCACCAAAACTCTACTTTGTAAATACTTGCAACTACTTAGGTACTGTTCCAGTAATGAAGATTCCAGAAGACTTTGATGGTAGCAGGGGGAGTTTCTATTGTGTTAGTGACTGGGAGTCAAACACTGTTTCTTTATCATAATAAGAAAACCCAGAAATAACTCTGTCCAAATCAGAAATCATAGTGGAAATAAAAAATGTGAACATTTAGAAATTTCTTTTTTTTATCATGTTTCTTGTGCTTCTATAGCTTGAGATAAGACAATAATGCCCTCATGTGGTCAGATTAAACCAAAAATCTTTGTCCTCTCTTATATTCAATTGTAGTTAGCCTTGTTTTCTTCTTTCAGAGCAAAACAGACTAGTGACATTCTGTCTCCATATACTGTATAAAATGATCATTCATTACAAGCGTTTAGGGATTACTGCATATACTGTAGTACATATATTCAACATAAACAGAATAATTCCTAAAAGACACTGGTTTTCATGATACTGTAATGCTTTCCTCCACTTTCCTTGCAGATTGTGGGATCTTTTGTTTTACATGCTCACCAAATGCTTAATATTTCATAATTGAAAATAAATGATTGCTTACTTAAAAATATACTGGTAGTAAAACTGTGATCAGTTTTCATCTTGGTGTGGAAGACAAAGCATGTCAAAACAAAAGATGTTTACTTCTGCTGGAATTTACACGATGGTGAAAAGAAAGCAATGTTTCCCATATGTGGGGTACAGTACATTTTAGATATGATTTGAGTCTATTTGTACAAATCAAGTTGAATGAGAATCTCCAAATAAAATATTTCCTTAATGCCTTCAATAAAGTTTCTATTGATTTCCACATCTCAAAGCATTTTTGCATTAAATAAACCCCAAACTAGTATATTTAGCCTAGAAGGATAACAGCCGTGACCTTTACACTTCAAATGTGCTGGCTTGGCTCATTAATATTTCCGTTGCAGATGCCTAGGGCAGACATAAACTGGTGATAAATAATGTCTGAATCATTTATAGAGAGTATTCGTTCCTCACACAATATGTTAGATGACATGTGCCCATCTCTTCTGTTCTGCCCTTGGAGATTTTAATGCTAAATGTATGTGCATATTTTTTCATAGCAAGTGATATTAGAATTTCAGTCCATTCCCACACGGAACATGAAAGACTTCAGAGTGCATAATGCTGGCAGAATTATAAAATCCCTCTGTGGCCAGAGGTATCAGGGGCCATAATAATGAGTGTGCTTAAGTGGTTTATGTAGTTTTTTTTCCCCTAATTTTAATGTTCTGCCTTAATGTTTTTCACAGACAGCTTTATCAGGCTGTAACGACTCCTTTGGCTTTATTGCATCAGACAGAAATATATTTATTTTACATTTTTTAAGAGGGTCGATAAGTGGAAAAAAATCAACTGCTAATGCTAAAGATAAATGTAAACATTAATTCATTTCTTCCTTTATACGTTAAATATCTTCACTTTTCCTTTCAGCCTTCTGTTCAAGATCAAAGCTCTACCTTGTTAAGGGATTATAATGTGTCTGTGGCTCGTCTGAATTTTCATTGCTCTGACGCTTTGTCCTAAAAGTGCTGTAACCCTTCTGTCACTCTCTCTAACAACATATTTTATTTCCTCTCATTGATATTGATCTCTAGCAATTGAGATAGGAAGAAAACTGATCCTGAAACTTTAGTGAGTCCCAGCAGGGCTACTAAGAGAGTCAATGGTGATCTTAAATACATGTTATCACCACAGGGGACCCCACTTTCCAATTCCACTTCTGTCAAAAGTAATAGACTGCCTCTTCTCTTGTTTGCTTCACAGAGCAAGACAGTTTCAGTGTAAGCATGACAGATTTTGCTTCAGAAAATTCTAGACTGAATAAGAATAGTAAGAAGTGTATCAAACCTTATTGCAAAAATGGTGGTAGCATAGTTTAAAAACAGTGTAATATACAGTTGTATTGTGTGTATACCACAGTTACAAATATAGTTTTCTTTGACGTGTGATAGAAAGACTCCTAAAACATAAATAAAACAAACAACCACATATTTTAGTTTTGTCATATTTCAGACATTTTTCAGAGTACTTCAGTTTTAGTTTGATAGTCTAACAACAATTAATAAGGAAACAAATAATGTAAGAAAAAGTGTTCTTAATTTTTGTTAATTGAACTACTGATGATGCTGCAGTCATTATTAAATGTGTGAAATTGATTATAGTATTTATGATAGTATTTGGAGTAAAATAAGTGCTCTGAAATATTAATAAATAAATAAGAGTTAACTGCTGTTTTTTGTGTAACAGTTCACAGTGAATATCTTATAATAACATCACACACTCTTACTCCTACGTATTTTTCAGTACTGACCTACAGTATGGTGAAATCAACCAATGTCCTCCAGATGGCAGTACAAATAAACTAACGCCAAATTCCCAAGTTAAACTGAGTAATAAATAGTGTAGTGTAGCCATTTTAACTCCATTGCAACGTGGATGGGACTAACCTAGTTTTGCTAGAACTGTAGTTCCTATTACGGACTGCAAAGAATTGAATTCAAAATACATCCTGTACATTACTGTAGTTAGCTTACTGTAGTTTAGGAAATAATTCATTGCATGAATTCTTATTCCAGTCATTCATTATTTAAGGAGAAGTTCTTCTAAGGCCAAATGTTGCGTACTTGTAAACATATCAAATAAGGTTTGAACTTTATGAAATGGTTAGCATTTCTTATGGGAATCTTTGTATTGTTCCTTGCTTTAAGAATGGTGTGCAAATAAGAAATGAGATAATAGTATATGTTTAAAAGAAAAGAGCATACTGTACAGTACACAACAGAAATAATTAATCCCAATACAGTCATATTTGATAAACGATATATTATTATTTAAATTATGTTGAATCATTATTTAATTGCTGATAGTATTAAGAAATGGTAGGCTCTACCCTTCATTAGTAATACGTTTATTAGTTGTATGGATGCCAGTAAGATACAAAAGTAGTGAAACATACAGGTCTCTGCTACATTTGTTAAAGGTACATCGACCTTAGATTGTTTTCTTTGTGATTGTCCATTGCTGTGATCAATGTTTTTTCAAATTCCCTTTGTTATCTGATTTACAGTATGTTTGATGAAAACCCACCTAGCAAAAGGAAAGTTTTGATCATCATAGTGTACATAACATCTACAGTACGATAAGGCTAACAATGATAAAAATATAAAACATCTGTTGCTCATGTTTTTTATGTTTTCTGACATAAAAATTAAGAAAAATAAGTATACCGTATGATGCCTTTTTCGGAATAAAAAATATATAATAATCCTGTCCTCGTCACATGATTTTTCTAACAGGAGCACTGTTAATAAAGCAGTAATAAAGCTGTAAAATAAATGCAATTTAATAAATATGTTAGCTCAAAAACGTTTCTTACCTCTAGATGTCACTATTGAGTTAATTTTAAGATTTTCAGGTTGCAACAGGGGACCCCATCAGTGTTCACAACAATTTTACAGCTATTTCACAGAGCAGTTTTCAATTGCATAAATTATTTGTTTACAGGGTGATTTTTACTTAATATGTCTGTGACAACAAGAAAAAGGGCATTTAATAGTATCCAGAAAGATATGAAATAAAGTTGGAGATGTGCACAGCTTGTTGACGTGAAGGACAGTGGGACCATGTTCCTGTGACTATTACAGTAGCTGTGAAGGCCTGGCAAGGACCATGAAAAAAACTATAAATAGGGTCAATGGCAAAGTTGCAAGGGTACAGTCAGTTCAGTAGTTAGATTTGCTTATGAGAAAGCAACACAGTAATGAGAATATCAGTAATGTGACCTCTAGGAACAACAAAGTGGTATATCAGGTGTAGAATGTATGATTCCTGATGGCCAAAGCTGCTAGGATTGATTGTTGAAATGTAAGATCTATGTACGAGACAAGGAAAATAGCTCAAATTACTGGAGAGCTTGAGATTAGAGGACATATGATTAGTGGATTGGTAATAAGAGAGAGCTGATGAGCAGAAAACAGCAAGGTAACCCAAAGCATTAGGGTGACAGTTTTATACTCAGGTAGGAGTGACAACCTGCATCAGGGAGAGGTTACAGTTACACTGGACAAGCCAATGGAAAAGGGTCTTCTTACAATGAAACCAGTGAGTGACAGAATATTAGCAATGCACTGTTGTTCCAAACACACGTTCAGGTTTTTCTCACAATAATGTAGAAAAAAAAACAGAGCACAATTTTAAAAGCATCAGCAAACAACTGTACAATAATCCCAAAGCATGATATACTAGTAATAATGGGAAATTAAAAGTCAAAGTGGGAGAAAAGTTGGAGGAAACCGCACTGGTAGAGCTACATATTCTGGGAAACCGTGGCATGAAAGAGATTAATGAGAATGGTGAACTTCTGCAAGTTGAACAACTTAGTCATAGGAGTCAACATCCCCCCACACGAGGAAATTTATAGGCAAACATCGGTTTCACCAGACAGGAAACCCAAAAAGCATAGGCTTCACATTCCAATTAATTGCAAGCAAAGATGGTCATTGGTCAACACCAAGCTCACCAAACTGTTGAGACAGGGAGTGATCATGTTTTAGTAGTTGCTAAGATACAGATTAAGTTGTGCAAATACACAAAAGGCACAATGAGAAAGAAGTCTGGAGTGGAATGCTTCTCAGATCAAAAGGTCATGACATATTTCTCACTAAAATTGAAGACTAGATTCCAGACTGTAACACTGGTACTGTGGACTAGCAATTAAAAGAAACGTGGATGGAGTGCTTGTAGGTGTCAGAGACATTGGGGGAAAAAAAGAACTTGTTGCTCCATGCCTTTATCTACAGAGTGGATCCCCATCCACCAAGGTTTAGAAGAATGTGTAATGGTCACCAAGATTTCAAGTAAAGAAGAAAGACACAACAGGGACACATCATTGTGGGGATCATTTAAAATGGCTGTGGACAGATCACATGTTAAGGAAAGAGTTGGATAGCATCACAAATGAAGCTCTATTCTGGACTTCAGAGGAAAAAGGGAGAAGATTGATTGATACCTGTACCAAACTGCAATCCAAAGGAAAGTTGACATGGGGACAGGCCAAATTAATGACTTCAGACAGAGTGCATGAGAACATGTGGTGATCTTACGCATTAGTTGGTATGAAGAAGATTAAACCTAAAATTGAAGCCCATATGCAGTAATATTAAGTTAGCACAACATACTGTATACAGTATATTTCAGAATTGAGGCAAATACTTTATACACTTAGAAAAACAGATACTGTACCATGAAACTGGACATTGTATTGCAAAATATGTTCTTCCAAGAATTCATAATAGTTGAAAAATACCTGGGTATCAGCTTCAACTACATAACTACTTTAGGTACTGTAACTTATTTTACTCCCACAATTCTTGAGGTAAAGAAGTGCCTCCTGTTCATGGTTTGCAAATGCATTTCCACATCATTTCTACTTCAGTCCTCTGGTTCGTGACGCACTGTTCATTCTGAAGAAGTCCACTTGGTTGATTTTGTCACTTTTTTGGAGGATTTTGAATACATGCATCAGGTGCCTTTGTAGTCTTCTCTGTTCCAAAACATTTAGTTCTTGTATCTTAATGATGATTCCAGAGCAGTAATATATTTTTCTAAATCACAGTGACTAAAATTGTACACAATATTTTAAATAAGGCCTCACTTTGGTATTGCACAATTTTAAAATAAAGTCCCATTGCTTAAATTATATACATTTAATGTTTTGTTTCTCTTTGTTAATAGCATCCTCAAATATCCAGAAGATGTAAATAATGAACCTACATGTAAGACTTTTTCATAGCATCTTTTACATGGGTTTCCCATTTTGTTCTTTTTAATTTATGTTTTTGCTACCAGCCTGGAAAACCTTTACTTGTCTATATTAAATATCAATTGCCAGATAATTTCCCAGTCTCAAATATTGTCTAAATCTTTTCTAAATTACATTAGCTTTTTTCAGCATTTGTAATCTTCCTATTTCTCACTGAATCAGCTCCTGGAAGCAAGTAAGCATTTCTGGGCACAGTCATGGTTAAATAAGAGAGACACACAAAACAACTCTTTCAAAAGTTCAAAATCTCACTTGGCATTTTTCAAAAATATTCTCAGTGAGGAAAAATGTATTTCTCTATTACAGGCATACCAGGGGATTGTGTGGGAGTAAATAGTGACCAGCAAAATTATAAATGGACTGCAAAAACCTGTTAATATGTATTACTGCTCTTGAGGATTTAGAAAATAATGAATGGATAGTGTGAACGAATTAGAGTATGTCATATTGATAAAAAGCATGAACTAGAAGGATACATTTTCTAGATTGTTAGAAATACAATGCCACAATATTTCCCAGAAGACTGTAATAACTTTAATAATCAGTTTGTTAAAATAAATATACAGTACAGTATGTTGGCTGGTTATCAATTCACAAAAACAAATTAATAAATATAGTTTATCTATCCATTGATCAATTTTTTAACTCCTTTGTCCAATACAGAGTGGTAAAAGAGCCAGAGCCTAACCCGGCAAGCAATACTGTAAGCATTTGAAATGCACCTGCAGTGTATCAGCTTTAAAACTCAAGTAATTATTTCTTTTGTAACCTGCTGATGAAATGACATAGAATATAAGCATGTTTTTTGCCTTTAACAGGTTAGAATTAAAAAAATACAACTGAGATTGGGTTAGATTTGTCATTATATTTGGAACAAAATGCAAAAAGCAGGTGATTTTAGCATGTAGAGAGAGTCTTTTCAAACTTTTGATTTCTGACCATTTTGGACAGGTGCGCTCCTTCTCAACAAACTTGCAAAATTGGGCCAATTTTTTTTTCTTGAGGAAATAACAAAGAAACGCTTTTCCTGCTTTTCAACTACATCCTAGAGCACAGCGAATGCGTTGTGAAATGTCTCAGCGGTGTTGAAACCCTAACCCTAACCCTAGCTCGGGCTCTTCTAGAACATACATTTATATCAAACATCGTGCCTGAAAGACCCACAATCAAAAAGTCACCCAAATGACTCCAAATTGGGCAGAAACATTTAAAGTAACAGTTTTAAGTATTTAAAATGCATCTGCAGTGTATCTGCTTTAAAACTCAAGTTAATAATTTATTTGTAACCCGCTGCTGATATGGCATAGAAAATAATATTTTTTTGTGCCTTTGACAGATTAGGATTAAAAATACAGTTGAGGTTGGGTTAAATTTGTCATTTTATATGGAATCAAATGCAAAAAGCAGGATATTTTACCATGAAGAGAGAGTCTTTTCAAAATGTTTATTTTTGACCATTTTGGACATGTGCTCAGCCTCGCAACAAAAATTGGGCTTTTTTTTTTTCTTGAGGAAACAAGAAAAAAAAGCTTTTCCTGCTTTTCAATTACATCAAAAGCACAGCAAATGCGTCGTGAAATGTCTCGGTGGTGTTGATACTTTACCCTAACCCTAGCTCGGGCTCTTGATAGGTATACCAAAAACCGTGCCTAAAACACCTTCGTTCAAAAGTTGCCCAAATAACTCCAAATTTGGCATAGACATACTTATAAAGTTACAGTTTAAAATATTTGAAATGCCTCTGCAGTGTATCTGCTTTAAAACGTAATTATTTCTTTTGTAATCCGCAGCTGATGTGGCTTAGAAAATAATCATGTTTTGTGCCTTTGACAGGTTAGGATTAAAAATACAACTGAGATTGGGTTAGATTTGTCATTATATTTGGAATGAAATGCAAAAAGCAGATGAATTTAGCATGAAAAGAGAGTCTTTTCAAAATTTTGATTTTTGACCATTTTGGACAGGTGCCTGGTAACCCTAACCCTAGCTCAGGCTCTTCTGGACCAAATACCATAAACCCTGCCTTAAACACCCGCGTGCAAAATGTCACCCATTGATTCCAAATTAGGCAGAAATATTTAAAGTATTTATTGTAGGTGCCAGGCAGGATACACCCTTTAAAGGACACCAGTCCATCACAGTTAATCCCAGACTTTAAATTTATTCATACTGTTGATGAAGGCCAAAGTTTGTTTTACTGAAAAAACTAAGTGTCTGTTTAAAAGGGCATTAAAATTGTTTTCTTAAGCAATTCCTCTGGGATAATCACAAAGTTTTATGTACAAAGTGTCGATTATTATTATTATTATTATTATTGTTGTCCAAAATGATAATGCTAAATGTTGTCCAAAAATAATATGTGCTTGCATGTGTTCGATTTATTAGGGCATTTGAGGTAAACAGCTGGTATATACTGTATTATGATTCATCAAGTTAAATAAAAAAAGTGTACAACAACACAAGTTAGCCTGAGCTTACTTTTATATTGTTAAATATTGAAGGACTCTTTTGTGTGGTTTCTCCATCAGTACCCATTTCCTTGAGCCTATGCAGGGCCCCATTTCGGGTAGGTGTAGAACAGCAAATTCCCAATAAGATAGGTACAGGAAGCTTCCACCCTAAACCAACACAAAGACCACCCAGCCCTAAACCAACTGTGTCCCACATGTCAATCCCATGGGACATGACCACTGCAAAATATTGCAGCTGTGAGCACAGAAATACTTGAAAAAAATCATTTTGTCAGTAATAAAATGTCATAAAAGACTTTTGGTAAATTTTTAGTAAAATTAACTGTACAGTATTTGTTAGTATGTAAACCATAATCCAAACTATCTTTTTAAGGGATTAAGACTTGAATCCCTTGACTTGAAGGGATTTTGTAAGACTGGACCTTAATAGGTTGAAGGTACTGTACAATAATTAAAGTTTTCATTTCAGACTGTTAAAAGAGTTTTTGTACAAGTGGGTTAATAACAAGGCTGAAAGTATCAATAATTCACTGCACTGTATGGATCAAATCTTGTTATTTTTTATCTCAGTAATCTCCAAGTTGTCACACAAATATTTGGAATAAATTTCACTTTCCACAGAGTTTTGAGTACAACAGTAGAAGGGTTACAGAGATTTTACATATTACAGCATATGCTTCTTTTCAAAGAAAGGACAAAACAACAAAGGAATATTGAAACATATGCAAAACATATAAATTGCTAGTGTTTGATAGAGTAGCTATATATATATATTATGTACTGTATATTCTGTATATTTATAAAACTGATATTGTTTTTGCAAATACAGTACAATGCCTTCTAAAGCATTTGGACAGTGTTATTTTTTGCTTACATTCACACAAATTGTATTTGTGATCATGAGAGCAAGCTAATATATCCAAATTAAATGTACATTTTAGTTTTGAGTAAGTGCATATTGAAGACATTCATAATTTGTGTTCAAACCAGCGATCTCTAGTGACCATAAGTATTGGGGCACATTTATTTAATCTAAATGTCAGGGTGCAAAAGTCAGTATTTGGTTGCATATCCATTTGAGGTAATAACTGTATGATGTCTGTGACTCATTAAGCTCAGCAAACTCTCTGTGTAATCATTCGAGACACTTGTCCAAGCCTTTGCTTTAGCCACCTTGAGTTTTTGCCTATTCTTGTCATGTAAATCCAGAGAAAAAAAAAGAAATCTCAGACCAGACGTTTCTGTGGTGTTCTCCAAATTTCTTTGGTTTGGTATTTTTTACACCTGGGAACCAGAGAAATGTATTTTCTTAACTGTACCATTTGCACATTTGTTCAGCATGAAAGAAAACATACAATTAAATGGGCAATCTCCTTTCTCAATCAGGTAGGCAGTAATGGGATACAGCATGGAATATTATTTTTCTTCTTTTTCTATCCTTTTTGTCGATTTTGTTGAATCATTTAAAGTTGTAGATCTGGAGCCATGATACTCATCTTTCATTCTGTTGCTCAGTCCCAGCTACTTTGTAATACCTAGTGTACCGTACACACTATATGCCATCTGTTAATACTGGAAAAAACTTAGCTGGTTAGTCACTATACTTTATTATCTAGAATTTAAAGGCTTTTAGTAACCTTGTAAAACATAATATGGTGGTATATCACGTACTGTACAGTCCCTTAAAGTGGTTATTGTGTTTTTACAATAAACTTACCTTCAAATAACAGATTATTTTAAGTTGAGCAGGAAAGCAGTGGACCAGATGTTCAATTCCAATCTTCACAACATAGCTAGAGAGGCACACATTTTGATACATAATAGTATGTTACTTTTTTTTATTACATAAATGCAGACTCCAATGGTTGTCATAATACAGTTGTAGGCACTAATTTTGTTCTTGATATAAAAATCTACAGTATTCACCATAGTTGCTTATGAGAACATTTCAATGGACATGAATGTAACATTAATTTAATATTAATTGAAATTGAACATTAGGAACAAATGAGAGCTACTGTACAGTAGAATACCTTGAGTTTTAGAAGTACAGTATTTTCTACATTCCTGTGAGCTTCTCTTGGCATTTTAGTTCACCTTTGCTTTCAGGCAAAAGTACTGTTCAACTTCTTTTCAAATAACATTTTTTTAAAACCGGAACCACCCCAGCATCTTCTTTACTACTTTATGAGAAACTTAAAGGGGCCAAATAATTTCTTACTCTGTACTGTTTGAAACCCAATGATTAAGATTATTGTTTAAACTTAGAGTTCAGATTTTAAAAATAGAGCAATGTACTAACACCCCCACCTCTGATCTCTACAAAATACAGCTGGCCCTTGAAACATTTTTTATTTATTGTGCACTAAAAATCTGAGCAGCTTCTCCTTAAATCATATCGTACTGTACATGAACACGGAGACAAGACTCATGGGAACTCTGTCAGAAGGAAGTGTCCAACTTTATTACAGAAATGTATACTAAATCAGACTTACCAGCAATTAAACAGCAGGAAATCCATGATGAATTTAAAACTATCAAAACGTCTGGTAATCTAATTCAATTTTTTTTTTATCAAACTGGTTATGTCCATGCTCCACCCAAAACCAAAACAGAATTACTGTAGATGAGCACCTGACACTTTAGGAAGAAATACAGCAATAAGTTCTAATCAGAAAGAAAAATTACCATGACTGAAAGGTTCCTCATAATCTTCTAAAAATTGTTCCCATTTGATAATAGCTGTGTTTACTGAGTTATTAATCTGTTGCTTCCTAAGACCCTTTTTCAGGCATTCCTGCTTTCTACAAAATAATTAAAAATAAGTTCCACTTCATTAAGAAATTCACAGCTGTATCTCTGTGTCACTGAATGTGTACTCATCACCTTGAGAATAAACTGTCTGGTCAATTTATTGGGTCAGACGGGGTTTGTAAGAAAAGTTAAAAAGAACATTCTCTCCTATGCACTGTAAATTGTACTCAAACTCTTTATTTCCAAATGTTCTTTCTTTACATGATAAACCATTCAATCAGGTTGTTTTCAAGATTTCTAATTATTTTTCCTGTCATTGTAATGTAATGTGTCCCTCAACCCTTATCTTCATTACAGCTACTCAGCCACTATTTCCTTGCAAGAAAATAAAGAAATCTGTGATATGGCACAGTTATGAGCATAAGGTTTCTCTATATGCAGATAACCTTTTGTTACTGTATATACAGTATTTTTAATCTATATAAGAATATCTCTTATTCATGCACTGTTAACAAATTGCACAACATTATTACATGCAAAACAGATTTTGAGTGCTGCTTGGATGATTATCCCTTTTCAGTTTTGAATAAATTCTTTGGTTATAGCAAGGAATGATTATCACTTGGTTTTTAAACAGTTTTTCTGTTCTGTTAAAACATGCTCAGCAGTACTTCACTTGTTGGTCTTGACAAGTCATTGGTGAGGTGAAAAAAATCTGTAAAAATGAACTTTCTCCCTAGATATTTATATCTTTTTCAATAAATTCCATTTTTATAGCTAAGTCTGCTTTAACTCTCTCAATGTTTTTCTCATTCATTTTGAGCATGAAACAGTATGAAGGTGAAAAGATACTGCTACAATCCTTTACTCTTGTGGGTGGACCTACACTACCTAATAATATTTGCATTTATATGGTACTTAGCATTCTAAAGGATCTCAAATGACTTCACATATTATTGGGAGCACAAAATAGGAATCAACCGCTGCATTACAAAGCAGATCAAATGTAAAAGTGAGAAATTACTTCACCAGTTCAATTTTATTGGCAGTAGTCATATGCATAATACTCCACTGCCACACTGTTAACATTTAAGCAGATTCATGCCTTTCCTCTTCTATAGTAGTTCTTCTATATCCTTCTCTTCCACTGCTTCTGAATTTTATGCTACCTAATCAACATTAACTGCAGATATGACCACAATGAAGACATTACTTCAGTGCACAATCTATTATTAATGGCTTCTGCCAATAAATTCAAACTTTCAGTTCCATCCTCTTTAATGTGTTAATATCACTATGATATTAAATGCTCAGAGTCCAGTGCATTGATAAGGTTTTTGTTTAATTTGTTTAGCTCTCAAAAAATGTGGTCTGTCATGTACTCATTTCCGACATTACATAGAGGTTACTAAATTCAAATGCATTGAGCAAAGAAGCTTGTATTTAACCTTAGAATCAGAGATTATTTTAGGACTTGCAAGGATATTAATACTTCAGTGGGATATATTTAAGATTCGGGTGTCTCATCTCTGAATCTCATCATTTGCCCAATTAAAGCAGGTCTTGTGACGGTTGGGACAGGACTCAATCCCCCCTGGCCCACCCCTCTACCCTATCACTTCATATTCTGTATCATCCACATGGTGATTCAGACAACTTGACCTATTTTTGGCATTAGTTAATAATCGTTCTTTTGGGGCTGTTAACAATTTAAATGTGAGATAAACTAATTGGAAACAGATGTTGTCCTGTATCTCTCAAATCTACTTCATGTTATACAGTGATCAGAAGTTTCCTCTGTTTGTTTAATATAACATTTGAAGTACAGTGTTAATTCTGTGCATAGTTTACAGTGCCACGCAGATGTATTCACCCACTTCCAATTTCACTAGAATGCTCAAACAAAGCACTTTTTGGGTGAAAGAGGTTAAATGTCAGCAATTGCACAAGTTTTCAATGCCTTTGCAGGATTTTTACAGGATGTCTCTAAATTCTAGTCCTATTTTCTAAAGTATATAGTTTATAGTTATTTAATAAAGTATAAAATTATTGAGGTGCACAAACGTCCTTTGACAAGTCACACAATTAGTCGAATGGCCTCCGTCTGCTTGCAATAATAGTGGTTCACAGGATTTCAGCATAAATACATCTGTCTCTATAAGGCAGGCAGTGAATTAAAATCAAAGTGAAAGTAAAAAATCAACCCTGAAGATCAAAAGCTTTAAAACAATACAGAGATAAAGGTGAAGAAAGGCACAGAACAGGAGGCAATGAACAACGAAAGTTGTTTTGCCTACAGTATGGTAGATGAGCTGTCCCTCAGAAGTGACACAATGTCCAAGATTGAAAATTGGCCTGCACAGCAGAGTAGCAAGAAGGAAACCATTACTATACAAAATTCACTACTTCCTTCATTGAGTTTGCAAAAAACCATTTGATTCGCAGCAAGTAATACTGCAGACATACTGTATAGCATTTTTTATTATCAGATTAGACAATGTTGGAATTTTTGGTCTAAATGCTTCAGGGTCCATCACCCCGAAGTTAACACTATCCCTATTGTTAATCACAGTGTTGGCAGCCTTGTGTTATGGGGATTCTTCTCATCAACGGGGACTGGGAAGCTTATCAAGATGGAAGAGGAATGACTAAAACAAAGGACAATGATCCAAAGCACAAGGTCAAAGCTACACTGGAATAGTTTCAGAAAAGGTGAATTTTGATTTGCCAAGACAAAGTGCTGATTTTACCCAATAAAAAGCTGTTATCCAGACTTGAAAAGTGTTAGCTATTACCTATTCACAACCAATCAAATGAGAGGAAATTACACCTCCCCAATATGCAAAGCTGATAGAGAGTTATTCATAAAGACTTAAACTGTTGCTACCAAATGTGTAGTGACTCAGGGGGTTGATACTTCTGCAATCTTTTGCTGACATTTACTGTGTTCTCTTTCACCCATAAAAAAGTTTAATTTTGAACATTTGAGTTTTAATTAAAAATATATATGCTTTAAAAACTAAATCTTTATAATTAAACTATTTTTATTTAAACCAAATGAGACATCATAGGAAGGGGGTTAATACATTTGTAAGTTTGTATATATAATGGATCAATCTACAAATATACAGCATATGCTTCTTTTCAAAGAAAGGACAAAACATTTCGTCATTATTTATTGATGTGCTAATAAATGTAGAGTCTTCCACTCCACAGAACTTTAAATGTGGGTTTCACATTTCACGTTTAAGTGCTTTCAAACTGGACAATCATGTTTTTGCTCTAATATAGGTGAAACCACTTAACAAGTCTCGAGTTTGATAAAGGTAGAGATAATGTCAAGGGATAACGTTCAAAACAAAGGTCAGCTTAACATTTTTGGAAGAAAGGACTGAACTCAAAATGACCCAATATCAAGCTGAAATATGGAAAGATAGCTGATTAAAAGTAATTCTTTCAATGTTGCAGACAGTGGTTGACACTATGATGACACACAAATCAACACAAAAAATTGTTCTTACTGTACAGAAAACAACTCTCATCATTCTTTGAGTGAATATCTTATCACAACACTGAATAATTTATTTGAGAAACCTTTTTTTATAAAAATACTTATAAAAATGTGTATACTGTACTTCCAAAACTTAAGTGCCCAGCAGGAAGCCAATTTATATAACCATTTCTCAATTTATAATGCTAACAAAACATGGGATTATCACAGTGGGAAGGATAGATTCAGGATGTATTACTCTCACTTGTGAAATCAAATTCTAAAAGAACTAAAAAATAAAACATACATAAAACCATTAGTATTTCTACAATTTAGGCAGTCTAGTCAATTAGAAAAGATTGTATCCTATCCAGAAACAAGACCTGAAATTCTTAGAAAAGAGTTACTAAAATCAGAACCTCTTGCAAAAACCCTCAGATGTGTTCAGTCATTTTAAGCTTGTAAATATTAATGTTATTTCTAATTACTTTTTACAAGTACTGATATGAATCATGGCATGAAAAATCTAATGCATTTTGGCTCTCCTGAACAATCATTTACATTTATCAATCTGTTTGGCAGCAGTTTATTAGGAATACTGAACTCATCATTATTACAGTTTTACTCCACAGGCTCCTTAAGTGACAAGTTTAGGACAGCAGAGGTGTAATGCTTAGATTATACAGCCATTTTTTTTTTAGTTTGTGGGTAATTTTAAATGCCTTTCCTGTACAGTAATATCCAGATGAATATGGTGTCATGTGGTCATCCTTAAAAAAAAGTTTTTCTTACAGTCTATTGAGAGCTGGTAAAATCTGGTGAAATTAGCCTCAAGTTGCACAATAATTCCTTAATGTTAGGACTATAATAATGGTAAATTGAAATAATAAAAATAAAATGAATAAAAAGGTTTACCTTTTATTGTGATCTGTACTTTCCTAATTTAATCTGTAATGAAGTATAGCTTTTTTATGATAAGCATTATATTTTAGTTGTATAAAATGCTACTGTTGAGATATTCACAAGTATATGACACCTTTACGTGAAGTCAGAGTTTAAATTATTGAAAGAGGGTGTTATGTTTAGTATAGTTGTCATGTCATCTAGCTATGATATCATGTTGATTTGAAATATGGAGAATTTTCTTTAGTCTAAGATTACTTTCATTTGGGGTGCTATTTCAACTCTCTTCCAACATGAAAAAGTGTCCTATAAAGAAAAGAGAATTACATTTAACATCTAATTAGATTAATTAAAAAAGTATTTAAGTACATTATTCCAGAATTAATATTTAATATTCTGTAAAATTTCAAATGAAAAAGAAAGAAAAAGAAAAGACACAAAATATTGAAGAAAAAAATATTGTCTTCTTTAAATCAGCCTCTTTTCCTAGTTATTTCTTAAATCTTTTAGTTATGAAGTTTATCGACAATTGATGTTTAAAGAACATTTGTTCAAATTATTTCAGTAAATTAGAGATTTAGTTTTAGCTGCAGGATGTATTGCAGAACTTCATATGGCACATATAATATGAATTGCATTTGGTCAGCTTTCACGTATTTGAGTTTTGTTAATATACAGTATTTGTACTTGGTACATTTTTTGTCTCTTAGTTACAATGATAAATATGGTTTGCTCTATTAAAAAACTATTTTGACAGATTCCTTGTACAAGTAAGTCTTTGTAGCTCAGATGAAGTCACAGGGAATTTTGTCAAACTGGCACATCAAGCCATTTTTTGAATGTCTTTAGAAGGGAATAAATATACTGTAACTGCCCTCAGAGAGTTTGCGAATATTGGGTGTTCTTGTTTTCGTTAACAACTATTGAAACATTTGGTCCATCTAATAGAAAACTTATCTACAATCTTGATAGCCACATCTGCTGTTACTTGGAAAGATCTGCACTTCAGTACGCCGCCAGCAAAGACAATGGGTACAGTTTCAGATGTGAGGAATTATAATACAATCAGGCAGTTGTCATGAACAGGAAAAGGCAGCCACCTCAAAGTTAATTTGCTGAACAAACATCTTGACAGAATTCCTTCCGAAACCATTCAATTTGCTGGCATTTTTAGATGTTACTATAGCAGACCTAATTAGGGGCACCTTATGTGAATAAATTGATGTGAATTCAGCTGGAAAACAGATATTTGTAGCACAGTTTAATGAAAGTATTTGTATCTTGGGGCAGATTGTACTGTTGTTATTTTTAATTAAAGAATACATTTTGTTCATGAATAGGGAAGGGTGTAGAGTGTTTAAATTATTGATCTTTACTCCAGGTGTGCCTTACTGTTGATTCTATAGTTGCTAATGGAAACCCCTGAATCAAGACTGTTTAAAAATAAAATGATCCTGATTTCTTTTTGCATTCCTGGTGAAGCACAAGAATGTTTTAATTTTTTTTTTCTTTTGACATTCTTTTGAAGTTGTGAAGTATGTTTCCAAGTCTTAAAAGCTTTAAAGCATCTCAGTGACACATTTTCAGAATCTGTTATAATACGTGTGCACAGTTTACACACTTCTCAGAGAAATTTTAAACCAGTCATTTATGCAAAAAAAAGTATTAAAACAGAAATATTTTCTTTTTCCTGAAATGCATTGATCATAAGCAATCAGACACCAACCTGGGTGTTTCATAACTGTAATGAGTAAAACAGATTGACATTGTAAAGTCTTCAGCTTATTGAAAGCAGAGCTTCTTAGATTAACTAGAATCTCTGAGGAGTTTGATGTGAATAAGCAATTAAACATTTGTCCATGTTTCACAAAAGACAAATCCACAATGCCATATTGCAAACGATCAGACAGACAGTAATTGCAGTAGAATTATTTATGTTGCTCTAAATATAATATCTCTATACATTTCTTCCATACAGGGATTTTAAAAGACTCTGACAACAGTTCATTGTCGGTGGGAAATGTTAAGGGACACTGTATGTCTAAGAATCTGAGCTGCATCCCATGTTTCAATGGAGGATTTCATTCTCTATAATTTGTCATGGAACAGAACACAGGGAGTAATTGTTACATTTTTTCAGAATTTTAAAGGTCTCTCTTTTTCTTCTTCTCCAGTTGCTGATTCTACAAGGTCTTTTGTAGAACTTCCCCATCAGACCTTAATGCCAAAAGACTAATGGTTTGCCATTTTAGATAATGGGGGTTTAGTTGCCTCTGCTATTTAGACAGTGTCACAACGTCTCTGGAACTGCCCACACAAGAATGTAAGCCTTTCAGATAGAGAGGCTTTGGTCCCAAGATCCAGCCAACTCGTCTTGTATACAACAAGGGTGAAAGAGCTTCAAAGTTTTCAATACAGAGCCTGAGAAGCGAAAGGATGAATCTGCAGTTCGATGGCGAGCAGCTCAAGTACACAGATCTTCATTCTCACTGTGGTGGCAGTTTGAGCTGTTTTTCAGCTAAAGATAAGAGAAGAAACAACAGTGTGTTTATTCTCTTACACTACTGTATGTTCAACACATGGCACAAGTGTTTGGTTTTTTTTTTTTTGGTGCAATAAAAATACCTACTAAAATTGCTAGAGATCTATCTGCTTCAAGATATTCTCTTCAAGAGTTTAA